>NC_051287.1:6559413-6866913 GCF_015220745.1 Sebastes umbrosus | reverse complement strand
TTAAATGACTTTCATAAAACTATAATATATTCAGTGACTCTGTCCTGCAGCAGGGACAGATCTGTGTGATTCAAATACATCATCGCACACACACACATTAAATAAGATGTAAAGCTGTACGACCTCAGGATTCAGGAACAAAAAGACTACAGAAACAGAAACAGAAAACAAGATAATCAGCAGAAACGTGAGCAGTGAACACGCGGAGACAAAAGAAGAAGAAGAAGACGCGGGAGAAGCGTCCACACAGCAGATTTTGTTTAAGTTGGTCACAGCGAAGACTAGAGAACGAGGATCACAGAGATAATCACTGAACGACAGCGTGACTCCTTTAATGTTTGCGCGGACACACCGCCAAAAGAGGCTGTCAGCAAATCAGACGACACTCCGACGGCGCTCGCATCACAATGAGGAGGAGGAGCCAGGACACACACAATAAACACCCCAATGCAGACGGATGGATTTATGACATATTTTCTGTCACTATTTTTGTAATTCCTATTCCTATTCTTTTTCTAATGCTGCTGACATTTAGCAGGTCTGTCTGTGTATGTGTAGGCCTTTGTGTGAAACCGCTCCATCACCTGTCTCCCCGGTCCCCGGTAACATGCCTAATCCTGCTTAGAGGCTCCAGATTCATTTCACAAGTGGGGAAGGCAAAAGCTGTGTGTGTGTGTGTGTGTGTGTGTGTGTGTGTGTGTGTGTGCGTGTGTGTGTGTGTGTGTGTGAGACACTGTATATTTAATAACACAAGACAACTTTACCACTTCAATCGATTGCCAAACAGCTGATCTGCTCTGAGCTCATCTCTCTCTCTGTCACTCTACTACACACTCGCAACACACACATTACATTACGCTACTCTTCTACCAACGTAATAAACATGTGGACACCTGGTAGACTGACGGCGTCACTAACGGCATCACTAACGGCGTCACTAACGGCGTCACTATCGACGCGTCCAGGGGACCCACCCTATGTTTTCTCTGATAATGCTACATTGTGAAAAACAGACCTGTGTTGAAATCATGTAAATTCTAATGCTATCATGATGTGTTCAAATGTAATCTTGTAAAATGTAGTTTTTTGGGGAGAAACTTGAATAAATAAACTGTATTCTGGGTTAACATAGCCTACATGTTTGACACTATAGCCTACAGTATTTAACCCACAGAACAGATTTAACCCTTAAGTGGAGCTGTCCAGGCCTCCGTGGTGCTGATTAGGCTACTGTTCACACGCAGCAGCTTGTTTTCCTTTCACTCCACATCCATCTATGATGACAAGGGACTATTCATTTTGTTATCTCGAGAAATCTGTCTTTCGTTTTCTTGAGAATCAACATAAATCAACCCATTATCACGAGAAAACGTGCTTTGATAACAAAATAATTAACTAATTATCTTGAGATAACGGCATTAAAAAAAATATTGCAAGCACGGCCGTTCTCGGCTTCTGTACTAATGTTTTATCAGGTTTCTACAAAGTTTAACCTTTACCTTCAGCTTTCCTTATGAAGGGCGCACACAGCAGAATCTTAAAGGGTAGTTTCACTTTTTTTTCATCTTAAAATAATACTCACATGTCCATAAGTACTGTGACATTTGGATTTGGATTTAAAATAATCTGATAGTTTCATATCCATCCAAACCTTGAAGAGCTCGAAATTGCAGAAATGAACCTATCACGACTCTTCAGTAAACCTTGTGTGAAACTGATCCACTACATGTGATTACTACATTACACATGACAGCTGATGGTTACACCTGCTGTTAAACTACACGAGAACACCGAAGCTTTACGTCTCATCTCTTTAGTCTCTAATCTGACTGCTTTATCTGACTGACTCACAGCTCCTGGGACAGAGCAGAAAGTAGGACAGTGATGTATTATCTGGAGATGGAACACTGAAATCAGATGGTGCCATCTAATAATCTCTCACCTTTGACCCCTGAGCCCCTCTGATGGCTCCATCTGATAAAAACTTTTAGAAAGTCATAGTTAATAAAACCTTTATGGAGTCTGAATCATTAAAAACTTAATCCATCTGATCCATTAAAACTTCATAGAGATCAAAGTGAATGAGCTAAATCTGGAAACAGGAAATCTCTGAGGCTTATACGTTTAAGACATGTTTGAAAGATCCTCTGAAGTCTGAGAAAGAAGTACAATTATAATGTTTAGTGAAATACTCTTGTTCTCTCTCTTGTTGTCTTCCTTAGAGTAATACACTTAGATATATATATATATAAAAACTTAGTAAATATTTCCTGACAATGACTGATATATTTGACTTCAGGACATCTCAGAATGTTGAAAATCAAACATTTTTACTGTATTAATTACGATTTTTATATATATACTTATATATATTTATATACTTATATATATATATATATACTGTATATATACACTGTATATACTTAGTAGGGCTGGGACTATACACCTATATCTCCCAATTCGATACTAGCACATAATTGAGTGCCGATTCGATATATATTACGATTTTTAAGTATTGCGATTCGGTTCGAGGGACGATTACTTTGGAAAATATCGTAATTAATACTGTAAAAATGTTTGATTTTCAGCATTCTGAGATGTCCTGAAGTCAAATATATCAGTCATTGTCAGGAAATATTTACTAATTTTTCTTCCAGTAACAACATTTCCCTCACAAATTAGTGGTATTTTCTTTTAAAATGTATAAGGGACGTGTAATGTTTTATACTTCTGGTGAATATAATCAATCAATCTTATTTCCATATATGTATTTTGTATATACAGTTCCCTTTGTTGACACCTTATTTGGAAAACCGGACTTAGTCGCACCTGTATACTTCCGCTAACTTCGCCAAGTCCGTCAGCTCCGTTCTTTTTATACATCCATGATCAGCTCCATCGGGGCTGTTTGAATGCATTTAACATAAATGTCAGTATATGGGTGCTGAAACCCAAAGTGTTTCCATACTTTACTGGATGTGTAGGGTTTACCACATTGGATTTAACATGTGACAATGCAAATCGTATCCACGCTGACCCTCCGCTGTTTTCTGTTGTTTATCGCTGCGTATGCGGCCACAATCAATCGTAGAAAATATCAAATTAAAGCATATAGCTACAATGTGCCTTCACATGTGCATTTTACTCAGTCTGTTGTGCCTGCCCTGTGTAAAGGAGCGCAAGCTGCAGATCAGGAATTATAGGACGGCAATCTGCAATTACATTTCCATAATTACAGATTTTAACCATCACTCCTCAGTGAACTGCCTCCTTGGAGGAGGTCTGAGAGCATATTCTAATTAAGTATGGATTTCCCATGTTTTTCCCATGAAGTCTGTTCACACTGATATAGGATAATAAAAAATAACAGTAATTTGTAAGAAAGTGAAAATATTAAACAATGATAGGCTAATTAGGCCTAGTCAATGTATATATTTTTTTTATTTGAAAGTCTGCTTTGACAAATGCAGTCGCTGACCGCTGCCCTAAACGTCACGTCGGGGATGCTGGCGAGGATTAACTGCTGAAAACATGTTCGTATTTCAGCTGTGTGTGAGGGTGGATCGGGGGTTGCTGTGATGAAAAGTGGGAGTGGACTCAGTGGAGTTAGAAATGCAAAGTACATGTGATTATCCCGCGGAAGGTCGGCGCTCCAGCTCCAGGGACCCCCCGTTGAGACAGAGCGCAGGGACACTTCATGAGCTCGAGTCAAAGCTGTGTTTAACCAGGGAGAGATAGGTAACCCGAGCTGCACTCTGACTGATGAAGTGGACAGCGTATGGACTCGTATAATTGGACGGTGTGGCTGACAGACTCCCTGCAGACTGATGAGAAGCTGCTTCCTCTCAGACGCATTATTAAAACCACACTCTATATAGTCATTACATCACATTTCATTTTAAAATGAGACATCTAGCAGCGGGAGCAAATGAACAAAAATTACTACCTGACAAAATGATGACTGCAGGAAAAGTGGAACTCAACATTATGTAAAACTGCTGGCGCCGTACTTCACTGGAACAAAACTGGAAGTCTAAATCAGCTTTTAGAGGTTGATTACACAAATAATATTCCAAATATGTACAATATTTGATGCCAGTAGTTCCAAATTAGGCTTATCAGGGCAGAAACTAAATCTATACTATTATGAGAGGCCAACACAGTACAGTACTTCCACCACTGGATCAGTAAACCAAGAAGCCATGTGTTTGCGGTACATCACCGTCGGATCAGTTACCTGGGAGCACTCGTAGCTCGGCGTCCGTCCCCGTCCTGGTGCTGCCGGGGTTGTCGGCCAGACAGCGGTACGTGGCTGAGTCCGGTGGCTGGACGCGGCTGACCTGCAGCGAGCCGGACGGCAGCGCCGCCAGGCGTGAGTCGGGGTCAAAGGTCAGCGGTAGGTCCTCCCGGTTCTTCTGCCAGCGGATGATGGGCGTCGGGTCGCCCGAGACCTCACAGCGTAGCAGGGCGGTGTCGCCAAGGTACGAGGAAACGGACTCGGTGGGGACAACCACCTTCAGCGGACCTGGGGGTGGAGGAGAGGGGGAGGGGTTAATAACGGAAAATATTGATAGAATTCACTCAGCGTAAATATACATATCGTATTGATAGTTTCTTTCTTTTGTTTCGTCTAAAGCTTCCTGTTATCCCTGCACAGTCATTTTTTTTTTATTTTCACTCTGATGGTTGTACTAGGGGGAAAAGAGTGGAAACTACACCAACCTGCTGTTAGTACTACTGATAGTGCCAGTGTCAGTACAGCTGTTAGTGCTACTGTTAGTACTTCTGTTAGTGCCAGTGTCAGTACTGCTGTTAGTCCTGCTGCTAGTACAGCTGTTAGTACAGCTGTTAGTATAGCTGTTAGTGCCAGTGTAAGTACAGCTGTTAGTACTTCTGTTAGTGCCAGTGTCAGTACTGCTGTTAGTCCTGCTGTTAGTGCCAGTGTCAGTACTGCTGTTAGTACTGACACTTTATGACACTTTGTGTCAGTACTGCTGTTAGTACTGCTGTCAGTGCCAGTGTCAGTACTGCTGTTAGTACTGCTGCTAGTACAGCTGTTAGTACAGCTGTTAGTATAGCTGTTAGTGCCAGTGTAAGTACAGCTGTTAGTACTACTGTTAGTACTTCTGTTAGTGCCAGTGTCAGTACTGCTGTTAGTCCTGCTGTTAGTGCCAGTGTCAGTACTGCTGTCAGTGCCAGTGTCAGTACTGCTGTTAGTACTGCTGCTAGTACAGCTGTTAGTGCCAGTGTAAGTACAGCTGTTAATAATACTGAGAGTGTCGGTGTTAGTACAGCTGTTAGTACTGTTGTTAGTACTACTGTTAGTGCCAGTGTCAGTACAGCTGTTAGTACTGCTGTTAGTACTGCTGTCCGTACTGCTGTTAGTACTACTGTTAGTGCCAGTGTCAGTATTGCTGTTAGTACTGCTGTCCGTACTGCTGTTAGTGTCGTGTCTGTACTAATAGTCAGAAATAGAAGACAAAGTAGCAGCGGGGGGGAAGCAGAAGAGGTGAGCTGACTGTGAAGGTTTTTCAGGTCGACAAGACGAAGAGAATTATACAGACAAAAATGGAACAGAAAGAGAAGTGAGGCACAGCGGGAGTAGATGTGTGAGAGAGACAGAGTTGGACCCTGAACAGCAGGAGGACAGATAAAAGTCAGACAGGAAAAAAACAGAATGACAGGGACAGTGTGGACAGGCAGTGTCCAGCCTGCTGTGTTTAGGACACACGCCGTTTCCTGTCTGATCAGATTCACTTCAACAACAAGCAGCCTGTAGCCACGTAAACAAATGACCCTGCTGGTGGCAGCCTCACTCTGCTCTCACACTGTACAGCCCCGCTCATTCTTTCATCTGAAGCTCATGCAAGGTTATATTTTCATTTCAACATGGCTCCCGGGGCCTCTGGGCAGATTAACTAGACTTTGCAGGAATGTCAGGAATTCAATAAAGAGAAGCTTATTTTCTTCTCTCTGTTGATGTTGTGCTGAGATTTTACAGTTGGTTTGAATTATTAAATGTGAATGCTTTCATGCCAGAATATTTGAAATATTCTGTTGTTCTTGCCTTCTGATCCCTGTGACAGCATTGAGACCTTCATGAGAAACTCCAACATGTTCACTGATTACATTGTTTGAGGATTGTCTGACATGGGTTCCTTTTCTTTTTTTTATACTCATTTTATACTCAAGTCATTCCTTTATTAGATAGTGCCAGTAGAGAGATGACAGGAGACAGGGGAGAGAAAGATGCAATAAATGTACTCAATCAGAGTCAAACCGGGGACGTTGCGGTTGCATCTCATCAACTCTAAGCCACAGCACGCTCTGGATCAAACCCTGGATCTATTAGAAGGTAATTTACTTTCTCATACGAAGTCATTTAGTTTCGTTAATTTCTAGAAAAAGGGACGTTTTAAATGCAATTTCTGTGTCTTTTAATACATTTAATATTATATTTTTAAGAACTGCTTTGTGTAAAAAAAGTTTATAACAAGTTTCCAAATCCAGAGAGTCCTAAATTCCTGTCAGGATATGAATCCTCATGAGGACTTTTCATCCAGGGAAGAGACAGAAAAACAGATGCAGTTTGTGTCTTTGTTATTTTTGTTTTCATGCTGGTTTGAATCAGTTTCTGCTTCCTCTGTTTTACCTCGACACACAAACAGCAAAACGCAAACTTTATCTGTGACACAAACACTAACTTTCTGTTCTGTAACATTAGAAAGGCGTCAGTTTGACTCTCGAATTGTGGGACGAGCCGCTGCTGGATGTGGGTTTGTGCATCTTCGCCGCAGTGACATCACACAGATCAGAGGCGACGGGAACGCTGATGTGAATTTGGATCGTGTGTCTTATATAAGTTCTGCTGCTGTCTGTTCCTGTGTGGATCACACTGCTGCCTGCAGCTGCACACACACACACACACACGCGCACACACACGTGCACGCACGCACGCACACACACACACGCACACACACACACACACACACACACACACACACACACACACACTCTCACACACACACTCTCACACACACACTCTCACACACACACACATACTGTTATTTTTGTCACTTGTGAGGACACTATATTGACTTGTGCATTCAACCACTGTAGCAGCCGGTCACAAGATTGTAGTCAACTATTGTAATCAACGTAGATTTCGCATTGTTTGTACTTTCATGTTGACTATAACAGACCTCTGCAGAGTCTGACCTCTAGATACCATTATCATATTAGCATGAGATTTGTTTATTATTATCACCTGTTATGAAATGGGTAACGTTAGATCTGACCTAGGTATAAAGTCAATACGATATTGCAGATATGTCTGATTCAAATTTAAACGAACATTAGCTAACATTAGCTTTTACGGCCGCTTGTTCTTTTGACCGCGGAGGAGGAGGACCGTCCATCCCAATCTTGTGGACCCTGGCGTAGAGGCTTAAAAACTGTGATAACCTTAAAACAACTAAAAACCTTGAAAAAGCCTTATGACAGCAAATTCATCATTAAGTTACAGAGCAAAACATCTTCATCTTTGCCAAGTCCTCTTTTTTTATTCTTGATTTTATTGCAGTCATCTGCCTTATTCTGTCTACTTTTTAGATACTGATACTACTTTCTAGTAAACAATTCCAGAAAAAAGCATAACTGACCTGGAAGCAGGTGTAATTTTCCCGCCTGATTTGCTGAAGATTAGACTAAACAACTTACAACGAATGTTGTTTACACATACATACACGCAGATTTGTAGTTTTTTCTTAATTTTATGAATCAGAGTGGCTTCATGTTTCTTTCCCACTGATCTGAGGACATGTTGCCTGAATATATCAAAACAGAGTGAACAGCCTCATGAATCCAAAGTGGAGCATAGAGTTTATAGTGATCTTCGGTCAGAGAGGGAATTCTGATCACACGGAATGAAGAAAAACAAGATGAAGGAAAGCAGCATGAAGGAAAGTCAGAGAGGAAATGGGTCAAACCATCAGGATGGGAGGAGGATATGAGAGGAGGAACTAGGGAACTAGGGAAAAAACTAGCATCAAGAAGAAAGGGGTGATAAGAAGAAAAACTTCTTTCAACTTCCTGTCTTAGGATTCAAACCAGCAACCACCATATCCAACCAAAAAAAAACACAAAACAAAATCTCTTTGATTTCTTTGATGCGATGAGGACAGCGGCTGTTGTCTCCCTGCTGTTTTCATCCTCATTAGACAAACGGACCAAAATAAGTCGGACGGATAATAACATGCAAATCACAGCAAACAGACGAGGGCAGCAGAGGGATTTGGGGACGCTCCTACTCTGAATCGTCGCCTTGGGAACGATTATTATCTGCTTCTGTGGGTCAAACCCCGCTCCTCCTCTGCGCCGTTATTTGGGATTTGTTCAAATCCACTGACAGTCGACGGCTAATTAGGGATGGGCGGACTGAAGGCCGCTCCGGCTCTCCCTCCGCTGATGTGAACTTTAGCTAGGAGTTTAAATATGTTAGTTTGTGTTTGGAGTGGCTGGGGAATAACACCATGAGGTTAAGACACCTCAGCTTGAGATGAGCAGCTAAAACGTATAACATTAACACAGAAATATCCCTTTATTGAACATCTAAAGAAAGGTTTAACCGACATTAATCTTGTAATCATTCTCATTGAATACCATGGGCGCCGGAAGTTGGGGGGCACCAAGATCTTTATAGTTCTAGCCTCGTGTTTTTGCTCTCAAAGTGCACAAGATTGATGTATTGGACCCCCTTGAGCAGTGGTCTCAAACTCAATTTACCTGGGGGCCGCTGGAGGCAGAGTCTGGGTGAGGCTGGGCCGCATCAGGTATTCCACAAAAAAAGCTTTGTTAAAAAAAAAACAATCTTCTCAAACGTCATTATTAACAGTTCTTTAACTTGAATGGGTTCTTCTGAACATGAACGGTTCTTCTGAACATGAAATGTCCTGAACATGAATGGAACATTGAAGAACATGAACGGTTCTTCTGAACATGGCCTCTACTGCGTCTCCCACTTTTCCTGAAATTGTCTGTGCTCGTCACCAACCTTTCTCTTCACTGCAGGCTTTGAAAAAGACATGATTGGGGCTGTGTGACAAGATATATATTCATTCCACTTGGTGTCACTCCGCAATAAAGTTGTGCCTGCTGTGTTTGTGTTGCTCTGCAATTACACCACCAAACCGCTAGTTGGCGGCGGCGTCTCTATGAGTTTCCTTCTTCTTCTTCTTCTTCTTGTACTACAAACAGAAACTGAGCGGAGTTGGAGCTAATAACTGTTGAACCACAGAACTTTTACTGACATTACTGGAACGCCGAAAAGAGAAAATATATCTGAGTCGATTTGTGTGAACAAACATTAAAAAGATCGAGGCAGAGAGAAGTTGAACTTTCTGTGGTTGTCTGGGGTCCTGGCCGCTCAGCATCGCTGAGAGACTGGACCAATCACAGCTGTTGCGGTCTGCGTCGCCGCGACGTGTAGTTACATTTCTGGAGAGGTGCACGTCAGGCTACGCCGTCAATTCAACGCAGAAGTATAAATCAAGCTTTAATCAAGCTTATGCGATGTGACACGGGCGCCGCCATAGTTGTTGTGAAATGTTTCTCTGCTTGCATCAAGCCCGGCCGATTGCCCGCCCCCGGGAGCCATATACCCCACTGTGATTGGTAGGTTTGTTCAGCTCGGGCTCGCGCAACAAAGGGACCTTCCACACACAACGCGGCAAAGTGCCATTCACATAAAACTTGCGGGCCGAGGGCGCCTGGTTAGCTCAGTTGGTAGAGCGGGCGCCCATGTAACAAGGCTTGGTCCTGACCGCGGCGGCCCGGGTTCGAATCCGGCCTGTGGCCCTTTCCGCATCCACTCTCTCTCTCCCCCCTGTTCAAGACTCTATCCACTGTCCTGTCAATAAAAATGAAAAAATGCCCCCAAAAAAATAACTTTAAAAAAAAAAAAAAAAAAAACTCGCGGGCCGCACTAACATTAAACTTTGATATCAAGGTGGGGGCCACAAAATATCGTCTTGCGGGCCGCAATTGGCCCGCGGGCAACGAATTTGAGACCCCTGCCCTAGAGAGCCCGAGGTCATAGTAGCTTGTAGAGAAGGAGGTTAAATAAAACTCCAAACTTGCGCTAAATTTTTGTGAGGAAAAAACTGGCATGGCCATTCTCAAGATCTCAAGATATGTGAATGAAAATGGGTTCTATGGGTACCCACGAGTCTCCCTTTTACAAACATGCCCAATTTATGATAATCACATACAGTTCGGGGCAAGTCATAGTCAAGTCAGCACACTGACACACTGACAGCTGTTGTTGCCTGTTGGGCTGCAGTTTGCCATGTTATGATTTGAGCATAATTTTTAATGCTAAATGCAGTACCTGTGAGGGTTTCTGGACAATACATGTCATTATTTTGGGTTGTTAATTCATTAACACTAATAAATATATACATACATTTGTATAAAGTAGGGCTGACCGTTGCCTTGATAATCGATGTCCAAATCAGTATTTGAATGCTTATTTTTATATATATAAGTATAGTAGTATAGTGTTTTTTTTATATAACAATGTATTAATACCAAAATAGCCCATGAAATATATAATGATTCCACAATTCATATTTAACATTAATTATTATTGGTTATTCTCAGACGGATATCGCTCGTTTGTTGTGTGTAGAGGTATCTATGTGAACAGTAGTGCGACAGCGGCGCTGTACTGGACACTGAATCGGAGGAGATGGTAACAGACAGAAAAACATGTCAGCCTGCTGCTCCGCGCCGCAAAGCTTCAAATACCTTCAAATATTATTCACCGAAGATTCGAAGCCTAAAAAATGGTATTCAGGACAGCCTTAGTATAAAGAAAGCATAATGGTCCACTCCCATGTTGATAAGAGTATTAAATACTTGACAAATCTCCCTTTACGGTACATTTTGAACAGGTAAAAAATGTGTGATTAATTTGTGATTAATCGCGATTCAATATTTTAATCAATTGACAGCCCTAGTATTAACATAAATCCACCAACAATGATCTATGTGATGTGTACAGCACAATTGTAATGCACTTGGTCACAGTTTTTAATTTCAAAGGTTACTTTCTATTTAGTTTCCGTCTCAATTTCCTTGTGGTCAACGTATATTATTCTTCAAGCTTTCATTAACAAATTGAACAATGCTTTAAATTGTTGTTTTTGGTTTTGTTGTCGATGAATGAAAAAAATGTGTCAATGCTGAATGGAAGCTAAATAAAACGATGTTCACATTCAAATTGTTTTTCTCTGTAGTGTACTCTGTGAGACTCTCTCTCCATTCTGCTCTGCTCTCTCTCTCTCTCTCTCTCTCTCTCTCTCTCTCTATCAATCTGAGTGTTCAGTGTTTCTAATTAATTCCCAGTTTACAGTCATATCTGAACACACACACACACACACAGAGAGTCAGACTGCTAATTGAATTTTTAAGCCCCTGCTGTTCATTAGCATTTTGCCTTGTAATGTGTTGTGTGTCGCTTGTGTGTCGGTGTGTATGTGTGTGTGCAGGGAGGACTGATTCATATTTCAATGTAATACTGGGATCGGGGTGAATGATTTCCGAATATGTGTGTGTGTGTGTGTGTGCGTGGATTTACATTGTTTAACACACATGATTCAGCTCAGGTTCGGATACAGTCTCAGTTCCCCGTCAGAAAAGGCTGTTTGATGGCAGGGTTAAGCAGTAAAAAATATTCTAAATATTAGGGCTGCAACTAACGATTATTTTCACGTCAATTAATCTGTCAATTCCTTTCTTTCTTTTTTTTTATTATTCAAACTGATTAATCAATTATCAAAATAGTTGGCAATTAATTAATTAATTAATTGTTGCAGCGCTACTAAATATATCGTACACTTAAACTCCATTGATTTTGATGATCAGCACAAAATCAATTCGTATGTAATCCACGTAATTGTGAACCGGGAAGTATAAAGAGCGGCGGACGTCATGTAGGGAGGAGGTCGGGGCGGATGGGTGGGTAAAAAAACACAGGACTTTTGTGTTTGTGTTCCGTGCGAAACCAGAAGTCAAAGTTGATTTATTTGTCACGTAACTTCCGTACTTAAGTTACTCAACTACCGGGGTTATTTTAACCCAAACCACAACCTTTTCCTAAACCGAACTAAGCAGTTTTGTTGCCTAAGCCTAACCAAGTCGATCTTTTCCTAAACCTAAACTAAACTAAGAAGTTTTATTTTTAAAAGACTGGAGAGGAAATTGACACATGCGTCAAATGTTGGACAATTGTAGGAAAACGCAATTGTTGAAAGTCGTGCTTAGCGTCACGAAAAAAAAAAGAGGTAGGTGGGTAATACACTGACTATGGATAAGTACCTCACACACACACACACACATACATACTCTCTCTCACCTCCCTGTGAGCTGCAGCTGCAGGTCTCCTGTCTCTTTAATTGCTCTGACTGACTGGGAGGATGAGAGTCACTCCAGAGACCAAAACACTCAAACACAAAGAGCTGAGTGAGCTAAAGAGACGACCAGCTGACACACACACTGTGACTGTGAGTGTGTGCGTGTGCGTGTGTGTGTGTGTGTGTGTGTGTGTGTGTGTGTGTTATCCAGGACCTCGTTATCAGAGTCTCAGAAGTAATCAGCATGTTGGTTAGGCTATGATTTTTTTTCTTTCCATCAGCCAGCGAAACAGAAGTCTGAATGACAAACTCTCTGACCTCACATTTAATTCAATCCAGCAGCTTTACTGTCTGAATAAAGCTAATGTTAGTCAGGATAAATGGTCAAGATGTTTGATATTTTAAACATCTTAACGTAAAGCTCTCACTTGTCCGTCTATAACTGCATTTTAGATGTCTAAAGATCCATTTTGACACTCACATTAACCAAAAATGTCCAAATTATCTCTGAAAATACCTTCATAATACCTTTTCAGATCTTAAATGATTAATTATAGAGTTGTCAAAAATATATAGATTGGACTATTTTGACAACGTATTAGTCATATCTGCAGTATACACCAAACATTACTTGATGCAATTTTCTCCACTGTGAAGATTTTCTGCTTTTTTTCTGTTTCATCTCATTGTAAATTGAATCCCACTGTATTTCTGGACTGTGTTCATGTTGAGCTTATTACTATTATTACTAAATGAATGAAAATTAATAATATTAATACAAATAATTGTTATTTGGTAGTAGTAATGTGCTTGATATTTCTGTTGATAGGTGACAGTACAGTCACAATTCAAAATGGGCATTCAATTACATGTAAGCACAAATTTAATTTGTCGCAACCTGTGGCTAATTGATGATGTAAATGATCCATAATTAAAAGTTAAATATGAATGTGAAATCCCTCAAACTTGGAGCTGTTATACAGTATATTGTCCTACAGTGTAGACAGTGTACACTGGCGTGATGGCGATGCACTTAAGCCTCTGTGGCTCTCTGTCTATTAATGTCTTCCATAAAAGGTATTGATCTTAAGCCACACTCCACTTACTAAATTACATTACACGTGAATTACTTTGGTTCTATTAAATAAATACGAACAGTAAAATGAATGAAGGAAGCGGAGCAATATCAAGTCTGTGTAAGTGTGTGTGTTTTAGTCGCCACGGTAAATGGCAAGGACAGGTCAAGGTGTCGTGGAAACATTAATCTGAAGGAGGGAATCTCCACTCATCTCCCTTCCCTTCTCTCCTGTATATAAGAAGTGGACGTAGTCACCATGATGTCACCAGTCGGTTTGTGGACTGCCGTTTTGGAGCCTTGAGTTTGGCATTTTGGCTGTCGCCATCTTGGACTTTTGGAACCAGAAGTGGCACAAGAGGGTGGAGCTAAGTACAACAGAACGCTGAATAAGACTTTTTCAGGCGACCAAAATGTTAGCTTTAACTTTCATAAACTGAAAACACAGTGTGAAAGGGTTTTAAGTTCCAAGACGAAAACCCGGACAACTCCCCGAGTGGACAACTCCCCGAGTGGACAACTCCGTGGTCGCAACCTGTCAATCACAAGGTAGCCACGTCCTAAGGCATATGTGTCTATTTGAGTATAAATGGGACCATAATTCACTAAATGAACATCATGCTGTATTGAAGAAGACTTGAAACTAGCAATTGAGACCATAAACTCATGTTTACAATGTTTACTGAGGTAATGAATCAAGTGAGAAGTAGGCTCATTTTCTCATAGACTTCTATACAATCAGACTTCTATTTGCAACCAGAGGAGTCGCTCCCTGCTGGCCATTAGAAAGAATGCAAGTTTAAGGCACATCCACATTGGCTTCACTTTTCAAAATAAAAAAAAAACAGTAAGTGGACCTTGAGTAAAGAAAATGTTGTCTAAAATCAAATTTCTGCATCATAGAGCCAAGTGGAAGCAAACTGTTTAATCCCAGAAAAGAAGAGGACCTAAACTTGAGCCCTGTGGAACACCACATCTCATATGTGCAGGTGAGGAGGTGGAGTTTATTATTTCAACAGTGAGTTCGAATTTAAATGGAGGATCTATGTAATGCAGACAGTTTAATAAAATCAAGTAGCCTAAGATCTGATAAAACTATAAATCAGTGAATAGTTGCCTGTATATACTGTTAGTAAAACATAATGTGTTTTATAGAGCTGTCACTTACCGGCCACAGTAACCTTGGCGGTCCGACTAACGATGCTCCCCAGTCCGTCCAGTGTGGTGAGGCACTGGTATTCGCCCTCATCGGGTCGGTGGTGCCGCGAGTGTACAACATTCTGCACCAGCAGCGAGCCGTTAGCCAGTTGCCGCCGCCGTTCGTCCACCACCGTGCTCAGCAGCACGCCGTCTTTACGCCATGTGATGACGGGAGGTCCTGCCACCGCATCGGACTGCGCCTGGCAGTCAAGCTGCAGCACGCCCCCTCGCACCGTCACCGTGTCCTGAGGCTCCTGGATGAACGTGAAGTCCACGAAACCTCCGAGGCTAGACGAGGAGGAGGAAGATGAGGAGGCATCTGAGGCTGAAGGAGGAGAGGAGATGTGGAGGAGTTAGATGGAGGCACAAAAACATGAGATCACCCATAGGACAGTTAATGCTCTCCATTACATAAACTGACCACAGAGCTGCAAGCAAACACAGGTGTGGTTCATGACAGTGAGGAACTACAAGAGGGTGTCCAGTGGGGGATGAGCCATATTCAATAAAAGATACCATAAATCAAAACAAAATAAATAAATCAGTAAGTCTGGAGGAAATGAAACATCTCATAATGCAAGATCAAAAGCGATCATCACATCTTCCACATCAAAACGGGCCTCTGCCGCAGGGCCCAGGGCCTACGGGTGGTCCCAAGTCTGTTTCTTTATTAGCTAATATGAGTAACATTACGGCAGACACCACATCCTGCTGCAGGCTTCATTAAACATGACGTGTCTTTAAGCGGCTACAGTGTCCGAAATTACTCACCAGCCAACGGGACTGGTAGATAAAAAAATCCACCAGCCAATATAGTAAATTGTCTTTTTGTGTCACATATACATTTGTTTCAGTACATTTATTGACATAATGAAGTATTGTGTTGCATACAAATTCAGAGAAGAGGCCAGACCAAAATTTGAAGCAAAATAATTTAAATATATTGACGCTTAATCAAGCTGTAATCGTGCTGTACTCCGCTCACTCGGGACTGGATCCTGGTATGAGGGAGGGACCACTGCACGGGCTGTACAGCAGGGAGAATGCGCAAGCCGTTTGGTGTGCAATAAATACGCCTTTCTTGATTTCCGTGCGTCTTTTGTACGCAATATGTATCCTGTACTGACTGCAATGTAAACACATCCACTAATAAATGCTACAGTAAGAGTAAGTGACATAGTATAAAAAACGAGAAAGACCAATTATGGTGGACGGGTGGTGTGATGGATGGGCCCAACAAACACTGGACTTTTAACCAGGAGGCCCATGTTCAAAACCGTTGTTGACTGGTGCTTTGTTTTGTAAGTTACGTTAGGGACATTTGTCACGTTTTTTAGTGACATTTGACATGTGTTCCGTAGTTGTTTTCGTACGTGTTTTACTTTGTTAACCTACTTATTTCCCAACGATGACGTTTTCCCTTACCCTAACTAAGTGGTTTTCTTGCCTAAACCTAACTTTGGACGTTTGTGTGGCGTATGAAAATGACACATGACATCGCTAAAATGCGTGCCCATGAAACGCAGAATGTCCATGTAATGACGTGGTATTTATACGCCTTCCCGTGAGACAGGGTTTCCCAGGGACAATGGGACGGCGTTAATCTCGAGCCCTGACAGTAGAAAAATGAGTACCGTCACGAGCATGCTCATAAATGACACCAAAATGCGGTAGAGACTCTCAGTGTAATAGAGCATAGTTTTTTTTATTATATGACAATTTTGTACAAACATTGAACCGCCAGTGTGGCGGATAGCCTTCGTGGATTTACTTGCCAAATGGAAAATTTAACTTCGGACTCTGGGCAGCTATAATGAATATCTTTACAATAACAATGGATTAAATGACCATGTGTAATGTGCAACGCAAAAAATTATAAAACATTAAAATCTCACTGTACACTACCTGCTCAGCACTAAACAAAAGACATAGTTAGCAACTAGCCACTAAAGTGGAGCATGCCAAGTATTGCAGGTTTAGGTAACAGACGCTGGGGGAAATAAACCTTAAATATAAATATAAACCTGTTCATCTTTTCCAACATTAACAAAAACACTGAGACAATCCAACTGTTTTTCTGGGGGTCAAACCCACAACCATTACTGCCTGGCTCCAGGCGTTGAACTACAACTGGAACCAAACCCATTACCCATAATGCCTTTCTCTGGTTCAATGTCAAAGCTTTTTTGCAGCAGCAGCAGCAGCAGGAGAAGAAGAACTACAGTACAAGTTATTTTCTCATGCTTTTATCTACTTATTCATTTATTCATGTTTTGGCTGATGTATTTATTCAGATTTGTTATTAGTTTTGTCAGATGTGTCTCTTCACAGAAGAAAACATGCTAGAGTTTAACCTCCAACCTTTTGCTTTGCTCTGCAGGATAACTCAGCATCTGTACCGAAGCCACACCAACCTGTTGTATTCTTTGTTTTTATGTTTTTACATTAATCTGGTGACAGGCTCTGACAGCGGCAGCTTCTCCTCTCATCTTTGATGCCGACGCTGCTAAAAAGTCTTTCATCGTGATCAGAGAGGCAGTTTGTCCGATCAAAGCCACCGTTCAGCGTTTGTGTGTTTCCTGGAAAGTCTGAAAAGAGGCTGAGAACAAGCTGAAGTCGTGTCATTACGCCACAAAGTAGACTTTGAAGAGCAGCAGATGTTCTTTCTTTTTCTTTTTGATTTTATTACGTTCCTTTTTAAACCCTCGCAGCTTCGGTTTCTCCTGCAGGAAAACTCTGATCAGACAAACATCAGGTATAAGAACTAAACATTCTCTGGATGTGCTCCCAACTGGGACGAAGAAACAAACGGAGAACACTCAACATAAAAGTAATGTACCACGGCTTCTTTTTCTACTCTAATTATAGGACAAAACACATTGATTGAATAAAAACTGGTATCAATAAGAACAGGGCTGCAGGCAGATGTGATACTGAGGTCATGAGTCAAAGTCCTCCTAACAACTCCCTCTGCACTAAAACGCTCTAGTTCTTTTTCATTATTTTGATTTTTCATCTTTCTATTTACTTAGGTGTTCAGTTATACTTACAAGTTTCCTGTGGAAATCAAAGTGCTTATAAACTCTACACAACTTATCAAACTAGATAAAATAAGTTATTTAGAACTTTGTCTCTAGTGCCGGATTAAAAAGTTCTTTCCAGGAAACTCATTACAAGGAAATTACAAACCAATAACTCAAAATGATACAATAACATAATAATGAATCAGGGAAGCGACTGATGAAAGAAAATCAATGTGTGCTGGTGGAAGTATTTACATCAAAACATCTGATCACCTAAAGGTTTAAATGAGCAGACGCTGTTCATTTTAATGTGCTTGTTTGCACACAAATGATATGAAGCACCACGAGGGGAAAATAGTATTTATAAACTGATCTGATATGAGAAGAATCTCCTCATTGAACTTCATATTGGCTCTTTCACAGCCTTTTATATTTCATTAAACTGATTTTCTTTGTGCATAACGGATGAATATTGAGACATTTATTACAGTGATCTTAGAAGGTGGTACAAGACACACATTTTTCTCCGTCTCTACACACTTAACCTTGTGCTGCTGCAGCCTTTATGTTAATCTGGCATGTTGAAGTAAGATTGCGGTTGTGACTTTTACATAAAAGTGACCCCGCTTCCCCCGCATCAACCCTGTTTTTAATAGGGCTGTCAAAGTTAATGCGGTGATGCAAATTTGTTTTAACACCACTAATTTCTTTAACGCATTAATGCAACTTGTGATTTTTAGGTTGTAGCGGACATCACATGAAACTAGAAAACCTAAGGAATCTACTACTAACCATGTCATGCTAGCTTGTCGAGAAGGAAAATAAATCACGCTGCAAACTTAGGCAAAGTTTTGGAGAGGAAAAACTGGCATGGCCATTTTCAAAGGGGTGATTTGAACTCTAACATCAAGAGATGTGAATGAAAATGGGTTCTATGGGTACCCACGAGTCTCCCCTTTACAGACATGCCCACTTTAGAGTTTGCCATGTTATGATTTGAGCATATTTTTTTATGCTAAATGCAGTACCTTTGAGGGTTTCTGGACAATATTTGTCATTGTTTTGTGTTAATTGATTTCCAATAATAAATATATACATACATTTGCATATTTGTCCACTCCCATGTTGATGAGACTATTAAATACTTGACAAATCTCCCTTTAAGGCACATTTTGAACAGATAAAAACTGTGCGCCTAATTTGCAATTCATTGCGATTAACTATGGACAATCATGCGGATAATTGTGATTAAACATTCTAATAGATTGAGAGTCCTAGTATTTACTCTAAAGAATTACGGACCCATTCATCAAAGCATTTTATTTCCCAACATGAAGGTCCAAATGCTCTTTCAAATCTACACGTTACTAGGAGTTAAATTCTGGTGGAGAAATACTGAATCTTTTCATTTATGTACAATTATTTTTGGCCTAAAAGTGTACGCTTTTAAATATAGCTCATCTAAAGTGGAATACTGCATAGATCTAAGTGTGCGGTTATCTTTTCTATAATCTTTTGGAGTCATTGATTCTTTCAGCACCTTAGCAAAGATTAAGACAGGTAGAGTGGTTGTCATCCTGCATTAATAATAGCTCGTCTAAAATAAAGTTTCCAGAGAAATGACAGAACAGGACATGACCTCAGGGTGCTCAACTGTAGCTAAAGCAGTTAAGCTGTGAAATCTTAACAATACCGTGAACTAAGGACACCATCCTATCCTCCCTTATTTCGACTTTTTGATTTCATGGCTTCCTTTTTGCCCATCTTTCCTTTGTTTCCTCATTCCTTACATTCCTCTTTTCCTTCCCTACCCTTCCTTCCTTGTTTCACTCTGTCCACCTATCTCCCCGTCCTTCTCTCCTTCCTTTCATTTCTTCCTTCTCTCTCTTTTCCTTCATGGTTTCCTTCTTATTGATTCCCCTTCAGCAGTCCTCCCCCCCTCTCTCTCTCTCTTTCTCTCTCTATCAGTAAATCACCATCTTGACAGCTCTATCTGTACTCACCCCCACCTGTCACACACACACACACATACACACACACGCGCGCGCACACACACACACACACACACACACACACACACACACACACACACAGTCAGTTCATCAATGTGTCCTTGTCCTCGTTGTCCTGCAGTTTGATGCTATCACTCTCTGTCTACTCTCCCTCCGTCTCTACTCTCTTCTTCTGTTTTCACTGCCTCTTGGTCATTGTTTCTTCATATTTCATCTGTAACATGAAAGTGGTCTATACCTCCATATTTTCTTTTAACATAAATGCTGTATTTTATTATGTTTACTTTATTTTCATTACAGAATAATTTCCGAATGACTTCTAGGAAATATCCTGGAAAGGACTATGTGTTTCTGTACTGATTTTGGGAAAAATAGCTCCATACAGTTTTCAAATACACCTTTAAATAATTCATTCAACCAAGACGGTCTTTTACTAAGAGCACAGCAGGTTAGCTGAGCATTCTAAAATGTGAAATTTGTCTACCGCTGAGCAGACAATTCAACATGTTTTCCAATGATAAACGAATTATAAAATGATATTCACTTAGGTTTAAATTGAGCTTTCTAGGAATACTATTTTCCATATTATTCATGACAAATTTAAAATATATTACTACATTGTTCTTTCCAGGAAACTTCATAGGAAATCATTAGGACATTAAAGATTTGTAAAATAAAGCATTACCAAAATGTCAACAATAAATTGAGAGCAGGAGACAGAAAGTGTTGATGTACCAATGTTTGAAAGCCTTTTCTTGCTTATTTCATAAAGCAGCAGATCATCCTTAAAAAATTTCATTTTTGAAACGGCGGAGGGTCCATGTGTTTATAATAACTTTTGGTTATGAACTTCTTTTTAAATTACAAAAAAAGTGAAGTTAGCAAATATCATATCCGTATTGGCCATGAGAATCATGTAATCATATCGGCTGGAAAAAAAAAATATCGCGCATCCCTAGATTAGACTGAATTTGAACCTGGTATGACTCTGGTCCAGGGTCAGGTCTCGGTTACTCGGTGGCCTGTACAGCAGACACTCTGCCAGTCAGAAATTAGCTGCACCCTCAAGTGAGTCGACCCCACACAGGCTGAGAAAGTCTGAGACTCACTTTTATAATAGAGGTAGAGAGGTAGAAGAATATAGAGCCGTCCAGGAGTTTAACTGATAAGATGAGAGGCGGTGACAGCGAGGTGGACAACAGCCAAGACCATCTGAACACACACACACACACTCTCACAGTGGCTGACACTATGGGTGAGTGTCTGAAAAGCAGACTGCATTAAGACTCTGGACAGCGTCCAAAAAAACTTTGTGTGTGTGTGTGTGTGTTTGTGTGTGTGTGTGTGTGTGTGTGTGTGTGTGTGTGTGTGTGTGTGTGTGTGTGTGTGTGTGTGTATGTGTGTGTTTAAACTCTGCGGATTGCTGCCTGCCAGCAGAGAATAATCTTGAATGAAAGGAGGAAACAGGAAGGAGCAGAAACTATGAGGAAAAAAAGAGGGTAGGGAGTACTGACATATCCAAAAAACTAAAACCCTAATCTGTAAGAGACGCCATGAAAACTACCAGGCAGCGACATGTCAGGAAATGAACCACTGACATCATGTGACATGCTACAACAAAAAAATCTCTCAACATTGAGAAAGCTGAGCCGGCGGCTCGCAGCTAATGGTGCTAACAGCGCTAACAGTGCAAACGATGTCAACAGAGCTAACAGTGTTAACCTGGGGGGGAACCGGAGGGTGGGTGCTACGCTTCCGCGACGGCCCCATCAGACGGAACGGCGTTATCAGCTATAACCACCGTATTAGAGCAGTGCAGATCAACGTCCATGAGCTAGCCAGAGGGGCGCGCTCACATGCACAAACATGCACTTAAAGGTGGGCATGGCCAGCCCAGCTACGTCAACAAAGCACGAAGAAGCTCGGATTACAACACACACAAAGGGAGAGACACTTCATTCTCTGCTCAGGTAGACATTACTCCTCTATATCTAGCAAATAGTTGTTTGCTTTTATTTAAATGCTCTAGATATCATAATAAGGGACATTTAAAGTCTTTCCCCGTTTCACAAAGATTTCAATGCAATTGTAAGGTTTGTTGTAATGTACCTTTTAAACCTTCACATATTACATATGCCACACAACACCAAAATCCAAGATTACAAACTGAAATGCACGCTCACTCTCTCGCACTTAAACAAAATATTGTTCTTTATAAAAAGCAGGGGGAAAAAGTACATTATTACTCGCTCTTTCGCTCCACCTCACGTGCATGCGCACACTACACACTGCAGAAGAGTTAGTTTAGCTCTGAGAATATCTAGTGAATGTACAGTGGACGTTTGTGCAGAAATAACTGCTGCAGCTTATCCAGACCAACAGAGGTTTCCCGTGTCTTGTGAAGTGACGGGGCTCCGCATGGAGTAACGTTATCGTCTCAGACCAAAACACTCTGGTGTCTCCCCTGTTCCCTCCGACCGCAGTCAGGAGGCTGAAGCAGGAAAAGCCAAAACTAGGATCAGCAGTGATTCATGGAGAGACCTTCGTCTGGTCAGCTAACATTACTGCCAAGCAGGTGAAATAAAGAGTGATATTGTGGTTTTAGCTGACATGTTGACTGTTTTGACTGATGCTCGTTCATGTCTATGTAGAGCAAGCACAAGCGACTTTTCGTTGGCCACAGGTGTCGCTGTTAACAAGCATTTCTGATTCTTACAAACAGTCCCTTTAAACCTTCACATATTACATATGCCACACAGCATCATATCCCAAGATTACAAACTGAAATGCACACTCACTCTCTCGCACTTAAACAAAATATTGTTCTTTATAAAAACCAGGGGGAAAAAATACATTATTACTCTCAGGAAAAAAATACAGCATGTGCTGCAGTTATTACTCAGGATGAGGGGACCAATGAAGGAACACAGTACCAGCAAATTGGCGGGAACAACCAGACATGGTCCTCTATGCTCCCAAAGAGTGTCTCCTGTTGCTATCCTTTAGCGAGCATACACAAGTTTCTCTCAGTCAATTTTCTTGTTTACAAGACTCTTAACAAGCTCATTCAGAGTTTGTTTTAGCGTTAAATTAGCTTACAGCATCAACACACAGTGACAATACTTAGTAATATACACAGCTAGCTACAACATGCTAAAATAGCTAGAGTGCTAATGCGCTAATGGCGGTTAGCATATACATTTTTACAACACTACATCTTACTGAAACAGTTCAAATTTACCACACAGAAGTTTTTACCTTCCACAAATCTTTTTGCAGGTTGGTAAACTCTGAAACCACCGTGGTAAATCTCTGGCAGCTTGGAGAGTGTCCAACTGTCTGCTTAGCAACCACCATCTCTCTCTACCGCTCTCTACTGCTTGTGACGCACATCTCACCTTTAAGTCCCGCCCCTACAGCGTTCTGATTGGTCGGACGGCTCATCAACAGCCAATCAAAATGCAGAAATCAAGACAGACTGTCTGACGCTCATTAACGATAGATAGATAGATAGATAGATAGATAGATAGATAGATAGATAGATAGATAGATAGATAGATACTGTAGATAGATAGATAGATAGATAGATAGATAGATAGATACTGTAGATAGATAGATAGATAGATAGATAGATAGATAGATACTGTAGATAGATAGATAGATAGATAGATAGATACTGTAGATAGATAGATAGATAGATAGATAGATAGATAGATAGATAGATACTGTAGATAGATAGATAGATAGATAGATAGATAGATAGATAGATAGATAGATACTGTAGATAGATAGATAGATAGATAGATAGATAGATAGTAACTTTATTGATCCTGAGGGAAATTCAAGTTTCCTGCATCACAGTTCCATAGTGCAAAACAGGTTAGTAAAAAGGCAGTAAAAAAGTTAGTAGTGCAAAGTACAAAGTACAAAAGAATATACCAGATATAAAAATACAAGGAGATGAAGAAAACTGTTAAAACTGAATATAGTGCAGGGTAACAGCTGTGATACACGACTATTAAAAAAAAGTGAATATAGTGCAGAAGAGACTGTTAAAAGTGAGTATAGTGCATTATTATCTGTCCTGCAGACCGTCCTCCTTTAGGTAGTAACCTGAGCATGCTACTATTATGTGTGTGACAACCAAACTACTTGAACTGCAACTTTATTTACAACTGACAAATATTCTCTTTTTCCAGCTATTTACAGTTTTAAACAGATTCATTTATTATGGAATACATTTAAATAATGTAAATGAGCTGGTAACTCTAAACTTTAATGATTATAACAATTTCACTAATTTATTCTAGCCTATAAATGTACTTTGTAGACTGGGCTACAGTCTGATACTATTATCTGGGTGAATACTTGATTCTGACTGGCTGCAGGGTGTCCATTAATTCCTGATAATGGACACCTACTAAGTAGTTCCATATTTATTATATTATATTATATTATATTATATTATATTATATTATATTATATTATATTAAAAAAAGTGTACTCATGACACAAACTTACTTATAAATCAACGCTATAACATTGTACACAATTTCTCTTTTTTAACTGCTTTTGAGACATTTTTGCTTGAAATATGTGCAAGGTATTGTGTAGAACCTGTTACATAAACACTGTAATGCTATTGAAATAAAGGCTATAATCAAAAGAAAACAACTTTATAACACTTTCAACTAAATTTAGTCCAGTTTCAACAGCGAGCTTTTCACCTGCAAATCACCAAAACCACACAGACCACCTATCAACTGCTCCAACAAAAATCCACGTCTGTGTTTTGATGGTGAGCCGTAAAGACGGCCAACCACAGCACTTTCACATCCAGACTGTGGAGGTCGGACAAAAATGGTTCGTTAATGTTATTTTTGTTCAAAAAGCCTGTAACATAACCAACTTAGTGTGCTTTGAGCCTAAATGCTTCATCTGTCGGAGAGGGGAAGATCTCTGCTTTTACTGTCAGTGAAAATGCATTCTGTTGTTGAACTCTGTCACCACAGTAATGGCAGCATCGCTAGTCTAGTGTGTAGATAACAAGAAAAGAAGCTGTTTTGTGTTGAGTGTATGTGTGTAGTATAATATTGAGTTTAATAGTCCAGTAATGATGAGCAATATGATGACGCACACAGTGAGACTCTATGCCGAGGTACCTGTGCATCAATATCTTTGGGTGTATAATTCGACCGCTGGCAATGTTGAAAGTCAATGAGCAAGACTGCTTTATGACACTGTTACAGTTTTATAGCATTTTAGCATCAATATGATGAAGAACCTTGATTCATTCACTTCAAACAACCAAAAACAGACATCCCTGTCTTATTATTTAATCCATAACATTATCTCAATTGATTTTCCAGAATATGTACTATATCATGATATTTAATGATATAAAATTAAATATATATCACCTACGCCAGCTGACTCCGGCTAGATTTCATTGTGTTTGTTGAATTGATTTGTTTTTGGGTACAAAATCTAAAGCAATGGCACATTTCCAGTTTCTACCTGGCAGACTCTACAGCTTCACCAGTACAAACAACAACAACAACACTATCTATATCCTCAAAGTTGACCACAGAGTTGAATCAGCGTCTCCTCCACACAATGCACCTGTACAAGTGTTCCTGTTATTGTGTCCACTCCCCCTCTGAGTCCAGCGTGAAAACCTAAACCACGTCCCTGCTGTCAGACACATTTACAGGCAGTCAGCAGCAGGCCAATTATACACACACACACACACACACAACCGTTTGAAAAGGTCTCATCTGCAGTGTGAGCTCTGACACCAGCTGAACAACACCAGTGTGTGCATGTGTGTGTGTGTATGTGTTTAGTTTTAAGCCTTCATTACCAAGTCTCACCTGTCGTCTGCCGTCTGTGTCTCATTGAACTATAGCTCTAATAATCCCTTTCACATCTCACAGCTGAGCTCAAACACACACACCAGGCTGTTCTCATACACTGTTCGTACCTACGAAAAGTAATGTAATATAATTTGTATATAACCCATCTCATCAGTTTGTATGTAATTCATGTAATCAAGAGCGAGGAAGGGAGGAGGTCGGGGTGGACGGTTGGCTCAGAAAACGACGGACCTTCACCCGGGAGATTTTACAAATGTTGTCTGACAATGTCAAAATATATTTCTGCCTATGAAGCTGCAAAATTTCAACGGTATTTTGTTGTGTCACACCTTCCTGCCACACACTCAGTAAAAATCCCTTTCTGTTAATCTGAATGCACTGCTCAGAAAACCTCACAAACACACTTCACGCACTCTGATATTAACACCAATTGGTCTTAATTAGCATCTAGTCTCATTCAGCCTGCTGTGTTTCCTGCTAATTACTCTGAGTGTGTGTTTGTGTGTGTGTGTCACCACCATCAATCGCAGCCTGTTTCTTTTTAGTGTGTAAATTAAATTAACGACAGCAGATGTTTGAATGCTTTGGAACAATAATAAAGATCTTTAACATTTCTTATTTCTACAGCTCCATGTGGGGTACACTCGACAACACTTGTGAGTATAAATTGGCGAAAAATAAGTCTTGAAGATAAAGGAAAATCAACAACAAAATATAAAATTAACTTCTTACACATTTATAGATTTATCAATTACTTTTTAGACATTTTTAGCAGTATCTTTGTACGTATAATGAAGTGTTTTTTTCTTCATTGATTTGATTGTTTTATAGATTTATTCAATTATTAATTTACTCAACTATATCTCATGTTTGGCCCTCCGTGGCAAATTGTTGTTAAAACGGATTGAGAGGAGAAAAAGGAGGAAAGAAATAAAGAGAGGTGTGACCGAGAAGGAAATGACAGAGAAATAGAGCAATGTGAACAAAGAATGAAAAAAAACAGAAGAAAAGGATAAAGACTGAATGAAAGGAAAAGAAAGGGATTAGTTTCAAATACACACACACATATACACATTGTGTGGTTTCCATTTGGCTCTTGTCAAAACGCTTTGAGAGACAACAGTGACACTCCATCCCCTGAGACAAATCTGATCATATTCACTGTGTGCGTGTGTGTGTGTGTGTGTGTGTGTGTGCAGGTTAAACACCAATAAGCGTTCGGTCTGCACGTTGTTAACAGAGACCTTTCCTGCTGTCAGACACAATTACCAACCGGTCAACAGCAGGCCAATTATACAGACGCATACACACAATCAGTGAACGGCAATAACAAGGTAGCTTATACCGTCAAAGAGGCGAGGTGGGAGTAGCTGTCAAAACACACACACACACACACACACACACACACATACAGAAATTCCCGAGTGACAATTTTAAAGTAGCTTTGTGTCAAAGCGAAAAGGGAATAGCTGTCATACATGTCACTGAAACACACTCACACACACACTGTGTAGTGATACCTCACGTCCACATTGTGTCCGTTCCCACTGCACTGTCACTTTAAATATTAACCATCTGATTAATTATTAATGTGTTCATGAATTCATGATACTCTGGAGCTATGTTGCGAAAAATGGGGTCATCACGTTCTGTAGGATATAAAATAAAACATTATATTATCCCTAGTTCTGGTCTGAATGGTTTTAATGGTCATTATTGATTCGATTCAGGTACAGAGGCCAACCTCAGACTCAGCTGCATACAGTAGTCTATACACAGTAACCAGCCTGCTTGCATGAAAAGATCTATAAATGCCACAATGATGCACAAGGTGTTTAACATGCAATAAGTACACCTTTCTTGATCTTCACGTGTCATTTTCCACGTATAAATAATACAGTAAGAGTTAGAGATGTAGTATGAAAAGCAAGAAAGACCATTTATGGTGGGCGGGTCCAACAAACCCCAGACTTTTAACCAGGAGACCCGTGTTTGAGACCGTTGCTGACGGTGTTTTGGTTTGTCAGTTATGTTAGTGACGTTTGTCGAGCTTTTTAGTGACATTTGACACTTGTTCCGTATTTGTTTCCTTACGTGTTTTACTTTGTTTACTAACTTATTTCAAGCCCATATTTCTCTACCCTGGTTTTCTTGCCTGAACCTAAGTTAGTGGTTTTCTGTTAACCGGTGTTTTGTTTTGTAAGTTACGTTTGTTACGTGTTTTTTATTAATGTTTGTGATGTGTTTTCTGTCGTTGGGTTACGCTGTTTTCTTACGTATTTTACTTAATTTACGTACTTATTTTTAGCACAACCATGACGCTAAAAGGCGTACTCATGACACCAATGTCCGTGTAATGTTGTGCTATTTATACGCCGTCTTGTGAGACCGGGTTGCAGTAACAGACACAAAACTGTCTCATTAGCCTCAGGAGTTACAGCAGCGTTAAAGCTAACTGGTTAGCCTCTGTTAACAATTTGAACACAGTTAATGCTTACTGGTTTGCTAGTTTGGATGCAGGTAAAGCTAACCATCAGGAAAGTTATCTCAGGGGGCGTGTCATGTACTAAAGAGGGGGAGACTGCAGATAGACCCTTCTCCTGTTAGCACTTTGTACACACCTAAAGCTATCCAGCAAGCATCCACAAATCCCAGCAGTTTGAACACAGTTGTCTAACCTCTGATAACCATGAAAACAGTAAACTGTTTTCTTCTTTTCTTTTTCTTTTGGGCAAGTGTATTATGCTTATGATAGAATCAAATCAAATCCAAGCAGCTATTATCAACCTCTTAACGAGATAAATCGTTAAATAGTTATTTTTGTTGTGTAACTAATTAGTAGCACCTCGTTAACAAGTAACACCAGATAAACAAACAGCATAGATTTTAATTAGCTGAACCGACTGAATAAGAGTTATGACATGAACACGCAGCATCAATCTATTTAGTTTTAAAACCTAAAGCTAACCATCTAACCCGCTAGCCTCAGCTAGTTGATCACTGTAGCTATTACTCTTCTCTTTTAACAGGTTCAACACAGTTAAAGCGGACCTTCCACTGAAAGTCTCTGTGTTCCTTCTGTGAAAAAATTACTAGAACAATATCTGCAAAGTTAAAAACTGCTGAGTGACTGTGACAAGACTGATACTCATCCATAATCAATACAAGCTGGCCGATTAGACAAGGCCCAAAGTGATCATAGACAGAGTAACAGTGCTCAGACAGATTTGGTGCGCTCGCAGCAGGATAATATCAGGGATAAAATCTGCAGTGTGAAGTGAAAAAGGTGTCAGAGCAATTCTATTGGTCTTTGATCACAGATTCACTTCCTGAAAACCGAGAGTCGAGAAATAAAAAAAACAGCAGCTAAAAGCTGCAGGATGAAAGGAAAGATCAGGATGAAAAGAAATATCAGTTAGGGAGGGAGGAGGGGTGATGATGTTCTGTTTTTTTATTTAAAAGCCACTAATTCCCTCTTTCTCCCGCCGTCTTCAATTTTCCTTTAATCTCCTCTGCTTTCCTCTTCTCATCTTCCTCTTCCTGGTTGTTGTTTACTAAAAATGTTGTTCATATATATATATATATATACGTATATACGTATATACTGTATATAAAATCCTGATTATTATACACACAGTGTGTTGTCCTGTTGCAGTCTTATGCTAAAACCGTTTTCCCTCCATCCGTCATGTTTTCCCTTGTCAATCTACTTTTCTACATTCATTACCCCATAATGATGACGCTAAAACAGGATTTATATATCTAATAATCTTAAGTGTAAGTAAGTGATTTGTATTTCATTAAGTCAAACCACCGTATGTTTCTTTAAAAGGAAATTCTTCCATAGTTGAGGTTCCCGTAGCAGATGTTTGTCTGTGCAAACTGAGCCGAGAAACAGAAATTGGGTCCATGTTGTTGAGAAAATGTCTCCCAGCTGGAAGCCATTTCCAGGGGTGGAAGGTCAGCAGTGTGCAGCTCAGTCTGACGGTCCACCAATCTGCCTCCAACTGAACGCTGCCGCAAACCTCAAGAGTCTGGTGAAAAGGTCAGCGTAGCGTGACTACAGGGATCTAGAACTAGACTGACTAGAAGACCAAGAGCTAGAACACTGACATAGCTGAGGGCTAGAAGAATAAAAGGCTTAGGTCGAACACGACTTCAGGATCTAGAGACCGGTTGACTAGAAGGTATAAAGAGCTCAAAGTAAAAGGCTTAGAGTGAGGACAACTACAAGGTCTAGAGTAAGAAATTAAAGGTCTGAAGCTAGAACACAGACAAGGCCAAGAGTTGGACCAACTTAAAGGCCTAGAGTTAAAACAAGTACCAGGACTAGTACAACTAAAAGACCTGGAACAACTAAAGGTCACAGAGCTAAAAGTCTAGCAGTCTAAAGCAACAACAAGGCTGATGGCTAGAAGAACTAAAAGGTCTACAGCTATATCAACTACAGGGCCTATATCTAAAATAACTACAGGGTCCAGAACTAGAACTAGAAGGCTTAGAGCTAGGGCAAATTCATGTATCTTATGTCTTGTTCTTGTTGTGTTATATGAAGCTCTTTGAATTGCCTTGTTGTTAAAAAGCGATATAGCACACCCATGAACAGTCTAGAGCTAGACGACTGGAGGGCCTAAATGTAGAATAACAAGAAGGTCCAGGGCTAGAAGCTCAAGGTCTTATGATAGAATATATAGCTAGAACTAGAGTGACTAGAAGGCCCGAAGCTAGGAGCAAGGCCTATAGCTACAATAACTACAAAGTGTCTGGGGCTAGAACAGCTAAAGGGCCTATAGCTAGAAGACCGGCGTAGCACATAGAACTAGGGCAACTAGAAGGGCTCTCTAGTATTTGTTCCTTATTTCTAAAGGCTCTTCACATCAAAGGGAAGTTGGTAATTGTCCGAATGGTTCATAACAGTATGAAAACCAGAAAAAATTGAGTACAGTAATTTCATAAAATATGAACAAACAACTGCAGCAAACACTATGACTCCAAACAATACCACACTGACTCTAATCCTGTTGCCGTGAACTGATTTCATGGAAGTTTCTAGTACACATTTGCATGTCTGAATGTGTGTTTACACTGTACGTTGTTTGCATAAGTATTTCCGTCTAAGTAGCTTACATTGCATATTTGAAATCTGCTTCAAACTAGTAGTTTTGCCAAACTTTAATCGGATTGTTGCATCATTTCCACACTCAATATTTTGTTGTTGTAAGCTTTTCCTGTATTTACATTATTAAATATTTAATGTAACGTATTGCCTTTTTTTATCTTCTGATTGCAGCAGGAGCGGAAGATAACTATGTCAATATCTCAATAACTGTCGAGTGAGATTCTCTTATTTTCTCTGGTTCCTCTCAACCTTCATTTCTCCCATCATTCCTGCCTCTTGTCCTTGTTACATGTGCCATCCAACCTCTGCAATTCATCACGAATGCAGCAGCCCGACTTGTCTTCTCCCACACTAACCATTCCTTCGCACCCTGCACTGGTTCCCTGTGGCTGCTCAAATTCAAGACACTGGTACCTATTGTGCTGTGAATGACTCAGGCCCATCCTACATCCTGGACATGGTCAAACCCTACACACCCAAGCCCGTCCACTACGCTCTGCTACAGCCAATCGGCTTACTACTTTCTCACTATGAAGGGGAGACTGAACATTGGCCCAAAAATATTTGAAAATAACTTTCTCTATCTCTTATTGTCCCTAAATCTTCCAATTGAATCAACCCGTTCTCACTCCCCACTCGTCAAATACCACCGTTTGGGAAGTGCTCCTCGCCATTGGAAATCGACGCACTGAGGTACACTTTAGCAACAGTATGTGACGAACCAGGCTTTCAACTAACTCAAATGTAAACCCACCCGCGCCTTTATTTGACGGTCAGAGCAAGTGACATAGTATTAAAAGCGTGAGAGTCCACTAAGGGCTGATTGGGCGTGGTGGTGGATGGGTCAAGCAAACACAAGACTTTCAACCAGGAGACCGGTGTCCGTGTCCCGTGTGAAACTAAAAGTATCCATGATTTATGTCGGTATCATCAGTCCAGTGAGTGACTTGAGACGCTAGTCAGTGAAGTTAACGTAAGTTTCCTAATCTTAACTAAGTGGTTGTGTTGCCTAAACCTAACTTCCTGTGAAAACGGAAGTTTATTTTGAAAGGACACTATGCATTTAACGAGCAAATATTGACACGCCGTCCCTGGTCCGTCCAAAAGTAAAGCAAGGGCGTAGATCTCTGATGCCGAGGGGCACTGACCAAGCGCCGGTATTTGACGACTTGGGAGTGAGAATGTGTTGCTTGAAGCAATTCAGCATATTTGATACTTTGAAGTTAATGCGCTTGCATAATTCTTGCAGTTTTGTTGTTGTTGGTTGAATGCACTTATTATAAGTTGCTTTTGATAAAAGCGTCAGCTAAATAAATGTAATGTTATTATTTTGAACCACATCCTCCACATCATCTGTGTGTATTCTTCCTGTCTTCTCTCCCTTCCCTTCCAGCTTTTGATTTCTTTCATCCTCCCAGCTTTCATACCTCTGTTTCATTCAGTTTGCTTCCTCCCTCTCCCTCTTGACTTCCATCCCTCCCTCCCTCACTCCTTGCTCTAATCAGTTCTTCCTTGCTTCTATCTTTCTGTCTCTCTCCTCTTTTCTTCTAGTCCCCTCTCGCTCACAATGTGCACCTATAACTCTGATTACCTCACAGCGTTGGCCTTCAGCATCACAAGGCCAACTAGGATCAATAGTATTGATGAGGAATCTAAGTCTCCTCCTAACCAGCACAGTGTGTGTGTGTGTGTGTGTGTGTGTGTGTGTGTGTGTGTGTGTTTGAATTTACATATGTGTAAGTGCTGTAAGTGTTTGTTTACATATTGATTTCACCTAGTTCACTGTTTGCATGCATTGACCTGTTTGGATTTAATGAGAATAAATGTAAAACGTTGAGATTTGACCTTATTTACAAACAGGCACACACGCATGCACACATGCACGCACACACACACACACACACACACACACACAGTGAAATGTAAATGAGCGCTTGTTGTCTGTCTCTCTTGCATAAATGATTTATGTAAATTCATCTCTCTTTTTCTCTCTCTGTGTAAAGCTTACACGTCACTGCTTTTGAGTGTGTTTACTCTCTAAATAGAAGCTCATAAAGCACTTCACACTGAGCACATTAACTGTAACTGAGACTGTCACTCAGCCGCTTGTTTAATCAGAGCATTATGTTTGTATGTGTGTTATAAAGTCCCACAGTGGCATCCAGGGTTCCTGCAGCATAGATAATGTCAGGTGAAGAGCATTATGGACATCAGACTCTCCCAACCCTGACCTTGCCTGGCCTGGCTTGCCGACAAACCAACCAACCACCCACCCAACCAACCAACCAAGTAACCAAGCAACCAAGCAACCACCCACCCAACCAACCAACCAACCACCCACCCAACCAACCAAGTAACCAAGCAACCAAGCAAGCAAGCAACCACCCACCCAACCAACCAACCAACCAACCACCCACCCAACCAACCAAGCAACCAAGCAAGCAACCAAGCAACCAACCACCCAACCACCCAACCAACCACTCAACCAACCACCCAAAAACCAAACCAACTACCAAACCAACCAACCACTCAATCACCATGTCATGAATACGCATTTTAGCCATTTCGTCTAAATTTTGGTTTAGGCAAGAAAACCACTTAGTTAGGGTAAGAGAAAACGTCATGGTTGGGCTTAAAATAAGTAATGAAACTAAGTAAAACACTTACGGAAACAACTACGGAAAACAAAACACCAGTCAACAACGGTCTCGAACACGGGTCACCTCCCCAACCGCCCAGCACAAGTGGTCTTTCTCACTTTTTATACTACATCACTAACTCTAACCGTAGCATTTGTATGTGGATGGGTTTATATTGCAGTCAGTACAGGATACATGGCGTACAAAAGACACCCGGATATCAAGAAAGGCATACTTATTGCATGTTAAACGCCTTGTGCATTATCGTGGCATTTATACGCCTTCTCGTGCAAACGGGCTGGGTAGGTATAAGTACGAACAGTGAATGAGAACAGCCTGTATGCGTCTATCTCGTCCACGCTTGTCACCATTTTTCTGTCGCTATTTTTTATGACTGTAGCGAGGTAGCAAGCTGGCTATGTAGAAGACGTCCCCATTCTTAGTCCCGCCTACTAAGATCTTATTGGTCAACCGTTTATCCAACCAGAAAGACAGCTGTCACAATGCACAATATTTCAATTTGGAGATGAAGGCAGCAAATCAGAGGTCTGAAACCAGGCTTGGAATTTGTTTTCAGTGCAGTATTTAACGGCATCTCTTCACCAACCCAAACACATGGACACAATTCAGATCAAACATCCAACAACAATTCACTCAGAGGTTACAGAGTTCATGATCTGTTACACAGTTGTGAAAAAAACTAAAGAGTGTGTGTGTTCATGTGATTGCATGTAAAGTGTGGGTGTGCTGGGTAAATGAGTGAGTGTTTTAACCCCGTGTGTGAATGTTTTTGTTTTCCTATGCGTGTGTGTTTAATGATGTGAGTCCTGAGGTCAGCAGAAAGCTCAGCTGTAGAAATACACTGCAGGCTTGTGACTTCACTAACAGCCGTGTTGGATTTAAACCCCGACAGATCGTCAGAAGGTTTTTATATCTGCCGAGAAGCAGTCAGTAAATCATGTCAGTGCTCTTTGTGTGGGAGACTGCTGCTAGGATAAAAGAATACCTGCCTGTGCTGAGGGTGTTTCTGCTCTTTGTGTTAGAATAAAGAAAGGGTGAAAGCTCGGCTCAGTCAGAACGATGAAGTGTGTGTTTTGTGTTTTTTTCTTTACGTGCTTCAGATGAAGAAAAGAGAATCAGCCTCTGGGGTTTTCATCTTTGTTATATTTAAATACACTGACAGTGAGTTTTATTAAGGGTTTTTTTGCGCAATTAATTTGCACGTCAATATATTTTTTCGAACTGTTGTTTTTGTCATGAATACTTTCACACAGAACGTGAATATTACACATCGAAAAAGCGGCGTAACGTTTTTTGGAACCAGGTCGATTTTCTGAGCTTTCGCATCGCGAATAAAGGCAGCAACCAATCACGTTGTGCTGAACAGGTTGAGTTGGGTCTATATTTATAAAACAACACCGAGGCTCCATAGTCCAAACCAAGATGGCAAACTTCATTACTCCTCTCAACCTTGACAAAGGCAGTATGGACCATATCCACTCCTTCTGTTCTTACATTTCACAATAAAAGCCCTAGACATATAATATTCGCATGCAAATATATTTTGTATTTTCATGTCTTTTATTTGTCACGCCCCCTGGTGGATGGGTCCAACAAACACAAGGGTGTCATCCAGGAGACCGCTGTTCGTGTATCGTGCGTCAGTTTACAATCAGCTGTTCGTTCCTGTCCCATGCTCACAACGTTCAGTGCCATTTTCGCTGTACAAATGTAGTAGTTTTAAGTCCAACCATGTAGTTCTTTCCTTTTTCCTATATATATATATACATACATACATATATATATATATATATATCACAGATAAAGGGTCTTTCTTAGTTTATTCTGGGCACAAAGACGAACGTGTTTCAGCTATAAGCCATCATCAGCGTGATCACTCAAGCAGTAATGCCAGTTCTTAACATACAGGTGAAGCACAGAAACCAATCGGGAAAGAGATTACATGATTACATAGTAAGATTCATTTGTGAGTGCACCGCCAGGAAACAATAAAGGAGGCGTGACCACGAATAGTTGAATGTAAATTCTATATTAGTCTCAGAGGGACACTTGCAGCAGTAACATAGACACCAAAATATTCAAATGACAAGGCTTTTAATCTGAAAACATTTGGAGGAAGTGTTACTTTACGGCGATCCAAAAATCAGCATAGAAGTGAATGTAAAAGATGAGTGAATAAAAACAGTATGTGTGTTAAAAGAGAAACTGAGAGCAGCAGAGTGGTGAGTATGATTTATAGTGCTGTGGTAATGCACATTATACTGGATTTACCACCTGAGCCGTTATAGTACAGTCTAACCATGTGAAATCCACCATACTGACTGATCCTACATTTTCAAATCAACCACTAGAAGGCGCCACAGAAGCCTCACTTCCTTCTCCTTCTCTCCTCCTCTACTTGCATCCTCCTCTTTCTTTCATTCTTTGCTTCTTCCCTGAATCAATTCTTCCTTCCACCATCTTTCTGTCTCTGTCTCTCTCGGGGGAAACCTCTCCTGTCAACCTCCTGATCTGAAAGTATAAACGTTAAGACCCTCTGATACTGTCTGTGGCTGTATGTGTGTGTGTGTGTGTGTGTGAGAGAGACAGGGTGGGGGTTTTGCAGACAGATGAGGATTTCTATCGACTGACACCTTATCACATTTTCTGTCAAATCTTGACAAATACTGTCAGACTGTGCAAATGTGTGTGTGTGTGTTATATTTAAAGCCTGCAACTCAAACTACTGGCCCGGGGACCAAATCCGACACATGAGCAATTCTTTTTTTATTTTTATTTTGGAGAATGTACGCTTCCTTTTTTTTTTTTTGCAGGGTTTCAAAATCAGAGTTTGTGTTGAACTGCACAAAAAATGTCACATAACCACTCTGGCCTGGAGCCCATATTGATTATTTATACAACTGAATATTTATTTGTGGAGTCAAGACAGATCCATCTGTACTCTGGACGAGCTTTTGAAATTTTCAAGAGAAATACTGCATTAAGACGTGGCTGTATATACCAGGGAGGGCCTCGCCTGAGGATCTAGACTCGCAGAATCACTGACATCATTTAAATCACCTCTCAAAATATATATATATTTTTTTTAAAAAGCATTTTATTAATGCAAGAACACCATTTTATTTCTATGTCTTATTTGTTTTACAGAGCAAATGCAATCGCCAGAAGAAGAAAGCTAACATTAGGCTATAAACGAACTACACCACGGTCACATAGGCGCGAGTATAAACACAACGAGGCTGTAAGGGACGAGTCGGCGTGATGATGTGTAGTAGTCTCATTTAGCCACTTGTTAGCAACCACCTTTTTTAAGACACATAAAGGCTTCAAAATTCACGACTGGGGGTATTTAGTGATATATTTTATGTCGTAGAACAAAATGTTAAAATCTCTCAAGCTTGTGTTAACCACAGACCTTATTTCAGGCATCTAACTAAAAACCCATTGACTTCCAGACGAATGGAACCAGAAGTGCTAAAATGCTGCCTCATTCCCGGGTTTTAGGACTCATTCCTGTAGCCCACTATTTGTACAGAGTGTCATTTTGAATGATAGTGTTTTGAAATGCCAAACATTTGACTTTATGTCAGATTCCTGTGTCCGATGTAGAGAAACCCTGTGCAGTATTTTGCAAAAAGTGTCATGTTCAACATCACATTGGGTGCAAAGCAGAAGATGTGTTTTGACTTTTTGAGACTTGAGCTGAAGTTTGCTCTCTGAGTGTCAGTTTCAACAATTGTGCTTTATGTGTCATTTTAGTGTGTTAGCAATTGAAAAAACTACCTGTAATTATTATTTTTTATTACTTTTGGGTACTTTATTTCCATTTTATTTTGTTTTATGTCTGATTTCATTTCATTGCAGTCCTGAAACATTTTTGTTCCTGGTTCAACCATGTTAAAGACTTTATAACTTTGTTTTGAAAAGTGCTGTATAACAAAGTTTCTTTTTACTATTATAAAAAAGTTATAATTGAGCCACATTGTGAGAAATGTAATGTTTTTGCTCAGAAGTAGTATTACTATCTGCAGAATTGTGTATTATGTCTCAGTAGGTAGTCATTATTTTAATGAATCATGATGAGTCATTTCTTCTCTATAAGTGTTCCATCACATTTTGCTATTGTGTATTTTTGTGTATCTTTTAACAAAACAGCCTCCACGCTGAGAGTCTGTGTGATCCAACACGATCAGCTGATGCGTTTCTAACGTTTATCTTTTATTTATCAGATTGTTTATTTGACTGTAAATGAGGGCTTTTGTTGCTCCTAACAGACGCTGAAGACTCATCAATGCTCAGACACATCTGCTGCTGCGAGGACGCCGCGACGCCTTCGCAGCACACGGCACGCCTCTGTGTGTGTGTGTGTGTGTGTGTGTGTGTGTGTGTGTGTGTGTGTGTGTGTGACATCCGTGACCAATCAAGACAGAAGCCACAGGCTTTCCAACTGCTGTCCCTCGAGACGGAGCTGCGGCCAGCCAATATGTCACACACACACACACACGCACTCTCTCTCTCTCACACCCACACACCAACACACACACACACACGGTGTAAGCCTGACAGATTGGTAGTTTATGGGTGTTAACAGACAGAGGGAGCCTCTTTCTTCACCATCATCAGTCATCGCCGTCAGACCCTCCTCCTCCTCACACACACAATGGCCCTGCATGCATGTGTGTGTGTGTGTGTGTGTGTGTGTGTGTGTGTGTATGCTTGTTGTTTATTAAAGCAGGAAACAAACAGGGAGCTTCTGGCGGCTGCAGGTCAACACTGTGACCCCCCAAACAAAGCCTGAGTGTGTGTAAAGAGGAAATTAAGGGGGTCCAATTCAAGGTCAGAGGTCAACAGCATGTTGACCTGGAGTGAAGAAGGAGGTCACCATCCAGACAACATCAGAAAACAGACGAGGGCTAACACGGCGTCTGGAGAATAGCAGACATTGCTAACGAGGACTTGAACATGTTAATAACACAAAATCAGACCTTAGACCCAGTACGATCCAGCATCTTCTCTAATGTGTTCAAAGCTCCGCCCACTAGAATAACACAAATGAAAATGAAAAAATTTAAATCCAGCCATGGAACTGCATGTGATTATCATAAAGTGAGCATGTCTGTAAAGGGGAGACTTGTGGCTACACATAGAACCCATTTTCATTCACATATCTTGAGGTTTGGAGCGTTATTTAACCTCCTTGTCGACAAGCTAGTATGACATTGTTGATACCAGTGAATTCCTTAGGATTTCTAGTTTCACATGATACCAGTATCTTCACTCTAGCTTTAAGACTGAGCCCGCTACAACCTCTGATTGCAAGTTGCGTTAATGTGTTAAAGAATTATTGGCGTTAAAACACATTTACGTTCACGTGTTATTATCGTGTTAACTTTGACACTAAATAACATATTACTGTATGTATTATTGTTTTAAAAACTGCATTTAATTTGGACCGTGATGTCTGGCTGTTCTTTTAATCAGGTCAGTATTAGCGCTGGTAGGACGGTGCATTCATGGTTGTTGGTATTTTGGTCTCAGAACTATGCCTGTCTTTGGAGCTCAGAAACAGATGTGGTCTTTCAGCTGCCAATTTAGGGATTAAGTCAACAAGAGCAATGGATTTTACTTGCAGCAAAAGCAGAAATTACACAATAATGCTTAAAATGTAAATACCTAAAAATGAACCAAACACTCTCCAAGCAGTAGAGAGTGGCAGTAGGCAGAGTGTTTTTGGCATCATTGGGCAAAAAGTCCTTGATAAGCTTTCAGCATATTGTAATTCAAGTGTTCTGAGAGAAAACTTCTACACCTCCTCATGGCTGTTTTCAAATCTAGCCCGTGACGGGAGACTTTGGCCAATCACAGGTCATTTCAGAGAGAGAGAGCGTTCCTATTGGCTGTTGATTCAACGGAGGCAGCTGTCAATCACTCACAAACTCCAATCAAATAGTCAAACTAGGCAGCGCTGATCAAATATGAATCAATATTCTGTTACTGTAAAGCCTATTTCTCACCTCAAATGTTTTCAGAAACATCTTGTAGTGTACTGTTTAGCTGTAAAATGATAAAGTTTGCTCCGGGACAAGATGTTTGAATGAGATTACAGTGGGAACATCAGTAAAGCACTCTGCATTGTTCTATGCATTCTTGCCTTTTTCTGTCCTCAGCTGCTTCATGTCGTATAAAAACTATCAACAGCTTTAAAAGACAAATGTTCTAATGATGAGTCATTTTTAGGATCAGCCTTAAGAGATCCAAAAGACCTGTAGCTAACTAGCAATTTGCTTGTGAGGACTCGTGACTTCACTCGGGTTCAATTTGTAGAGTATACAGTGTACAGTCTGAACTCGACTGTAAGCAGGAACATCTCATTAACGTAGCCGCCGCTGGCTGGATTTGAATTATTTCTGGAAACAGTCAGACTTTCTTTAATAGCAGAATCACCACGGATCTGTTCTAACTGCTCATTAAAATCTGCCAGACCACCCCAATTTAACCATCAATCTGTAAAGAGCTGATGCTTTGCAGAACTAAACCTGCAGCGAGGTTTGAAAGAATTCTTTCTCGGTACAACACATGCACACACACACACACACACACACACACACACATGCACACGAATAATCAACAAACACCCAGAGGCGTGTGTGTTTATATGTAGTGTACATGTTTAGACACCAGTGTGTGTGTGTGTGTGTGTGTGTGTGTTGGGGGTTGGTGGCTGTCAATCAGTCAGTGGAGCATGAAGATGGAGGAGGGGCGTTGCCGTGAGGAATGAGGGAGAGACTCCCTTCTTGCTGCACATTAGATTTTTTTCCTCTTAATATTTTGTAACACTTTTTACACTTTTTAACACCGACTTTTTATCACATTTTATTCATGGTAACACATTTTATTCAGCAGCGCACAGCCGCTTCTCAAGCCTAAGGGCCCTATTTGAACTATTATATGCTATTTTAGCATATAATTAGTAAATAATGTTTATAATAAAGTCATTTTTGATACATTTTGAGGTAAATATTGGGGTAATTTGGCAGTAATTCCAAAGAAATGTAAAATAGGTTACTTTATTAACATGAAATTTGCGGACCAGTAAAATGAATTGTTCCCGAGTTTTATATATATACTATAAATAAATAGTAACAAAGACATTATGTAACAGTAAACAAAATACATTTAATTGAATTAAAGTATGGAAGAAATAAAGAAGTGTATTCTGTACTTGTCTGTCTGAACGGACCAATCAGATGCTTTGTTTGTTTGGTTTGGACCAGTTTCAATAAATGTAGTCCAGTTAACTCAGACCAGTTCATTTTGCTCCATCTGTACTTCTGCTTCTTCCTCTTACCCCCCAGCAGACTGAATATTAATATACACACACACATACACACATCCTGCAGCATACGTTCAAGGGTCAACACGCCAACGCTGGCCACAGTCCTGCAGGGGATTATGGGTAGGCTGAGCAGTAGCTGTCAGCAATGTAAAGGCCTCACTATCTTAACAATCTCACACTGTAGCTGAATCTCTCTGGAGTTTTATATAAGTGAGATCGTCGTTCAAGCTTTTCCTTTCCCTGTAGTGTGTAAGTGTGTGTGTGTCTGTGTGAGCATGTGTGTGTGTGTGTGTCAGCAGCAGAGAGTGAACACACACACACACACACAGCAGACCAGTGCTCTCTGCTCCCTGACCATCCAACTCTGTCTCTTAAAAATTACGTTTTTATTCTACTGAATTGCAACAGCAAAATATGTTGCAACATAAGAAATCCTGTGCACAAGCACACGCTCATGCACACACACACACACACACACACACACACACACGCGGACACAACCACTCCAGATAATTGAAAAGCAGACAATCGCTATGCCACCAGTGGAGAGGCTCACCATGCAGCTCCCATGCTGCTTCTTAGGGAAACTTTCCTAACAGCCTGATAATGTATTTCTTGTCTTTATCCAAATGGTGGAAGAGGCCAATCCGATATATAAAGATATATAAGAGAGCAACCAGACATTTATAACCAATCAGGATGAAGCAGCCGAGTGTGGCACCTCAACGTGGTTATAAATGATGACAAAGTGAAGAAGAGGGGGACAGTAAATTCACTGTTCAGTAACGAAAGAGCTCGGCAGCCCTGAAGGAGGCAGTCAAACATGCTGAGGTCCATATATCTGCTCGGTCAGCGAGCTGTGATTGAGCCGTGTCCATGTGAACGAGGACATAACAGGAGGTGAAACCGACAGATTTAGACGTCTGCCCCCGAGCCTACGGGATGTTAAAGGCCTCCGGAGACTGCAGTGATTATAATGTACTAACAATGTCTCAGTGTAACTGCTAGTGATAACGCTCCTGATGATAATAATGATGAAGGAATGTGACCTCTGGAACAAGGACTCTTGTCAGGTGTTCTGTTAAAATGGAAATAATGAGAATTAAATGACAGTGAATTAGTGAGCGAGTCTGTTAAGAGCAGGTGGAGAGAAAAAAAATGCAATCAGGTGTGTTCGTTCAGCCAATCAGAGTCAGAGGAAGGAGATGGTCTGAGTGGGACTGACATGCATGTATAGAGAGACGAAGTCCCGCCCCTTCCGGTGGACACCATGGGATCTTATTTTGGAAAAAATTGAATGAATGGTAGTCAACGGAGAGAGATAAATATTTTTTTTACACATATGATTTGTGTCAATTTAAAAGATAATTTTGCAAGTCAAGAAAGTCTCAGTTTGTTGTAAAACTGTTGAAGTATCAGACGTAATTAGAAACTACGCACCCAAAAGTCGCGTAAGTGACGTCTCTCTCTCTGAAGCTACGATGCCTCTCTGTTTAGTACTGAGATGTACTCACATGAGCAACACAAAGGTCCCATGGGGTCCACTGGAACGGGAGGGATTTTCATCTTTTTCTCTAAGTTGATGAGGAGGTTGCGCTCCTGTCGTGCCTGCCGTTGCTAAGCAACCAAAACCTGCGTGCTACAATGATGATGATGATGATGATTTAGCAATAAAAGCCTCACTGGCAAAACCAAACAAAGTCAAAACAAAGATAAATGGATTTTTCCAGCACCGTAAATCCCAAACAGTATAGCTTTCTACTCGATTTCTCTGTGTCAGTTGGGCTGACCTTTCAACCAGATGTTGTGACGTTCTTGGACTGAAAGGGTGAAGCGAGTAAAATAGTCTGTGGGATCATAAAGCTCTGGGTAGTCCTGCACTGAAATGATTAACTTCTCCTCCATATATTTACCGTAGACTGATATTTACAGAAGAGAGAAAAGATGTCTGCTGGCTGTGATTGGTTGTTCCTCGTCACGACATGCGGTGTGCACCACAACGTTGAACAATTTTTTTTATCTCGGGGCGTTTCCGTTGCACCCTGAAAAATAAGAACTTGAGAACCGTTGTGCACTGCGACGGCGTCGTTCTGGCGTTTGAGCGCGCCTGCCGTGCTCCTACATTGACGACAATGGATTTGAAAGCGCAAAAAACGCGGCATGTGTACGGCCCCTCAGTCCACCAAAATATCTCAACAACTACTGGATGGATTGTCATGATATTTGGTAGAGACATGAAAGTCCCCCTCAGGAGGAATTGGAATGACTTTGGTGATCCTCTAACATCTCATCTCTTACCATTATCAGGTCAAAATTTAAAATTGTCTGATACAATGTAACAATAGGATAACATTAGCATTCTAACATGATAAACCAGTGAACATTATACCGGTCTAGCATCAATATGTCAGTGTTATCGTAGTGTTGTTTATCTTTGGACAGAGCCAGGCAAGCTTTTTATTGAGATTAATATTGATATTCTCAACACACCAAAATGTTGAAATATTAAAGCAAACTACTACTTTCTGCCGTTCCTTTGGGAAAAGAAAAAAAGGGGGGAAAAACCAAATGAGCACGCCACTTTAGGGACCCCCGACTGAAGAAGCTGGTTGATATGTTAAATCCTACATAACCTCCAGTTTGGAGCAGTCAGGACGGATTTCCTGCTCTCAGTTATTTCTGTGTGTGTGTATTTATACGAGTGTGTGATGGATTATATTAACTACAGCGTTCATTTGACATAAAAGTCAGTGTGTCATCACATTTGTTCCGTGTGTCTGTGTGTGTTCATGCTGTCTTACACAGTAAATAAAGCAGTCGATGTGTGTGTGTGTGTGTGTGTGTGTGTGTGTTTGAGCTGTATGTAGGTCAGAAGCTGCCAGGAAATCTGTGTTTTCTGTTCCTGCAAAGCGAAGCCGTCTGGTTCCTGCGTGTTCAGGTCACACTCGTTTGTCGGCCCACCAAGAAACAGGCTCATTAGGCTAATTAGTCAGATTAATACAGAGGTGACCTGCACGGCGGAGGGGCCCCGGGGCCAAACAGATGGGACGGTAGCACCACCAACCTGTCAGTGCTGAGCTCACAGTCACTGAGTCAACAGTTCAACACTAATATGGAGCTTTCAGCCTCAACAGACTCTGTTGAGCTCAGATAAACAGTAAAACAGAAACATGACAGATTACCATGAAAACGCAACAGTGATGACACTGAGAGTGAAACGCTGTCAGACTGGATAATGAAGGGAAACAGAAGGGTTTGCACAGGAGGGTGTAACACCTGGGAAGTTGCCTGTTGCCTGCATCTTTACTGTCTGAGTATCAACTGCAGCTATGGGATGATCCCTCACTGGCTTCCCAACAGGAACATGAAAGATTAAGTTTGCAGGAATGAACGACTTTAAGTGTTTTGTCAAACAAACACAAGACTTTCAACCAGGAGCCCAGGTGTTCGTGTCCCGTGTGAGACCTTATTTTGTCACCTTTGTCTTTAATCACGTGACTCGTTGGTATCGTTAGTCCCGTTAGTCACGTGAGTTGCTAGTCAGTGAAGTTAACGTCAACCACGACCATTTCCTAACCCTAACTAAGTAGTTGTGTTGCCTAAACCTAACTTCCTGTGAAATTTATTTTGAAAGGTAACGCAAGAGGGGTACCCCGTGTGTCAGTATTTGACGAGTTGGGAGGGAGAATGTGTTGTATTTTCCCACCATCAAACTCTGGTACCATCCAATCGGAACAAGACAAACTGGAAAGGAGGGCTTCAGTCCGCTTTCAGTCATACTCAACGCGGTGTGTTTGTGGTGTGAGATACAAAATGGACCCGGATATGACAACAACAGATGTCAGATTTTGAACAGGAAATCAAAAGCTAAAATTTAAATCCATCTGCCAAGAAAGTGATCTTATAAATGATCAGCATAAGCAGCATAAACATTTATGTGAGATAATTTGGTAACCACATTCATGCGTATCACCACGTGATGAACTATTCAATGTCGTGTGGCATAAGGATGTACTGAAAGGGCAGTGTGAACAATAAGAATTAGACAAAATCAATATAAGGGCTAAAAGTGTAAAGATACAACATTAGGAATATATTAAATACGAGTGTGCTGTATATTTTGGCAGTACCTCGTTAAAATGTGACTCGGGGCATTAAACGCCAACCATGAACTGCAACAACACATTCTCACTCCATCAATTCGCTTGTTCAGTGCTTCTTGGCATCGGAGACTGACGCACGGGGTACCCTTCTTCGTGTCTGTGATGGCCTCACTACTGAGATGCCAGTGTGAATTTGCCATTTACCATTTTCTCTGTGTCCTCAAAGGTATCGCAGGAACAGCCTGATTGCCTGATTGAGAGCACCTGGTTCTGGTGCTCCCCGAGCATAAAAGAGCCCCACTCCAGCGTTGCTCTGGTCTCTCTCCTTCACCTGGACTCATCCCTGCCAGAGTCTGCCCGGTCTGCCTTTGTTTGCCTTTTCTTTTGTTTTCGCTCACAACACCTCACACTTCATTATGCTCACACATCCACAGCTACATTACTGATGTTACTGACTGACACACTCCACATTGGTAGACATTTCTTTACTTGCTTCATTTATTTACAATAAATACCTTTCATTTGCAATCATCCACTGTCCCGCATTGTCATGGCTATGAACAGACTCTCACGCTATTAATATTACGTCACTTGCTCTGACTGTCTATTAATGCCGCCGGTGGGTTAACAATGGAGTCACATACTGTTGCTAAAGGGTGCCTCCATACGGCGGTTTCCGGTGCCGAGGGGCGCTTACCAAATGGTACTATTTGACAAGTTTGGAGTGAGAACGGGTTGTTTGAACAGGTTGCAGGTGAAAACACTTAAAGTCGTTCATTCCTTTATTGCATCTCTCTTGCACTCATTTTTTGTGACCTATCCGCTATCGCTACCGCTATCGGTCACACTGGAAGGTAAATGGTACATTGTGAACATATTCCCACTATATATGCATTTAGAACACTGACGTCAGAGATTCACCGTCTGAAAAACACATCAAACTACCGCAACACAATACAGAACAGGCATTCCTGGTACTGAGCCCAGGGAAAACACACACACACACACATATACAGGGATGACAAGGACATGGTGATTCAGAGGAGGTGACAAACATGTAAACAACTCTATGATGTTGATGTTTGTTCTCTGGTTCTAAGAGTAGGGGGCCTACGGTACATACCACACTGAATTGTGGGTAATTACCGTCCTCATGTCAGAGTCATTTTATATTGTATTATCCTGTTATTTCATGATCCTGTCTACAGGTTATTTATCTGTGTACAAATTATTACCCAGATTATATACAATATCATAGTCACCTGTATATAAAAATATAGATTAAATCTAACTAAAATACGTACAGAAGGGGCATGGGCGGTGAGATAAGTCTTCCTCTCAGGTGACGTGCAGTGCCACAACTTCCCCGAGTCATAAGGTAGGTTACCCTCTGAGAGGCAAAGAGAAGGCCAAAAAACAATTGAGGCTCCTCATGAAGCTGACTGCTTTGAGCGTATGATAATAACTGATGAGTGTATATTGTTATCAAATCAAACTGACAATGTAACAGCAAGGAGCTGCATCCCAGGATGGGAGCCAGGGTTTTAGAAAAACTGATTTCATGAGTCTAAATTTCTCCAGCAAAAAGCAATAGCCACCAAAAAGATCTGTACTTTTGTCTTTTTTAAAATGTATTTAAAGATCCCTCCTCTCAAAAATGTGTTTTTCTTGTGTTTATGTCCCCTTAAAATGTCTGACCTTGACTATACTGACTTGTATCTGTGCAAAGTTTGTCACTATAGAGGTGTTTTCACGTTCCTCTACTGAGGGGGAGATGTCTGTGCACTTCCCTACAGTCTGAGGATGCTTTCACACATAATCTGTTTTGTTCAGTTAATACGAACTCAGGTCAGTTTGCCCAGTTAGTACAGTTCGTTTGGGCCGGTGTGAAAGCTGTCAATTGTACCCTGGTGCGGACCAAACAACCAAACCAAAACCACCTGAAAAAATGGTGAGAAGGTGGATTTTATGATAGCAAATATGTGATTTTTTTGCATGATTTCAAAAGCTAAACTATTAAATAAATCCATTTCCTAACTGTGAAATCTGTTCAGGAAGCGATCCTCTCATTGATCGGTATAAGGCCATGTTTATAACCTATTTATGCAAATCAACATGTATGCCCGTCAGTTCTGATCCCTGATTAACAGGTCCAAAGCTGTTATTGCTGCTGTGCTTGTAGCCGACTCTGTGTGTACTCTGTCAGTTCATTAAGTTCATTAAAAAGTATGTGACAGCGAACTCATTACTGTCTCTACCTATTAGTCATTATTCACAACATGCGGTCGATTTGCAGTCTAATAATACTAATGCTGCTTATTATCAGTTGGGCGCTCTTTGTGACACCAAAGAACATAAATATACACAACAGAAGCATTAAAGTGCTGCATAAACTTCTGTCAGTCACCAGAATTTGATTTCTCCCACGTAGGTCCTGATGATGCAGGATGACAATCAATGAGTTACCCATTTTGGTGGAGGAGAGTAACTCCCTTTGGGGTGGACTTTGGGCTTTGTAACTTTGGCTTTTACATGCACAAAAAAACTCACTAAAGGAAAGGGAGAAGGCATAATAGGTCCCCTAAACCCATGTGTAAGCTGTGTAGTGTCAATGTTAACTCTTCCTCCGATCCCGAATTCCAACAAATAACGCTGATGACATGACCTCAGTGTCCATACCGCCTTGTTGTCCCCACATCCCCAGAGAAAATCATGCCTTCAACATCTCCAAACTTGCAGCATTATTGTCATTATTTCGTGACAACGCGGGAATGCATTTTGCCACTTCCTGTTCTGACTGGATCCTTAAACCTACGCCAGCGCATCTGCCTTCCATCTGCACACAACTCCAAACTCTTCCTCTGTGCGATCCAGCTGCAGTGCTGCAGTGTTGCAGTGAAAGTGCAAAATAAAAGCCAGACCAGTGTGACAGTTCTCCAGCAGCAGGTTTCAGAGCCCTGTTGAGTCTGACTCAACAGCGAGCGGAATAATAACAGCAATAGAAATCACAGTCACGTCAAAAGCCTCCTTGAGAAACCGCTGAGATCTATACCACTTCCTCCTGGTCCACTTGTCAGCTTTGGTTTTCTTAAATATGTTTTTCAAATCCCTCATGGGCTCTCTCTCAGTCTCTGCAGCACACGTTCTACTTCTCCTCCTGGGCTTGAGTTTTTTGTTCAGTTTTTGACAAACTAAAGAGAAAAAATGCTTCTAGCAGCAGGAGGTTAACCAGCTCTCTTTTTGACTCCACCTGTCTTTGTATCCAATAACATGTCAGAACAGAGCTGTCCGGTTGTTAATGATCTGACTGACTGAGGAGGAAGAGCATGGTCGACTGGATTCAGCATTAATATCCGCTGTTTGACGTGCAGTCGGCCTTCAGACTGACACACGAGCCTTCTGACATCAGTCCTCATCACCGCTTTCTGACAGTGGTTTGGCACACACCAATTGGTTTTGCTTTTTTCTTTATAGAAATAAAACCCATTTAGTTCATTCTGGCGTATCAGTGGCATGCTATCAATACAAAGTTGGACGACGGATGCTACAAACTGAAAGTGAAAGTGTCCGCTCCGTACGGAGTCTCAGTACAGAGTAACAGGAGTCAGATTTCACAAACACGGGATGAAAGAGAGTTGACGGCGAAGGTTTTTGGTGTCAAAGCGAAAAGCAAAAGCGCCTATTTGGCAATACTTCTGATTAAAACCAATGCTAATAGGGAACCATAATGTTAATGAGGGAATTGCAGCGGCTCCAGGTGTAAACCTGCAGCCTCGCAGTGAAAGCTGGACCGGAGACACGCAGCCATCCGACATTAAAGACCAAAGTAAGCACTCTACAGATATTGAGCGCCATCTTTTCTTGTAAAATGTTGATGTAATCGGTAACACCGGTGTTGACACAAGTTAATTAACCGGTGGGAAAATGTCCTCACCGTGACATCCCTAGTAGCCAGCGGCAGCGGCGGGTCTAAACAGTCCCTCCGCCTGGGGGACAAACTATCTAGCTAACTTGCCAGCCAGCTGTCTCCGGGAGCTGCGTCCGTTCTTAAGTAACGTACTTACGACCTCCCGCTTGGACTACTGTAATGGAGTCCTGTCCGGGGTACTAGGCTAAGCCCTGGACAGGCTCCAATATGTCCAAAACTCAGCTGCCAGGGTTCTCACCCACACTCAGCCCTGTCAGCACATCACCCCTACACTCATCCATCTTCACTGGCTTCCAATCAAACTCCTCCTTCTCACATACAAATCCCTCCATGCCCTTGCCCCCCAGTGCCTAACCAACCTTCTCCACCCACCACACCAGCTTGCGAACTTTCGGCAACAGAGCCTTCAGCGTCGCAGCCCCCGCCCTCTGGAACTCTCTCCCTCCTGAGATCAGAAATGCTTCATCCCTGGACACTTTCAAAAAATATCTCAAGCACCACCTGTCCATCAAGGCCTATGACCTCCGCTGACTCTTCCTACACATCACTCGTTTTAATTACCGGGCTACAGTTTTTCCTCTGTTTTATTTATCACTATGATTTTGTGTGCCCTCTTTGTAATGCGTCCCTGGGTTTCTTAAAAGGCGCTATATAAGTCCAATTTATTATCATTTCATTATTATTATTACGTAACTTAAAATAAGTTAACCCTTCACTTTAGGTTTCACTTGGTACATGACCACCAATCTCCTGGGTGAAAGTTTGTTTGACCCATCCATACACCCCGTCCGACTTTGTAGTCATTTATACTACGTCACCTGACCTCTGGAGCAGTTGCTCTGAGCGTCTAATATTGTCGTGGATGGGTTTACATTGGGGTAAGTCGAAAGCTCGGTGCGCTAAAAGGTGCCTTGTGCGTCACTATCAGACGCCCTGGAAATGAGACTGGGCCGGTCCAGCACCTCTGTGCATCATGTCAAGATACAGTTGGTGAGCACAGGTTGTGGTCTCTGCACAGACACAGCGGTACCAGACCTGGCAACCAGACCTCAGGAAGCCTCCCCCCTAATGACGAATAAATGTTAGAACATAAAATCTCTTCCTCAGTGTTTGAGTACAGCTGATCACATTAGGGCCCAATGAAGTTCGTCGCTGTTCGATCAATTAACTGCAATAAACAATTTATAAATCACATTATTATCGAGTTTCTACACATTCATTTCATTTGAATTCTTTCAGCACAAACACACACTGAGGCTGATCCATGGTCAGTGTAGCAGCCATTAATTTCACACAGACTGGTTCTGAGAGAGAGAGAGAGAGAGAGAGAGAGAGAGAGAGAGAGGCTCTGGGCTCATCCTCTGCTTCCCTCTCGATCCTCCCACCTCTCTCTTTCTCTCTCTCTCTCTCCGGTGCAGTCTCAGTGATGTATGGCTGCCATCACTGAAAATAATGACTCGTCTGCCCGTAATCTTTTATTTCACTGCAAGGCCAGGGAAAAGGAGAGAGGAGGAGGATGAGGAGAGGGGAGAAGAGAGGAAGAGAAGAACTGGAGGAAAATGAGTAAGTGGAAGAGGAGGAAGACACTGTCTTCTACTGTCTCTGGGTGAGGAAGAGGAGGAGGAGGAGGAGGAAGAGGGGTGGGGAAGAAGAAGGGAGAGGAGGAAAAGCAGGAGGAGAAGGGGGGTGAGAAGGAGGCAGGAGGATGAGGAGTAATTCGATAATAAGAAGAAAGAGGAGGAGGTGATGGAGGCGGAGACGGAGGAGAGAGAAGGAAGAAGAGTCTACTGTGTGTGGATGATGAGGTGGAAAGATAACTTGTCATCTATCTGGAGGAGAAGAGGAAGATAAGGGGGAGTAAGAGGATGGAGATACTGTAGTATCAGTTCAGTGAGTTAAATGATGAATAAACGCGGCTGGTGTTAAACAAGCTGATCTGAGAGCAGATTTAACACTGAAAATACACATGAACCAGTGCAGACTGGTCTCAAACACCGTTGGTAGCTAAACATGAAAAGTATGCAATGTAAGTCGTGTATATCCAACGAAATCAAGCTGTGTGTAATTCACGTAATCATGAACAAGGAAACAGGACATCCACCTAGACTGTCAGTCAGGAGACCGGCGTTCGTGTCCCGTGTGAAACCAGAAGTCAACGTTGATTTTTTCACGTAACTAACGTACTTTAGTAACGCCACTTCTGGAGATATGTTTAACGCAAACCACGATCTTTTCCTAAGCCTAACTAAGTCGTTTTGCTGCCTAATCCTAACCAAGTCAATCTGTGTGCAGAAGGACGAAGGTTTCTCCGCCCAATGGCGGTGTGTGTGTAATATTTTCAGATGTTCCTGGTGGCCCCTGATTGGTTGACACCGCACGGCAAAACTAACTGATCTGGGGTCGAAACTTTTATGCCCAAGATATGTTGCCAGATATGTTCCGCTGATTTGGGCGGCTTTAGGGTGGATTATGTTAAAAATTAGCCTGGGTGGGTAGACAAATACTGTATGTTGGCATGGAGTGTCATAGTGCAGGCATTTTTCTTATTTTTCTCAATACTCTTATTCTTTTCAGTCTAATAAGGACGTTTTTGAATCACTGCTGACAGACACATCACTGACAGTATGGTAATAACTTCCAAAACACAAGATTCACTCTCAGTGGGTTCTGTGACATGAGAAATACTTTCAAAATACTTTCAAAATACAAAAATGGCCAGAATACACAGAGCTACCTACTGTATAGGAGCGTAGCCACACCTAGTGGAAAGGTCACACCACTGCTGTGAATAGTGGTGTCAGATTAGAAAACGTTTGTATGTGTCGTTCTAAAGGATTAAAAAAAGACTCTTACATGTAATATATATGACAAACTATTATTATAGATAACAGTATAACTGTATTACTGCCAGACTTCTGATCAAAAAATGGATCTAAATATCAGTATTAGTAAGTAAAAATAAGTGACTTTGTTTTAACAATGTGGAAAAAGTATTGTTTTGTCAAAGTGCTTATTAAAAAAAAGTTTAGCATTATTATCTATTATAAATGATTGTGAATGTGACCTTTGAGCTCTGTTTAATTAGCGAGAAACCGAGCGATCAGTCACTGTCATCCTCCTGTCTTCTCTTTCCAAACAGCGCTGAGCAGAGTTTAAAGCTGCGACTTGTTGGACTCGTTAACATCATCTCCTTCGTTAAGGATCTCTCCGCTCGTTAAGCCTCTCCTTCCTAACGAGCCGTCTCCTGACCTTGGAGTTTTGGTTTTTGGCACGTCGGGCTAACGAGCGCGCTCAGAGCGTCCTGTCAGCATATGGAGGGGCCGGCCGGGCGTCCTGGACGAGGACTGAGACTCCACAGGAAGAGCTGGACCCACTCCAGAAGAAGACATCCCGCCAAAATAAAGACTTTGTTGGAAGGGTTTGTCTTATTCTCTGTGTTATTTTCTGAATTGTGTACTTTTATTTCTTTTATTTCTTTATCTCATTATGCTCTCTTATTTCCCTGCATCTTCATATTGTTTTCTTGCAAAAACGTATTTTTTTTATTGTCTTATTCTATATTTTATGATTGTTTATTTTGTCATTTTATGTCAAGTTTTCCCGAAACCAATCTTTTTTTTCCTGTTTCTTGTTTTCATACCATATCATATTGATTCTTAACACCAGTATTATTACCTTGTTTCATCATTTTTTCACAGAAAACCTTATTGTTGAATAAAGTAATATCGAATTTCTTACTTTTTATATTATTATTACATTTTCCATATTGTGGTTTTGTCTCTGGTTTAACACAGAGACTGAATCTTTGGCTCACATTAACGTCACACTGTGAAGATCCTCCTCTGAGACGTTATCAACAACAAGGTAACAGTCAGTTCCTCCTTCAGGACTTTATTTTAGTATTCTTTTACTCTAGCGTTGACAGGCTGAGTGGAGTCTGTCCATACTCCCTGCCGTATGGTTAGTGGGCACACACACACACACACACACACACACACACACTCAAGGCTGTGTGTGTTGGCAGTAGCTGTGATGTTGTGGGTGATTTGGTCAGATCTGGCAGAAGTCGTGCCAACAAGGCTCAGAGCCTGCAGAGAGCGGACAGGAACTAATGACCTTCACACACACATCATTCACCGACCATATGTTTCTGTGTGAGTGTGTGTGTGTGTGAGATTAGGGAGAGTGTGTGTCTGGTTGTCATGTGTTCACTTTGTCTGATTGTTTTGTTGTGTGTCTTTTTTTGCTTCATCTATAATTCTGATAATATTTTGATACTTAACATCCACATGAAAAAACCTCTTCACAGAAATAACTGTTTGTTCTACAAGTAGAAGAAAAACACAGAGGAAAAAAGAAAACAATAGAAAGCTGTGCTACAATACACAAAAACGGTGACCTTTAACAACAAAATCCTGATTATTAAAACCTAGAATCCTTTTCATCTTTAGTGTTTATGTTCAGGTGTGGGGAAATGTGTCTAAAATGAATATTTTTGACAGGATTATCACCTTGGAAGCCATCATGGGTATATTGCATTGAACTGTATAGGATTATTATATAGTATATATTGCACAGTATGAGCTGAGTGGACAAAATATCATGAACGCCTGTGCGGTAAGGCCGTTCTCATTCTCAGAGCGTCAAATACCGACACTTTGTCACGAGCGTTATAGTTCGATACTGCCGCACAAAACACCCTTTAACGGCAGTAGGAGACGAACCGGACTTTCTATTAACTGCAATAGTGTCAAAACCGCTGCCAACTCTTATTTTATTTATTCATCTGTTCTGTTTTCACGCCTCATCACTGACCATCACATCATTCCCTTCACCTGGGTTTCCCTGGCCACCTCCTCACCTGCAGCTTGTTCACTAATCAGTTCCCCAGCCTATACTGTATACACCCATCCTAGTTCATCACTCAGTCACTTGCTTGTTGAGAGGTTAATGAAAATAGCCTCGTTTCCACCACAGGAACTTCCCCCGGAACTAAGAACCTTTTGATGAACTCTTTGTGTTTCCACCACAGGGACAAGGGTCTAAATTAAGTTCTGGGGACGCTTTACGGGGCCTTTTTAACCCCAAAAAAGGCCCTGGTCGGGGGGTAGTACTTTCTGAAAGTATTGGAACTTTCAGGGTGGCGTTTGCAGTGAAGACTGTCGCTGACTGGTGAAACACACACACAGCAACGCTGCTTCAACGGCTTCAACTTGTGTACAGCTTCACTCATAAACAAGTAAGTACTCGATTTAGGACCATTTTAGGACGAGGGGAGAGCATTTCTCCTCGTTTGATAACATTAAAAGTAAAGTTAGGCTCTATTGTCGGCCTCTTGACTCATTAAAAAAAAGATGGAGAGAAAAAGAGAAAGATTGTGAGAGTACTAGAAGAGAGAGAAGCAGCGTGGCGGTGCTGTGAATGAGGGAAAGAAAAGTTATTTTCTCATTGTTTCACGGCGGTTACGTTCTGAAGCACAAATACTTAACCAAACACTCAACAGATGATTTACTGTGGAGACAGACGCTCTTCATTACATCCAACGTGCAGCAGTAAATATTGTTGCAGTGACACAAAATCTAGCGTTTCTTTTTTTTTCTCATCTGTTTTAGATGAAAAAGGCAGACACGCTGAACTGCAGGCTCCAGAGTGTGTTTACTGCTGCGACCACCAGCAGCCCTCGTCTCATGTCGTGTTGCTTTTTCATACGTCAGCGGACTAATTTGACTAATCTCCACAGGTCTTTAGATCGCAGTCGAAACACAGACAACAGGAACCTTTTAGTTCCTGGAAAAGTAGACTAAAAGTCCCGGGAACCTTTGGTGTAAACCCAGCGAATGTAAACCCATCTGCAGCAACAGTAAACGCACAGGGAAAGTGCTGTAGTGCTGTAGTTTAAAGAACAGAACAGATCAATGCAACAATACCACTGACTGTAATGTCCCCATTCCAATGCAAGATGATAGCATTTGAAGCTTTGGGTGGCGCTAACCGGCATGCTAATAGTCACTATACTATCAGATGAGATCTGATTCGCTTTATTGGTGGAGTAGTCTTTAAAGCAGCAGTTACATTTCCAGACCGGGAGTACAAGAGACTCGGATTTTAAGCCCTCAAAACATGTAGAATTTGAGTCTGTAAATCAGTGACCGTCATTTAAACACATTTCCTGAGCTGCACACTGTTTCAACTGACAAGTCAACTTACTTTGAAACAGAAACTGTTGTCTTAGACTGCAACACTCTCAACAGATGTGTGTGTGTGTGTGTGCGTGTGTATCTCTTTGTGTATTTTTGTGCTTCTCTCTCTCCTCCTCTGTGATCAATACATCTTGTCAGCTAGTGGTTGATAGATTATTGATTGTAATCAACCTGTCCTCTGTGTGTGCAGACAGCCTCTAATTTCTCTGTCAATCTGTCCGACCGCTCATCACACACATACGCATGCACGCACACCTACACACACACACACACACACACAGTATTCACTCCCAAAGACGTGCTATGTTTATATACAGTATATAGTGGAAAATGAACATAAATATCATTTTTAAAGTCTCCCCATTCTCACATCTTCCTAAAACCTCAAATCGTCCTGATCTGCCTGAAAACATCTGGAATTATACTTTGAATTAACTTCTCCTGAAAATCCCCCTTGAAAAAGCTCTGAAATCTGATTGAAACCCTGTAATCTCCCTGAAACATCCTTTAAAACTGGATATTTCCCCTTAAAATGTCCTGTAATATCATTCAATCTCTTTGATATATCATCAAATCGTTGTGAAATCCTGTAAATAGCCCAAAATCCTCAGATATCCCAGAACCATCTTTAAATCTCTCGGAAATATCTTAATACCCTAACAATAACAAGTGGATGTATGTGACGTGACCCATTGGTTGGTGGACTACCATTTTGAAGCCTCGAGTTGGGCATTTTGGCCGTCTAGTTTTTTGCAACCAGAAGTGACACCAGAGGGCGGAGCTAAGTACAACGGGACGCTGAATAAGAAATTTGTAGGCGCCCAAAATGTTACAATTATCTTCCATGAACATAAAACACACTGTGAAAGGGTTAAAGTTGTAAGACGAAAACACAGACAACTCCCAGACCGGACAATGGCGTGGTATCAACCTGTCAATCACAAGGTAGCCACGCCATAAAGCATCCCCTGCTTTATGGTCTATTTGACTCTAAATGGGACCATACTTTACTAAATGAACATCATGCTGTATTGAAGAAGACTTTAAACTAACGATTGAGACCATAAACTCATGTTTACAATGTTTACTGAGGTAATAAATCAAGTGAGAAGTAGGCTCATTTTCTCACAGACTTCTATACAATCAGACTTCTTTTTGCAACCAGAGGAGTCGCCCCCTGCTGGCTGTTAGAAAGAATGCAAGTTTAAGGCACTTCTGCATTGGCTTCACTTTTAAGAACCGGAGGTTGCCACTATATCTTTGAAATTCTAGGAGAAATCCCTTAAAACTCCACTCCCTGTTTTGAAATATCTCCAAAACATCTTGTAATCTCTCTGAAAGATCTTCAAAGGGTATTTCAGGGATATTGAACCTGACATATCCTAAAATCTAAATCTCTTTAAATCAGTCCCCTATGCCGTGATGATTTATAGCTAAACTATCTGCCATTCTATAAACACACAGATGCATTGATGATGAAATCTTCTGAAATCAGCCATGATCGGTGAAGACCATCAGCTTCTCTCAGAGCTGAAACCTCCAACATGGACACCAGAGGAGAAGGAGGAGGAGGAGGAGGAGGAGGAGGAGGTGCTGGTGGGGTGGGGGGGTTCCTTCACCTCCGAGCCCTTTAATAGACAGGCTGCTTTAATTCTCAGTCTCTCTAGAATCCATTAAAGTCAATCTGTGATATCCATTACCATCTCATCAACACTCTGCATTTACATAAACACGCATAATTAAGCAGAGCAGCGGAGAGGAATCAGAAGCTCTGATTACAGACGCAACGTTTGTTTATTTATTTATTTACCACTTTAGCCAATCAGAACGCACTTTACAATCAGAAGTTTGAGCTGAGGACTGAATTATACACACACACATACACACACACACACACACACACACACACACACATCTACACACACACCTATTTCCATTTCATCACACTCTCTCTCTCTCTCTCTCTCTCTCTCTGGATATTCAATCTTCATTTGTTGCTGCCATTGATGTGTGGAGAGAGAGAATGAGCTACAGGACCAGTGTGTGTGTGTGCATGTGTGTGTGTGAGTGTGTGTTGATGTGCATGTGTGTGTTCTGAATATCAATGCTCCCTCTGGTTGACTGCTCTTTTCCATTTAACCGCTTTCATCTTCTGCTTCCCGCATACTCAACAGACGGACTGCAGACCGAAAACATAATTTCACCTGGAACTAAATTTCAATGCAACCTGACCCGGACCGCTAGTGAGGGACACACCCCCCTACTGTGTCACCTCACCTGTTACCTTTGCCACTGCTAGCTGCTATTATAGCACGCTTGTTGTTGGAGGTGTGAAAATCAAGTTCCCAATCAAAGTACCCGAGGAATCCCTTTCATATTGGACACTTTGACATGCACATTTTGATCTGTCCCCCGGAGCTCAGAGGGGAAGAACCAGAACACCTTACCAGCTGAAATCGTCAAATCAAGCCTCCAAAAGAATAATTGTAAAATCAGTGACTCAACAAGAGGCAGCTATCGGGCTGCACCCAACAATTACTTCCATTATCGAGTAATCGTTTTCACGATTACAGTTTTTCTCACTCGCTTTGGTTCGCAACAACTACTGTCCACAACAGATTCGTTATGGCACGTGTGTGCAAAAGAGTACATTTGTCTACAATTTGCACAATAACCACTTGAACATGTCTTGCTGATCAAAACTGATGAGTTGATTCTCAGTGAAACTGTCGTAATGTCGTTGACAACTTCTAACATTATTTCATCGTTTGAGCCATCACCATCACATGCAAAATGATCCATCCAATTATCAAAATCTGTCAGACATTCATGTATATTCCATAAATATCTATGACATGGTGTTATGTACTATGAGGAGGTACAATTTGTTGTTATTTTTAGTTAGTATTCGGTTAGTTTTCACTGGCGTTGGTTTGTTGGTTTGTTGGTTTGTCTGTTTTGAGGATAACTCCAAAAGTCCACAATGGGTTTGAATGAAATTTTGGGGGGATGGTGTGTGGCACAATGAACAATCCATTCGATTTTGGTGGCGATCCGGATCATGATCCGGCTTCGGGAATTTTTTTGAAGGCTTTAAGACATGCGCAGTGTAACTGATGACACGTTCATGACGTACCGCTCATCTCAACATAAAGAAAAATACATGTGGATGATGGCGCAAGCTGAACGGCGGGGGTCTGCGCTTTCCCAGTGCACTTCTAGTTTACTAAACTGCTGCAGGTTTTTGGACTGGAACGCACATGCAGGGTCAGCACTACAAATGCAAAAGTCTGTCACTGAGTGACTGACTGAGTGATGAAGTTACACGATTGGAAAAACCCAAAGATATTCAGTAAAACAAACAACAAATCCTTTCAGCTAAAACAGTAAAACTAGAGAATTTCTATTCTAGCTATTGGAAAGATAAGACAGACGTACTTTGGCAACGTTTCATTGAAAATAACAGGTCTGAAAAGGAAACCGGCTGCTTCTGAAAGTTCAGCTACTGAGAATCAAAAATGACTCCTTGGTTTCTAGAAAGCACTAGGGAACCAGAAGAAGTGTTGATGTAAAATTTCAAAAAGTGATTTGGTGCAGAGATAAGAACTTCACAGTTTGATTTGTGATTTAAATGTCATCCATGTACAGATCTCCTTAAGACAACGATGTAAAGCCAGGTTTGAAAGACACAAATACATGCAATGCTGATGATAGACAGGTAGATAGATTTTTCTGTTTGCCCTTGAAACCAACAGACAAAAAAGTCAAACTGCAAAAATAAATAAAAGCCTCTCCTCCCCCTCCTGATTTCGTCCTCCTCTGCTGTATTAATTAACATTCCAGGACGTTCTTCCTTGTCACATCCAGTCTGATTGATGCGTTAAATTGCATTGTCTCTGTGTGTTATGTACCTGTGTGCGTGTGTGTGTGTGTGTGTTGCACCAGGAGACATCCTGACTTTCATGTCTTACATTAGCATTAGCGTCGACAGCAGAATCACCATTAGCATCTGCACAAATATTAGCATCTGCTCTATGACTTCAGCTCGGTGCCCTTGAGATGAGCCTCCTTCGTTCACATCTGCATCTCTTTAAAGTCACTGTGAAGCTGGAGGCATGGAGTGTAACACAATATAGTATGTATAGCTAATTATATTTTAGCTCATTATTACGTCCAAAATGAGATTTTCCCACCACATGCCTCCATTATTAAAAGAGATGTAAGTGTCGACAGGAGATCAAGGTGAATTAAGACTCCACTAAGGATGGCGATGTCGGTCTGTCGGCCGGTCAGTCGGTCCACCACTTTGGATCAGGCTGAAATATCTCAACAACTTTTGGACGAATGCCATGAATTTTCTTACAAATATCAACCAAAGGGTGAATTCTAATGACTTTGGTGATCCCCTGTCTTTTCAACTGAATCCACCATGACGTCCACATTTATGGTTTTCACTTTCCGCCATCATCAAGTCAAAATCTTTAATCTAATTTGACCTTTGGTTTATGATCAGGTAGCTACAAAACCAATGATATTACCGTCAGCCTGCAGGTTGACGCCTGCATTGAATGTACTGAAGGCCACGCCCACCGCAACTCCCCTGTCCTTGTACCTACAACTAGAATGGCCCTCGGAGAGCGCAGACCTCCGCCAACGCGGGACTTTAAAAACAGGCGGCTTATTATTTACATTGTGTGAGTTTCCGTGTAACGTTTCGGCGGATGCCTCTCTCATTCAGCAGCCTTGTTATGTCTGTATAACGTTACACTACGTTGTCTGTCATCCGGTCATCTACAGCTTTTTTCTTTTTCACCGCGGATGGCCAGTAGCTTCCACACACACATCCACACACATATCTCTCTGCTCTCAGAAGGAGGCAGGGTCATCAGTTACACTGTCCATGTGTTGATGGTTAATCGGAATACTTAAAAATATTCCTGAATCCAGATCATGATCAGGATCGCCCCCAAAATCTAATGGATTGTTCATTGTGCCATACCCCATCCCTCACAAAAAATGTCATTCAAATCCATCACTGACTTTTGGAGTAATCATGCTAACGGACAAACAAACAAAAAAAAACAACGCCGGTGAAAAGATAATCTCCTTCGTAGGCCTTTAGCCTTGGCGGAGGTAAAAATACTGTACATACACAGTACATACATGATATATCTTAATTTCTTGTTCATGAATTCTTTAAAATTTACATTGCATTTATGGTCCATACTATTTTTCCCTTTTCTTTTTCTTTATTGTTCCTTTGTTTTGAAGGACGGCGAACAGACAGAGAGACAATATAACAAGTAAAAGCAGACAAACAGCCTCTCCATGTCCTTCTTCGTCTTATTGACTCTCTTCACCTTTTTTCCCTCTGATTGTTCTCACAGTTGTGATATTAGAATGATTTGTACGGACTGTAAACAAAGCGCTGTGATTTGTTATTCACTGCTGGTTTGTCCTCGCTGAAGCTTTTAGTGTTTTATTGAGTGGAAACGGTACGAACATTGTTTCTACGGTTCCTTTGGGGAGAAATAAAACCCTTCAGCCGGCGGTGGAGAAATTTTATGTTTTCTGTTCTGCTGCTCACTTTTACACTTCTAGGGCTTTTTTCAACCGGCAGCTTTAACTACCCTGATCTGTCTCTGTGCAGCTCCGTTCAAGGTAAATCGGGATAAATGAGCGCCAGCCGTACCTTTAAAATCTGCGGGCCGTCCCAGGTGATAAATTAAACACACCGCTCTGTTTGAATTCTAATCGGAGCTGTTGGACGCACAGTCTCAGAGGTCGAATGAAGTCAGTTCGTGGTTGGATGTGAGTCTAAGACGGATGAAACAACTACAAATTCTAAATAAAATGGGGAACAAAAAAATGTGGCTAATCTCAGAAGAGAATTCATCTTTATTGGTGTAAATATAAAAGATGTAGGATAAAATACTCCTTATTCTGAGTAAAAAATGCATCCTGAAGTTGAAACTAATAAGAGGCTGGGTTTGACAAATATTTCGGTTCAGCTGAATTTGTTCTGTTCCTCCTGTCGCTGCTTCTCTGAAGCTCAGCTGCCTCATTAACTGTTGCCCTGGTACGACATGGAGCTCCTTGCTGGGTTTCAAACACAGGCCATAAAACACACATCAGGAGACACACATCATCACGCCTCATAAAACCCTCTGACTGACTGTGTCGGTGCTCTCTGACTGTCCTCCAAACTGCACAGATACTTAAACTGAACAGTGTAACCACGACTGGGTTTGACTCCGAATGTGTACTGACACAGCATGGCACGACGCATCTGTGTACATTATGTAGCGACTGAAGGTAAACTGGTTGTTTCTCAGAGGAAAATAGATATTTTTGCTTTGACTTTATTAATAAAAATACAGCAAATGTGAACTTCAAAGGATTTTCTTTACTGTGAACCACTGTAATGCAAACCAGATTACCTTCAGAATTTCACATTTTGCTGGTAAACAACTGGTAAGCACGGTGATTCCTCACTGTATGTTATGTAAAGGATCAGTTTCTGTTTAAGCCACTACTCACAAATCCACTCAGAGTCAGATGACTAGTTGGAAGTTTCACTTATCGTGTGGACATTAAAGCTGCAGTTGGTAACTTTGAGAAAATATGATAAAAAGTTATTTTTGTAAAACTGTCATTATATCCTGATGGCATATCCTGCGGTGCATGAGACAGATAATCTGTGAAAAAATCATGTTCCTTTGTGTCCTCCTATTGCTCCTAATGGCATTTCACCACGTCCGAACAAAAACAACCAATCAGAGTCTCTAACGTAGCTGTCGATCACTGCTCGTGAATCTCGCAAACTCCGATCAAACTGTCACAAACTAGGCAGCGCTGATCAAATGTGAAGGAAGATTCTGTTACTGTAATCACTATTTCTCGCCTCAAATGTTTTCAGGAACATATTTTAGTGGACTATTCAGCTGTATGAGAAAGTTTTGACCCGGCTGCCATGTTGAAAAGCCAAAACCAGGCACCGCCCACCGGCTGGAAGTTACTGACTTCAGCTTTAATAATCCTTCCTTTACACGGCTGGAATGGATCTTGCAAAAGCAACACATTCTTAACCCCAACTCATCAAATATTGACGCTTGGTCAGTAGCCCAAACCGCGATCTTTTCCTAAACCTAACTAAGTAGTTTTGTTGCCTAAGCCTAACCAAGTCGAACTATTCCTAAACCCAGCTAGGTAGTTTTATTTTCAAAAGACTGGGGCGGAAATTGACACGTGCGTCGCGTGTTGCTGGACATTCATAGACGCACGAAAAATATTTTGAAAGTTGTGCGGAGCGTCATGAAAAAAAGGGAAATTCGTGTCTATGTACACGAATCAAAAAGATTAAATTACGGGACTATTTCAAAAACTGCTGTGAGACTGTGTTGGCCTCATACAGATACTAAAGGGTGCCTCGGTGCTTCGGAATCAGACGCCAAGGGCCACTAACCAAGCATCGATATTTGACGAGTTTGGAGTGAGAACAAGTTGACAAAAGTGAAAGCATATATAATCCTAACAAGTATAATTCAAAAAGACTATTTGATCCAAACTAACAACGAGGCAGCCTCCTTCCTCCAATAACTGACGACTGATGAGCTTCTTACATTATAATGCTAGGAGGCCTTTGTTATAACTATCTCAAACAGAGCAAAAATAATTCAGAATCATGTAACAATTGTTGTTGTATATAATTATTTATAACAGTATCAGATATGCAGTAAATTCCGAATTTCATCCAACTCAGTCAGAATGTGGTCACTTCTTCTGCTGCTCAGGTCATTCTGGGTACGTTTTTTCTTTTTCTGAGTTTCACTTATGTTTAAGTATAGGTCCAGATTTTTCTCTTCATACAACACATACATGCCATATGAAAGAGTAATTGCTCGCTCTAATCATTCCTCTTGTGAAAGATCCTTTCCTTTTGCCCAGACCAGAGTTCATTAAAAGCTTTTGTTGGAGAGAAAGTGAAAGGATTAAGAGAACAAAAGGGAGGCTGAGGCTGAACACCTGACGCACCCCCCCCCCCCCCCCCCCCCCCACACACACACACACACACAGCTTCAGTAAGTGCTCCTCCATATGAAGCAGTCTAGTGTGTGTGCACTGAATCAGTGTCTGACAGTTCCAATCGAGTCCAATTGTAAATTCAATAGCTTTTACTGTGGAAATAGCATCAAAACACGGAAACCGAAAACTGCTTTGTGATATTTCTTAGTTTGGGACACCTCCGTTAAGTGTCTTCTTCCTCTACGTAGGTGATGTGTACAACTTACAGTAAAATATAGAAAGTGCAACATAACAGAAAGTGTCTTTTTTTTTTTTTTTCGATTTACTGTTCTTTGTCCCTTTCGCTCCGTCCCTCTAGAGGATCGACTATTAAACCAACAGAATGAATGAAACAAACAAGCAGCTGTAGCCTGAGGCTTCTTTCTCACACACATATACACACAAACACACACACACACACACACACACACACACACACATGGTCCAGTCTTTTCCTTAGTTTGTCAAACCAGTCCTTGGTCCTCCGGAGGGTTTTTCTCCTAACGAAAAATCTATGTTTTAGTAAAGAAACTTAAGCATTGTACTCACTGGTCAATTGTAATCAATACCGGGCTATCTTTTCACTAACATGTGCAGCCATTGTGCTGTGACATTATATATAATAAGCATTGCCTGTCAGTTGGTGCAGATGGTCAGAGAACCTCCAGAGAGTTCAGGGGGTCGACACACTCAATGTGCCCAGGAACCGGCTGCCATGCTGGGCTTTATGAGTTCAGAGGGCCCCCTGCTGTCCCTGGAGCTCCACCAACACAAACACCCAAAACACACTTGCCAACAAGCCGTCCTCTTAACTCATTATTGTTTGTTGGATTTTTTCAAACCACTTCCGTCTGGATATCATCTCTTTCATAGCCAAATAAGATACTCTAGATTTGATTTATTTGAGAGAACAAAACTATAATTTGATACTTAGTATAGTATATTATATTATAGTATAGTATAGTATACAGTATACAGTATACAGTATATAGTATAGTATAGTATAGTATACAGTTTACGATATGGTATAGTATAGTATAATATACAATATACAATATAGTACAGTATAGTATATAGTATAGTATACAGTATAGTTGAGTATACAATATCGTATCATATAGTATAGTGTGGTATACAGTTTACAATATTGTATAGTATAGTATAGTATAGTATACAGTATACAGTATAGTATAGTATAGTTTTGTATAGTATAGGTTAGTATACAATATAGTATAGTATAGTACAGTATAGTATAGTATAGTATAGTATACGGTATAGTATAGTATAGTATAGTTTTGTATAGTTTAATATAATATAGTATAGTATAGTAGACATTATAGTATAGTATAGTTTTGTATAGTTTAATACAATATAGTATAGTATAGTATAGTATAGTATAGTAGACATTATAGTATAGTATAGTATAGTATAGTATAGTAGACATTATAGTATAGTATAGTTTTGTATAGTTTAATATAATATAGTATAGTATAGTATAGTATAGTATAGTAGACATTATAGTATAGTATAGTATAGTATAGTATAGGATAGGATAGGATAGTAGACATTATAGTATAGTATAGTATAGTATAGTATAGTATAGTATAGTAGACATTATAGTATAGTATAGTTTGTAGATGCTGGAGCACTTCCAGAGGGTTCAAGGGGCCTGCTCACTCAGCATGCCCAGGCACCTGCTGCCCTGCTGGGCTTTGTCAGCCGCCCTCGCTGTCCCTGGAGCTCTACCAATACAAACACAGACACACACACACACACACGTCTACTGTTTTACATCCCACTGTGTTCTGGAGATCAGTCGTCCTGAAGCAACTCACTGAAGCCAAACTCCAGGTTTTATTTATTTTGGACAAGAAAAAAAAGAATATAGTAGAGTATGATGTTTATTATTATTATTATTATAGCATGATATAAGAATGTGTGCAGATGGTCGGAGAAACCTCCAGAGGGTTCTGGGGGTTGTCCATCAGGCCCACGAGCCCCCGTCCCTGGACCTCAAACACACACACACGCACACACGCACACACACACACACACACACACACACACACACACACACGCACACACACGCACACACACACACACACACACAAACGCTGGCCGTGACTCATAATAATGCTGCTCATGCACAGGGTAAGAAATTAATCTCACACACACAGTGAAGTCAGCAGCTTACAGCGCCACACACACACACACACACATACACACACACACACACACACACACACACACACACACACACTGTATTTTATAAGCTTTCTTATTTAAATTCGCTAATTAAATTATAATTTACATGAGATTAAAGTCTTACGGAGGCTCAACACTGTTTAAGGACATTTTTGAGAGCTGCCACCCCGCCCCTATTGTTCTATCATACACATACACACAGTCTCACACACACATATGCATACACATGAGTATAATAGGCATCAAATCCCCCCTTCCACACCCCCCTCCACACACACACACACACACCGACAAACAAAGTCAAGTCAACAGTTAATCCTTCATACACACACACACTCACGCACACACAGTGACAGCAGTGGTGTTAGAGAGAGTGTCAGCGTTTATACAAGACTGAACAGATGTCGATTGTCCAGCTGCCTCCCTTTTCTGTGTGTGTGTGTGTGTGTGTGTGTTATTGTACTTCCATCTTTGCAAGGGTCAGTTTGAGTTTGAGGACGTTCTGTCCAGTCCTCAGCTTAACAAACGGTTGTTTGAGGGTTAAAACCTGGTTTTAGGGTGGAGGTCAGAGTTAGGTTGAGGTTAAAATGAGGCCAGGGGCAGGGGATACTTTATGTCAATGAGGGTCCTCACAAGAATAGAAGCACAGATGTGCATGTACAACCCCTGCATACACAGTCTAAGGCCCTGTTGCACACTGAGGGTAAAAAGAAGTAAAGTAACATTTATGATATTAAAAATTCATGAGTTTCTGTTCAGGTTCTGTGGGTATAATTCAGAGAGGGACGTGCTTCTTCGAGGCAGATAAAGTTGGTGTTTGCGATGTAAAACAGAGAGTCTGGTTAACAGACAGCTCTGTTTTCAGATATAACGAAGCAGAACTGCAACTTATTAAAAGTTAAATGAAACCACGGGAACAGAGTGCCGCTGCAGGCTGACGATCCTCAGTGTGTAATCATGTTATTTTACAACAGAGAGGAAAAAAAGAAAGGACTTCATTTTGACTAACAGACTAATGAGCTTTATCCTTTCAAAATAACTTTTTAATTAATTGTGATATTACATAAATTACCTCGTCTTGAAGCCAATTAAAGTGATTAAATCGGAGTTGGGATCTGGTTTTGCTGTGATTTAGTACCATGGTGCCTTTTTAGTGTCCTTTCATGATCTAAATGGTCTTTAGTTTTGGTTTGAAGGGCCGGCACACCTACACCAGTGTTTCCCTTACTCTAGTCGTCTGCTCAGGTTGAAGATTGGCGGACATGGACATTATTATTAGGGCTGTCAATCGATTAAAATATGTAATCGAGATAAATCGTATGATTGTCCATAGTTAATCGTGATTAATTGCAAATCAATCACACATTTTTTATCTGTTCAAAATGTACCTTAAAGGGAGATTTGTCAAGTATTTAATACTCTTATCAACATGGGAGTGGGCAAATATGCTGCTTTATGCAAATGTATGTATATATTTATTACTGGAAATCAATTAATGACACAAAACAATGACAAATATTGTCCAGAAACCCTCACAGGTAAAAAAAAAAAAAGTATAACATGGCAAACTCAAGCAGACAAGACAACAACAGCTGTCAGTTTGCTGACTTGACTATGACTTGCCCCAAACTGTATGTGATTATAGCGTTATTTAGCCTCCTTCCGAGCAAGCTACAACCTAAAAACTGCGTTATTATCGCGTTAACTTTGACAGCTCTAATTATTATACAGTACGTAAGGTCATCAAACCCTGGTGGTGCTGGTGTGCCACTGGTTACCTGGCAACAAGTACAGCGAAAGCCGGAGTGAATGCAGAATATAAAGCAGCAGTTATGACATCAAATCTCTATCAGCTGATCAAACAGCAGCAGGTGGTGGAGATGCTGTAGAAACCGTTCATTTCATCTTTTTACAGCTCTGAAGTGTTAACAGAGACACTACAGAACCTTTTTCCAGTGGGCAACTTCAGGGTCTGAAAAGTGAAGTCAATGTGGAAGTGGAAGTTAAGCTTGCATTCTTTCTAATAGCCAGCAGGGGGCGACTGCTCTGATTGCCAAAAAGAAGCCGGTAACACTTTAAAACAACCGTCATATATAAATGATGAATTGATAGTTAATTAAACTTAGTTAATAGTTATTTTAGTTTGTGTAATATGAAATAAGTTAGTTTATAAATCATATATCATATCATAGCTGATAAGAGATGATAAATTACATACTTATTACATTAGTGAAGTATTTATTAACAGTTTATTGTTGCACACATAATAACATTTTATATACTATAGTAAGTATCTGTTAATGAATACCAAATGATTTATAAAACTTTAAGAAATCATTTGTAAAAACATCTTTAAATATTAGATAGATGGGCCAGAAACTAATTATTAACAATTGACAAAGTATTAACTATCTAAATAATATTTATGTGACACAGTATGTGTCCAGATGCCTTCAGACTTTTTGTAGACCGGGCTGAGTTGTTTTCTGTGTTTTTCCTCCTGTGTTCCTGTACTGCCTTTCCATCCTGTGCCCATCTACACACCTGCTCTGAATCAGCCTCGTTAGTTCCTCCCAACCAATCAGCTCCTTCCTTGTTCCCAGTGGTTTTCCCCGGCCAATCAGCTCCCTGCCCATCCCTCGACCTAATCACCTCATCCCCCTCACCTGCAGCTCCTCCGCCTGTCTCTCCACGTGCACTTCATTCTCTCGTCAGATCAGTTAGTGTTTAAGTTCTGGGCTGCGGCCAAAAAGTATTTTTCTCTTAGGAAGGTTCCTAACGGAGTGAAATGATCCAGAAGTATCTGAGTAGCAGCCACGATAAGAGCTGTTTGAATTCTCTAAATGATGAGGAAAGGTGCTTCAGTGCTTCCTTTCTTATCTCCTTTAGCATAGTATACTGTGACACTGTCAAATGTATTTTAACATTATGACTGATTAAGATTTGAACACAAATCTACTCCCTGGTGAAGAATCACATCATTAAGACTTTTAGTAAATTAAATGGATTGTCTCATCGTTCTTACAGTTTAATCTCTGTCTTCTCCAAAATCAGCACTTTTATCTGAAAACGAAAGGTTCCCCCGAGGCGATCGCTGGTTGAAATATAGCAGAAAAGAGAAAAGAAACTGTAGAGACAGAAGAACAAGAATCAAACACTTTTCTATTCATTACTAAATCTGCTGAGCTGTGATGTGAATGTGAACCACGTTTAGTTTTAATCTCTTTGTGTTCGTACAAAAAAGGGGATTCAATTTGATCCTGTTAGTCTGTAATCTCAAGCGAAAAGAAACAAGATGCCAAACTAATAATCATCATCAACATTTAAAGGTCTTCTTGTGATCACAAGGAAGTCTTTTCATGAAGATAGCTGATATCATCTCCACTTTAAAATGTTGAGTGATGACATTGAAATAAGCTGCAGGATTAAAGAAGCTAACCTTCTAACATTCAAATTCATTTAACCTTTATTGGTTCAAGGAGACTTCTCTTTTGCCCTGTGTGTACAAAATCGGACTTGGCAATACGAATTATATGATCATTGACCAATGGGAAGTAGAAACTTGGATTTACTGTTGATAAGATATTCTCTTTGAGGAAATGTTTTCTTGTTGGAATAGACAACCTTAAACGTAACCCCACCCCCACACACACTCCTCCCCGATCACACATGCTGTTGCTTTGTTGCTTTTTTAACGGAGAAGGACATGGTGCTAATAGATACTGTCAAAAATACAATCTCAGTTTGCTGCTCACTTGGTAATTTTTCAGGTCACGAATCTATCTGTAAGGAATCGTAAGCTCTTTTTACACATGCACTGCAACCCTGAACCTATCTAGACTTTACCCAGAGGAGCTGCATGTGGGAACGCAAAAGTCCATTCAGTCATTCGGACCACACATTAATCAGACTTTACCCCGCCAGCTCCCTGGTGCACTGAGAAGAATTCACAGCGAGCAGTGTGGGCGTGTTGATAATGTTTCCATGCGGCTGGCGCGAAACCAAAAGAAAACAAACATACGAGGGTGAATCAAGAGGGTCATTTACATGAAGACGTCAACCAAAAATGTGTTTTTTGAGAACTGGAGAGATAACGAGATTCGGAGATCTCTGTCGGTAAGGGCCGATGCTGAAATCGTCGGACAAATCCAAGGAACGGCAAGAGAACTCGGTTGTTTATGACCAAATTACGAATCGGCTACATGACCTTGGCGTAATCCACGTCATGTCCAACCAAACAGAGTATTTTAATTGGTGAGAACACGTCTGACACAGACAATCTCGTCTTGTGTGCTGCATGTGCAAAATGGCAACTTCATATGAGTTTATTTGTTTTGATTATGATATATCGATATTGACCATCAAAAAATGATCTTGGTGATAAATTTGGCCATAACCCCCAGACCTAATACAGGACAATAAAAACAAACCCGGTCTCACGAGAAGGCGTAAAAATATTACGACAAACACGTGTCATGATTATGCATTTTAGCCTTTTTGCATGTCATTTGTACGCCGATTTTTGCATGTCATTTGTAAGCTACGGAAACGTCCGCAGTGAGGTTTAGGCAAGAACACCACTTACTTAGGTTAAGGAAAAATGGGCTTAAAATAAGTACGAAAACTAAGTCAAACACGACAAACTTCACGAGACAAACATCACGAGGCAAACGTCACGAGACAAACGTCACAAGACAAACGTCACGAGACAAACGCCAAGAGACAAACATCACGAGGCAAACGTCACGAGACAAATGTCACGAGACAAACGTCACGAGACAAACGTCACGAGACAAACGTCACGAGACAAACGTCATTAACATTACTTACAAAACAAAACACCGGGAATTACACGAGTCTCCTGGTTAAAAGTCTGGTCTTTGTTGGACCAATCAATCTGCCCACCATAAGTGGTCTTTCTCACTTTTTATACTACTTCACTTACTGTTACCGTAGCATTTATACGCAGATGCATTTACATTGCAGTCAGTACAGGATACATGGCGTACAAATGGCACACGGAAATCAAGAAAGGCGTTATTATTGCACGCTAAACGCCTTGCACATTATCGTGCCATTTATACGCCTTTCATGCGAACGGGCTGATAAAAACAGTCTTACAAGCACGGGGGAAAATTAGCAGTAAGAGAAGAATTTAACATACAAAACTGCAAGTAGCAGATAAGAATACAAATTAATTAAGAAATTAATCAGCATTTAGTTTTTGATAATTCATCAAAAATATGTTCAGGTTTTTACAAATGTGAGAATTTGCTGATTATTTTGCCTTCTTTGATAGAAAGCTGAACATTTTGGACTGGGATGAGTCATTCTTTTCTTTCATTTCTTTAGTCGGCAGATTAATTAATAGTATGAATTATAATTATTTGCTGCAATAAAACTGATAAAGGGAAGACCATATGAATGTAAGTCAAGGGAGCAGGTTTGTTGTGACTGACAGAGAGACACCCCTCTACTCCTGCACTCACATTATTCAACTGAATAAAAAAGTCGTGCTGCCATGTTTAACGTTTAATTTCTATTCAAACATCTGCAGTCAGATATGTGGAAATAAACTCACTCCCGTCTCTGCCAGTCAGTTTATTAGTGGATGCAGCAGCAGTCTTTGTTTTAAGAAGAGCCCATCTGCTGTGTGTGTGTGTGTGTGTGTGTGTGTGTGTGTGTGTGTGTGTGTGTGTGTGTGTGTGTGTGTGTGTGTGTGTGTGTGTGTGTGTGTGTGTGTGTGTGTGTGCGCGCGCGAGTCAAAAAGCCAGAAATGACCTCCTTTTCTTCTTCAATCCCACTACATCTGCCACGACCCCTGACTGTGTGTGACTAACACTAAGTGTGTGTGTGTCGGACAGATGGGGCAATGAGTGTTGATTGTCATGGAGATGAGGGTGAACCCTTTCACCACTCACACACACACACTCACACACACACACACACACGCAGGTCTGTATCCCTCTCTAATTTCATCTCTACTCTCTCTACCGCTTGCTGTGCTCTAAACTAGCTTGTTTGCACCTCCATAGAGTTAAAAGGTCAATTAAGCCGGTTTCTGTGGCCACTCCTCAACTGTGACTAAATAACTGAGACGATGAGGTATATTTCCTTTGTTGACCACCGATGTTACCTAACAGCCCAGTCTCATTGCAAGGCGAGTAATAGACACGCCTGTCCACCTGAAGAAAGCGTGTCATTGTCACGTTTTGTGTCGCAGAGACGTGAATATTATATTCCTGCATGAAGGTGCAGTGTTTTGTAGTGACGGTTGTCACATGGTGTTTGTCACGTGTTTCCTGTACTGGAGTTACTTTGCTGCCGTACGTATTTTACTTAGTTAACATACTTATTTTAAGCCCAACCATGACATTTTCCCTTAAGCCAACTAAGTGTTTTTCTTGCCTGATCCTAAGTGAGTGGTTTCATGGCCCCCTGCTGGTACTGCACATTAATATGTTAATATGTTTTCTTTTTACCCTGTCAAAAGTTTTTTTTCCTTATCCGATGAGAGGGTCTTACTGTAAAGGACAGAAGGTCTCATATCCTGAACAGATTGTTAAGCCCCCTGAGGCAAATTTGTGTCTATACAAATAAAATTGACTTAACTTGACTTGACCACAGGCATGTGATATTCACGTCTCTGTGAGGCAAAACGTGACACTGACACGCTATCCTCTGGTGGACAGGCCGGTCTGTTACACGCTTTGTCGAGATAGCGGGTATGTTACATTTGTACCAATCCCTGATACTTCCTGTCCTCCCATGGACCTCAATGGACTCCATTAGGGCTTTTTCATTGGCACTTTTGGCCGTGCCGACTTAAACCATGTCGCATTGATTTGTGTTTCCATTTCCAGTTTAAACGCGCCGAGTTGTGCCGAGTTGTGCCGAGTTGTGCCGGGTTGTGGCGCATGTGCACTGGGATGGACCATCTCCAGAGTCGGGCCCAGTTGCGCCCGACTCGCCTCCAGCCTCCCACTGCTTTTAAACGTCATCGAAGACAAGTGCGTCATTAGTTAAAGACACACCTTAACGCTGGTAGCCCTGTTGTAATGGAGATATAAATCCCTGCCGGGCATAGTCAAACCGAGTCAAACCGAGTCAAGCCAAGCCAGCACGTGTATGGAAACGGGGCTCATATGTCTACAAGACCAGCTCAGGTCCATGAGGCAAAGGGATCTTCCGACTCAGTATAGTGTTCAACCCCATTCTGTCTGAAAAGACATTCGTGGATGCAAATGTTTCCACTTAGTAGATAGAAGGATTTATTTTCAGTGTCTGATTATAATGCACTGCATATGTTACATAGTCATTAATGTCTGCTGTAGTTAAACACATTGAACCTACAGTCTGCATGTGTGTGTGTGAGATCTGCAGTGTTAAATACATCATGAGTCATCTCATTTACAATAATGTAAAGATAATGTGCATGCAGTGAGTCGTGCGTAAATGTATCTGTAGGAATGAGGACAAAGAAAGTAAAAGCTGAAGCTCTTCTTCTTTGTCTTCTTCTATCATTGGTTGGCGAGCACTTCTGTTGTGGAAACTGCCCAGAAACCCTCTTATTGTCAATCTAGCTAGGAAAGCCATCCATCCTCTGAATGCTCTAGGTCTCTAGTTTGTGGCTGTAAAGTTTCATGAGGCTGTGATTATCCACAGGTCACCACAGGTCATTTTATACAGTCATGTCAAGTTTCAAAAAGTGGTCTCACTATATGTAATGGCTACTATGGAGTCAACACACATGAATACAGTTGGGCTCATTGGATTCACAAGAGTCTCAGTTTTACAGTGATACACAATTTATGCAATTCTAAGACTGTTTAATGACCCCAGTATGCAGAAATATTCAAATACATCATTATAGAATAGGTGGAAATAACACATTTATACTGCATGAAAAAAACTGCATGTGATTATCATAAAGTGGTCATGTCTGTAAAGGGGAGACTTATGGGTACCCATAGAACCCATTTTCATTTCCTCTCTAACTAGCCATAAAACTGAACCTGCTAGAGCCTCTGAGAGACAGTAAAGTCAGTCGGGATCGCCCACCATCCCGCGGGGGTCTCAGATGTTTCTGCGAATGAGTGCTCGTCTCCATCCACTGAGCTGAAAACAGCAGGGTTTGCTGAATCCAACTTGGAAAACTCGTACCAGCGAACTTCATGGAAAAACGCGAGGAAGTTTTAGGATAAGAAAATGATTCACGCCACCTGGGACACACTGCGGTGACATAAAACCCAATGCCTCATTTCATATTTGAGATATCTCGCTCTGGACCCAAGGATTTGACGGATTAACAGACTGTTAGCCAACATTCACTGACTTGTTGACAGATGATTGGCAGATTATTAATTATTAATACTTGAAAGCAGAAATCAGCTCTGGCAGAGTCTCTGTCACCTGCTGCGAATGTGTCTCAAACAGAAACATGAAAGGAACTGCTGGGTAAAACAGAGCCTGGACCGCAGCCAATCGGCTGTCAGAGTGGGAGGATGATGCCTCAGACACAGTCTGCACGCTAAACCTTGTTAGTCCGTCCAGTCTGTCAGAAGGAAAACTACCGACTGAGATATGAGTCAAAGAGGCATCATACCTTGATAACGTAAATACTGAAAGAGTTTAATTTTCCAGAGTTAGGTTCAAATCCTCCTAATAATGTAAATAGTGAAACATTCAGAGGATTTGATTTCTTGGATTTCCTGCCGTGCATGTTTAATAAGACTTAAATCTGTGTCATTTAATGTAATTTGACTGTTTGATGAGTAGATTTTCATTGAAAACATGAGGTGTTTCCTCACTTCGCTGGCAGCTTTCTGTATCTTAACCTGAGGGGAAAGCAAAAAAAACTTAATAAATGTGATTTGAAGTCTGGGTGGAAAATTAAATGACTTGTAAAGATGAAGGTAGTTTGTTGAATACGAATGAGGGTCGCAGAGGGAGGCGTTCAGGAGCTGTAATTAAAACCAATCCAGACATTTAAAACGTCTGATTCAGAGCCAAAAACTTAAGAGGAGGAGGAGGAGAGACGCTGCCGGCTGCCTTGCGCAACAACAAGACAATACGTTTAAATACACAACTATATCCACATCGATGTGCCTCCATCTCCCATGTTTCCGTGCCCGAGACGGTGCCAAAGCTTAAAAGGAGATGCAGTTGAAATCTAGCTGATCTCCCGCAAACGAAGTTTCACGACATCAGACAACAGTTTTTAGTTCCGGTTGTTCGGGACAAAGTGTGGTCGACTAAAACAAACTTTTAAACTACAGCAGTCATAGTAATAATATCATCAGTGATAATAATGAATCATTCCGTGATGTCAGCGGCGTGTTATCCTGCAGCCGAGCTGTCACCTCTTGCTGCTGATGCAGTTTGACGTCGCTGCTGCAGGCGGAGAATTAACATCATGACCGAAAGTTACGCGCAGGAAACCCACTGCTGTAGCTGCAGGACCGACTCTCTCTGTGTGTGTGTGTGTGTGTGTGTGTGTGTGTGACTGTCGCTGGTTAAACCGATGTGACATTTCTCTGAAGTTTGTTTCAGTTGAAACAAATTGAGACATGAAAGTTTTCCAGGTCAGTGAAGATGTTCCCGTTTTTTATACACAGCAACCGGTTTATCCGAAGGTCACGACCTCTCTGACACTGCCCGGGTCATGATGAAGAGTGACAGGGTCGAGCTGACTGACACAGTGATGTCACCTAACCTTTATGTCTCGGGGGAAGGATGACAGAGGAGACAAACTGCTGGGTTCAGAGCTTCAGTAAAGGACAATACCGCTAGTTTTTTATCATGTTTAACTACAAATCCAAGCTTTCTATTTCTGCCGATCATTTTTAAGATCATCCACAGGTTTTGATATTGATCTCCTTCCTTCCTGTCAGCTTTCAGTTCATTTCTATGAAAATATACCTGCAGAGATTTGAAGCTTGTAATGAAACTAAAGAGTTTGGTAACACTGTGGTCTATTGGACATCGATTTTGGAGGTCCTTGACATGAAAAGGTTTGAGATTGCTCTCAAAATCTGTGTGCTGGATTTTTCTAACTTCCGTTTATGTTCATCGCTCCCTTTATGCTCCTCTGGGAAGCAGCCGGGCAAAGACGTTTAATAAATAAATAAATAAGTAGGTAAGTAAATAGTATATTATGCTTATTTTTAAATATTTTTATTTATCAACACAGGCCATTTCGGTAGAAACATAAAAATTATGACAGAATAAATAATAGTATTGTTTTACTTTTGTACGACACTTTGTAGGCGGACGTTTCACGGAGGCGTAGTTCTGCTGCTGGCAGCTCACGTCGCAATGGAATGAACAATCGACTTTCACTTCTTATCAATATACGTTCTTTGCCGGGCTGATAGACAACAACTGGTGTGCTGCCAAAACTTTCTGGGTAGATCTCACGCTCTAGTTTGAAAGTTTGGGTAACAGGGCGTACCGAACCAGGGATGTCTCATACCGAACCGAACGGTTTTGGACGAATGCACGGACTGTTACAGCACTAGTTCCTATTGACACTTAAATGTAGGTGCAGATAATGGAATCTAGACTATGCGGAACAACGGGGTAACAATTGGCCTTTTTTTTTTTTTTTTTTTAAACTGAGACTTTTAAGTGTCAGTAGGAACAGGTACGTATCTAATTGGTAATTACTGTAAATCAAAGGCTGTATTATAAAGTGTTACTAAAAGTTTTGTTTAATTCACATCTCTTTCTCTCTCTCTCTCTCTCTCTCTCTCTCTCTCTCTCTCTAGCTGGTTTGCCAGTGTTCTCATTTGCACACTCTCTCTCTCTTCACGTTGGCAGTCAGGAAGTCAAATTAGCACTTCATATAACTTTGTCTGTAACAATAAATGTCCACCCCTCGTCCGAATATTGACACGGGAGTCACTCGGTGCTTGTTTACTGTGTGAATGAAGAAGCACAGTTGGATTTATACACTGTGCAATATTTGGTCTGGAAACACTTTGGTCTTACGGCCCCCCACCTCCAACACAAAACAACCACACACATACAAATATGCACATTACAGGTGTCCAATCAGCACGCAACATTTGTCATGTTTAACAATGACATACAAGCAGGTAGAAAACTTGTATCTCCCTACTTAGTGGTAGAATTCCCCGTGTTCAGAAAGGTAAGAACAAAGACTCTACATCATGGAGATAGGAGGTTTTCATCTGACAGCAGTTCTGTGTGTAAGACTGCATTTTCTGTGTTTAAGCGTGTGTGTGTGTGTGTGTGAATGTGCTGTATGCAGGACGCATCGCTAATCTTTATAAGTGGCTATAAATCCAGCTGGCTGTGCTGCGGTGCCGGGTGGCGTGCTGCTGCTGGCTGGGGGAGAGGGGAGGGAGTGGCGGCGGCGGGGGTGAGGGGGAGGGGGTGTTCGGCGAACGTTCAGGGTTCACCGGTTTCTGGAGTCCTCGCTCCCTCGCATGATGCCATCCCTCACTCTATGAATATTTATGAGAGGAAACTGCTGCAGTTGAGGCGATTCATCTCATCTGGCGAGAGCTGCGGCGCTGCACAGGAAGTGATCGTGTCTCACGCCGCCCCGGACGTCTCTGGATTTCAGCCAAACATGGCCGACTCCGTTTGTCATCGGCTAACCTCAGCGGGTTGATTGCCGTGTTTGTTTACGGCAAAAACAGGACTCGGGGAGAATGAAAATGATATATTTGCTACTTTAAATCCAGTCGCAGCGGCACCTCTGGATACAGGTTCAGACTCTAGTTCTTCTGTTCGGCTCCCCGCTGCACAGCCAACAATATGGACGATACAGCCTTATATGACAGCTGAATTAAGCGAAGAGCCTTCATCAGGTGATGGAGTTTCTTCTAGTCAGAGTCTTCCAGGTTTATTTTTTCTTTTGCATTTTTAATTCATTTCAATAGGGATTTTTTCACCCTTTTTTTGTTTTTACTCCGTTACTTGTGTGGACCATCTTTACCAAAGAAGCTATGGGCAAAAATCAGAAGTGACAGTACCCTAGCTGAAGCTAATGTAATTTTTTCTTATCAATTAGTCTGTTGAATCATTTTTCATTCAGCCTATACAATTTCATAAAAATTAACACGATGATGACGTGTTAACGCAAATTCGTTTTAACGCCACTAATTTCTGTAATGCATTAACGCAACTTGCACAATCTTACTAAGTTGTAGTTGGCTCAGTTTTAAAGCTGGAGTGAAGATACTGGTATCATATGAAACTACAGAACCTAAGGAATCCATTGGTACTGATAATGTCATACTAGCTTGTGAAGGAGGTTAAATAACGCTCTAAATGTGTGCTAAATTTTGGCAAAGAAAAACTGTCATGGCCATTTTCAAAGGGGTCCCTTGACCTCTGACCTCAAGATATGTGAATGAAAATGGGTTCCATGGGTACCCACGAGTCTCCCCTTTACAGACATGCCCACTTTATGATGATCACATGCAGTTTTGAGTTTGACATGTTATGATTTGAGCATATTTTCTTATGCTAAATGCAGTACCTGTGAGGGTTTCTGGACACATTTTTTCATTGTTTTGTGTCGTTAAATATATTTCTAATAATAAATATATACATACATTTGCATAAAGCAAGTATATTTTCCCACTCCCATGTTGATAAGAGTATTAAATACTTGACAAATCTAATTTTGAACAGATAAAAAATGTCTGCAAAAATGCGATTAATCACAATTAACTATGGACAATCATGCAATTAATCGTGATTAAATATTTTAATCGATTGACAGCCGTAATAAAAACAGCTCAAGGTGACATCTCGAAATTGTTTGTTTTCCAGAGAATCTGGGAACTGAAATGATATGAATCTTAAATTACGTTGATTCATTAATTAGTAAGAATTAACAATTAATTATGGAGTACTCGTTTCAGCACTCTGTACCAGTGAGTACTGGCCCACATCAAGCACGGGCGTCCTCTACTGTTTTTAGGTCATTTTCATGAAGATTTCCATCCACACAGAAATATTAAACATTCATATTAAATGGCAAGAAATCAGCATAATCTTCCTATTTTTGTCAGAAAACAACAAAACTGTAAATCACAACCAACATCTGGATGCTGGCGTTCTCAGATTTATACGCTGGATACATTCAGAAAAGTTTAGTTCTGTGTGAGAAAAAAAACAGCAGTTTCTAGTAGTGTAGATTTACAGATCAAGTTGGCTTAATGTCACTCGGTGTGTGGCTCCAAGCTGCAGCATGAAAGTCCTGGAGATGTTCAGTATGTGTGTGTATGCGTGTGTGTGTGTGTGTGTGTGTGCGTGTGTGTGTCATGGGGCTCGGCACACAAACAATTTTTATCCCGAGGCCAGAGAACTCTACGCCTCTGCATAAAAACCTTTTCATTTGTTCTCCACTTTTTAATCAGCTCCAAATTTCTCTGCAGACAAAAGAACAACAACTCCCACAACAAAAAGCAGCAAAGCAGAAAATAAAAAAAATAAAAAACAGCAGGCAGGAATAAAATAAGTAAAAACCAATTAATGTAAAAGCCTGCAGGAGTATTAATGAGGAGGATTTAAAGGTGAGGGAGATGTAGTGCTCCTCAGGCAGGTAATGCAGGTTCCCAACATGAATAATGTATGAATGTCAGAGCAGAGCAGCTGATGTTAAATATAGACAGCAGAGAGCACAAGACGTAAATGAAACGCTAATGTTCAGAGCCGAGACAAATTATCTTTCTGTAAATTACTCACAGACTTGTCTTTTTGTTTTTTCTTTCCCCATCCAACCATGTGAGTAATGCATCCAGAGACTTAATTAAAACACACCGAGACTTCCCGGCTAAAAATGTTACAAATTCAGTTTAGAAAATCATCGCTCAGTTTCTGGTTTAAAAACAGAAATGTTTTACTGCCTACAAAAAGGGAGTTTTTTATTTTTTATTTCTGAATCAAAGCTGCTGGGATGAATCAAAGCTTCTTTACTCAGGTCAGAATTGCTATGGTCTGAGTTGGAGTCCAGTTTTTGGGAATGTCTCAGACTAAAACTTTGACCATGCAGGATCAGATTCAGGATCAGTTAACATGTGGAAAGTCACTGTTATTGTTACCTTTAAAGGAACTCAGGAACATAAAGTCAATTTGGAAGGGAAGAAACTACCTACATTTAGGGTTCCTGCTCCCGAAGCTAGATATATTGTTGGCATTCTTAATCATCTTTATAGCGGCAATAATCAATTAATCAATGGATCACATAATTACTTGTATGTGAAAGGTGTCGCTTGTAAGGATGTCACGAGAACCGATACTTCCGATACGACTAAGTCGATGCCAAAATTCTGAAAATGTGACGGTACACGTTTTTCTACAGTACCGTCAGGGCTCGAGACTAACAGCGTCCCGTCGTCTCAGGGACAATAGAATATATGTTTGGGACGCAGTAAACTTACTATGCACGTCCAGGGGACGAACCCTATTTTTTCCCTGATAATTCTACATTGTGAACAACAAATCTGTGTTGAAATCGGCAGGACGAGAGCTAGTTAACGTTAGCTGTTGGCAGCCAGTAAGCAGCACGGTCCTGCACGGTGCTAACAGCTAACGTTAACGGGAGGTGCCATTGATTACAATACATTACATTATGATGCATTCAGGCTCTATTCAGTGAAGATGAGTATTGGGCAAAGGTAAATTATAACGTTATAATGATTTGTTCAAATGTAATCTTATAAAATGTAGTTTTTGGCGAGAAACTTGAATAAATCCAGTTGTTTGAAGGAGATGTTTCCACATCAATATAATATATATAATAGAGAGGGAATTATGACCTGTTAAAAACAGTTATGAAAGAGTGTAGTTTGAAGTACATGTGATTTATTTTGTTTTTTACCATGGTATTGAATTGGTATCGAGAATCATGTTAAGTTTTTTTTTTGTTTTGTTTCAATTTACAAAGTTAAACAAGTTCAAAACATTTAAAACTGCGAACGGAATCCGGGAGGAAATACGCTTCCTTCAAAACGTAATTGAGAATGTAGTTTAGTTGCATGGGAATGTAATTTTGAGACAGGTTTGAGCATCTACAGTATATTCCCCTTCAAAACCCACAATTGGTCTAAAGTTACACTGAACTCAGAGTCAGAGAAATAACTCAAATCTGAAATATGACAGTGAACACAGTATATAAATAATAACTCTATAGGCAACAACATACTTTGTGCTAGTTAAAGAAGAACTGAGGACATTTGTTTTGTTGATAAAGACGGGTATATGTGAGTATTTTGTATGTGTCATATTTGTCCTTTTCCATTCTCACTCAGCTGTGTTTTGCTTCAGGTCGACCACTGACTGATAAATGAAAGTCTGCTGTACTAACACACAGGAAAGGCTCCATTTGCTTCTGTTTGAATTATTATTTCAGATTTGTAAATTACTTTCTGTCCACCACAGCAGTGAAAAACCAAATTAAACTGAGCCGAGCAGCATCTAGCACGCCGTTTTCACTCGTTCACTCTATTAATCCGCCGCTCCTGCCTGTGATTACACACACTGAGTCTTTTTCATTTGGCCCAGCGATCAACCTTCCAGACCTCAGCGACACACACTTCATCTGTTACAGGAACACAGAGCAGCAGCTCGAGTGGCTATATGTCTAAGCCAAGACCAACAAGTTCAGAATAAAAATCAACAAGTCTCAAGTCAGATCAACAAGTCCCAAATCAAAACCAAAAAATTCCAAATTAAGTCCCAAGTCAAAAACAAAAAGTTCCAAATCAAGTCCCAAATCAAGACCAAAAAGCTTCACATCAAGTCCCAAGTCAAGACCAAAAAGTTTCAAATCAGATCCCAAGTCAAGACCAAAAAGCTCCAAATCAAGTCCCAAGTCAAGACCAAAAAGTTTCAAATCAGGTCCCAAGTCAAAACCAAAAAGTTCCAAATCAAGTCCCAAATCAAGACCAAAAAGTTCCAAATCAAGTCCCAAGTCAAGACCACAAAGTTCCAAATCAAGTCCCAAGTCGGACCAAAAAGTTCCAAATCAAGTCCCAAAAAGCGACCAAAAAGTTCCAAATCAAGTCCCAAATCAAGTCCCAAATCAAAACCAAAAAGTTCCAAATGAAGACCAAAAAGCTCCAAATCAAGTCCCAAGTCAAGACCCAAAAGTCCCAAATCAAGTCCCAAATCAAGCCCCAAAAGTCCCAAATCAAGTCCCAAATCAAGACCAAAAAGTTCCTAGTCAAGACCAAAAAGTTCCAAATCAAGTCCCAAGGCAAGACCAATAGAGGTCAAGACAGGGAAGACCCAAGTCAAGACCAACAAGTCCCAAGACAAGTCCAAATCCTACAGTTTTAGACCTTGAGGGGGCCTAAAAGCCCATACTTTACTGCATGTGAGGTTTTCAATTAATAGCAAATTTGTTTGGGAACCTGCACCACTAAGTGTCACAAGTGTAGATTAGTCTTCTAATACATGTTATTAACCTCCGTGTTATCTTGTAGACCCACCAGACGTCTCTACCTGCCTCTCTGGATGTGAGCTGGGTCAATTTAATCATCATTCAACCAGCCCTGCTCAATCACCCCATCAGTCTGTGGGTGTATATGTAGGACAAACAAGATGGAGTATATACATAGACACACAAGGTATTCTCTTCTCCATACACAATTAATAGATAGGTGGATGGATGGAGGTGTAAATTAACATCTCCTTGGTGTTAAAAGCCTACTGTGTCTCTAATGGATCGTTTCTGACTTTATTATTCAGCTCTGCTTATTAATGAAAAGGTTTTACTGCTTTGAGCTTTTAGCTTTAATGTGATTCTTGATTAAATTTAGCTCCTCTCGCTCCCGTTCCATTGTTTGTCCTTTTTCTTTTGCAGCGTTTGGAGTTTCTTTGTTGTTGTTGGCTGAAAACCTTGAAGAGGGTTGAAGACGTTTAATCAAACAGAGGTAGAAATAACAATCTGTTTTCAGTTTTTTTCTTTATGAATACATCTCTTTTCTCTCCACTTTCTAAAAGTAAAGCAGAGACACATATTTTCACTTGACAAGAAAAAGGGTTCATTATTTTGAGATGTAAAATATACAGTTTGTATTGATACAAATTTGTGATCTGATAAAAGAGTGTCCTTTTATGTCTTCATCTTAAGAAAACATTGTATTACTGTTTCATGTTATCCAAAATTAAACCTTTAGGTTATTATTTTAGATATATGTATCTTCGTGATACTTTGTTTAATGAAATATGACGTGAAAATGATTCGTTTGGTGGACTGACTGATAGGAAGGAAGATGGTTATGTGCTGCTGAACTCGATCAGCCTTCAGCCTCATAATCTATACCCTGATATCAACAGGAAGATAAAAAATTATTTCCAGCAGTAGTCAGCTGTGTGTGATCATCAAACTCTTCATCAGCAGATCAATAACTTATCACTATTAAACGGACAGGGTCTCTGGCTGTTCAGGACCTATCGATCAGCAGGGAGCCTTCATCTATTTCATTTAAAGGGCCTGTAGGATTCTGCAGGACGAGCACGAGGCTGATGCATGAGCACAAAGTTGGTGGTTTAAGTGGAGAAGAGATGCTACCGCTCAAGGGGCCCATCAGCAAGGCATTAAACCCCAGGAAGCTGCGTTTGTGTCGCAGCATGAGATGAAATGAGACGATGAAATGTGAGGCAGGAAAACAAGCAACAAGATGAGATGACATGAGACAAAATGAGATGGGACAGACATATATAAGATATATAGAATACAAATAACAATGGCTTTAGTATACAATATGATCCATTCAATAGATTAATATATAGAATATTAAATGTAGCTCAAGTTTTCATGTAATATTCCGACCAAAGAGTCGGCAGGAGACCAGAATTGAGCCGGATGTACACACATAGACACAGAGATTTTCTGAATGGTAGTGACAGTGAAAACAAATCCTCCGCTGGATAACGACAAAAGCCTCAAAGATAAATCTGCTCATTCTTAATACTAACACAGAGCTGATTCCTACAGCATGACCACACCCCCTACAACAGGCTGCACACACACGCACATATTCATCCAGAGAGGCCAACAGAGACAGAGGATGAGCGGGAAGGATGGAAGCACTCAGAGATAAAAACAACAGATAAACAGAAAGAGGATTGTGAACGTCACTTTGCGGCAGAGGCAAAAAAAAACAAACTCATAAACGCTGAATTTATTAGAGCTGCTGGTTCTTTAAAGGTAGAGCGAGACCTCTGTATGCCCGAGGCCCCGTGAAACCATGAAACCTCACATCAAAAACAGTAACAATAATGTGTAACATTAACAATAATGTGCGTCGTAAGTACATGAGCAGCAACCTGAGGATGACACTGTGTTTCTTTATGGCTTTAAAGCTGTTTTTTGAGCCAAGATATGGTAGGCAATGTCATCGGTCAGTCGGTCTACCACTTTGGTCCAAATTACTTTTTTACAATTTCTTTCTGCGATATATATTGCAATATGAAAAAACAGGAATTTTCACCCTACATTTTTTATATTTTAGAGTTAATTAAAATCAATCTGATGCACTTTGAGAGCAAAATGAAGAGGCTAGATCTATAAACAATGTTGCGCTCGAGTAAACAATTTAACTTTGATGTTATTGGTTGTATAGATATGAATAGTGATGACAAAAAGTGACACCCACAATGCATGGTAAAAGAGGTCCGTGTTTCAAGACAGGTTGGGTGGGTTGCTGATATCTCCTCAGACCCCTTGCACAGAGGACAGTTCGCCTTGGGTGACAGTCGTACAGTGAAAATTAAGTCCACAACCCGAGAAATGGCGAAGTCCAGGCGAGGGGTCACAGTCTCAGCTAGGAAATGCGCCCGTTGGGGCTCCCACTGAGCAGCCGTCTCTGAGCCAGACGAGGAGGCAGATACGGACCCCACCCATTGAGAAGTCTAAAAATTAGGACTGTCAAAGTTAACGCAATAATAATGCGTTAGAGCAAATTCATTTTAACTCTCTTAATTTCCTTAACGCATTAATGCAACTTTTGATTTTCAGGTTGTAGCGGGCTCAATTTTAAAGCTAGAGGGAAGATACTGGCATCATATGAAACTAAGGAATCCATTAGTACCAACCATGTCATGCTAGCTTGTCGGGAAGGATGAATAGACTAAATAACGCTCCAAACTAAATTTTGGCAAGGAAAAATTGGCTTTGCCATTTTCAAAGGGGTCCCTTGACCTCTGACCTCAAGATATGTGGTCTCAACATCTACAGGATAGATTGGCCCAAACTTCTGTACAGACTGTCATGGTTTCCAAAAGATGTATCCTAACAACTTTTCTTCTAGCGTCACCATGAGGTTGGCATTTTCTGTGAAAATTCTTAATTACTATTGTATGGATTTTCATCAAATTTGGCCAAATGAATGACCAAAACCTGCAAAATTAAAAGCACTCCCATCAGCCTCAGCTGTACTTTTCATTCCTAATTAGCAAATGTTGGCATGCTAACACACTAAACTAAGGTGGTGAACATTAAACTTGCTAAACATCATGTTAGTATTGTGATTGTGAGCATGCTGATGTAAGCATGGCTGTAGAGTATTAGCCTTGTTATTTTGTTCCACAAACAATTCATCCACCAGTTTGGTCCAGAGTGACGCATCTCAAATACTATTGGAGATAGGATATTAATCATCCCCAACACTCAGGCATTGTATATTTAATTTAGACTTTACCAGCCCTGGTTCAGCATTTTACCCATCATGCTCTGGGCTACATGTGACTCTGTGAATTCACTCAAAGAAGGGTATAGAAAGCTAGTTTCCTAGAATGTGTGACAGCTTATGATATAAGCTTGTGAATAAAATGTGAAGACGATGCTGCAGAAGAGACTCGGCTCCGTCAGGTTCACCGGCCTCATGTCGAGTTTAATGATGAATCATGGAGGTTAAAGCTCACCGGGAATAATCTAATAACCTAATCTAATAATAATAATAAACCAGAAGGAAAACAAAGATGATGCATTCACCTGTGGTTCACTTCCTCAAACACTCCATCCATCTTCATTTGTGCGGAGGCTGCAACATCCCGGCAGCAGAAGGAACTGCAGAGTTTTAAACTATTTTTCACAATAAGTTGACCTTCTGGGCATCTCTCAGCTACTTTCCTCTCGACATCTTTGCTTCTCAAGGAATGAGGCTCATTCATTTCAATAATGAAGGGAATTAAACTCTTTCACTTCAAGTTGTGAAATGATCTTGCAGTGTTCGTTTCATGCATGAGTACAATCTGCAATATTACGAGGTTCTCCCACCAATGTCCAGTCAAGGATATAATGGTTATTATCCTTGTTCCTATAAATGCAAGTGAAATAATACCAGCAGCAGAGAAGGAGGGATGCTGATCGGTTGCAATGAGTGCAAGGCTGAGGTGTATGCATCTATTACTGTGCTGCAATTCCTCATTACTTATCGGCCTGCAATCAGCTAATATGAGCCTCTTATAGCTCTAATTGAAACACACACCTGAGACCAGACCTGATTAGACTGAATATAATTTGGACACTGCCTGACCGTGGATGTATAAAGAGACACTGGATACAGCGTTGGAGGCGGGCTCCCGTTCATTCCTATGAGAGTTGCTCAGTGGTGCATGATGCCAAAATGACTCGACTGCCGAGTGATAAAGTACCCGGATCATCCGGCGATCTTCTGCATCCATTGGGCCCATGGTGCAGGCACAGTAGCGTTTCCTTTCACCCCGCCTCCCAGCCCTCAATCTGGGTCTCATTCACATGAACAGAGGAAGGGAAATAACTCTGGATTCGGCTATTAGTGCATTTTACAACTTTTAGGACCTAATGATTTAAATAAGGGCTATTCAAGTGTTCAAACTGGGAAGTTGATTTACCTTAAAAAAAAATTATCCGCTGAGTGACAGACGTCTCTTTCCCAATGTAAGTGTATGGGAAAAAGTATTTTTGGGCCCAATGGCATCACGTGACGGACACGGAAGTTGTAATACTGCCGTTTTTTTGCTTCAAAGTCTGGTGCACTTCCTGAGGGCTTGGGCATGACTTGGGTCCAGGTTCAGGTCTTGGTGAGAAGAGACTGAGTGGAACTCTGAAGTCGGGCTGGGTAATATATCGATGTCATATCACTATCGTAATATGAGACTAGATATCGTATTGGATTTTGAATATCGTAATATGGCATAAGTGTTCCTGGTTTTACAGTAAAGTGATGTAATTTTCTGAACTTACCAGACTGTTCTATTTTTTGTCTTTACCCACTTAGTCATTATTTCCACGTTACTGATGATTATTTATCAAAAAAACATCCTGCAAATATTTTGTAAAACCAGTGGTCAGCCCTACAATATCGTCGCAATATCGATATCGAGGTATTTGGTCAAAAATATCATGATATTTGATTTTCTCTATATCGCCCAGCCCTATTGTGAAGACCTCCAGTGTGAAGACAATGATTAGGTTAATGGTTAATGAAAATAATGTGTCAGCTCCTGCAGTTTCTGCTCACCACTCTGCCCATTCTGTTCCCAGTCCCATCTGCTTTTCTCCATAGTAACAGCCAGTTAGCGAGCTAACAGGACAATAAGTTCACACTGTTTATTCACACAACAGTGGATGGTGCAACACACTAATAAGCTACGATAGCTCCTTCCATTTTCAACTCTCCGTACCCTCAAAGTTCAGCGCTGTCATGACGACTCGCTCTCAATCAATGGAGTGAATTTGCATGTGAAAGTTCACCAAAGTTAAACTCAATTGGAATCAATTGATTTGGCCATTGAAAAGCAGGTGTGACCGGGCCTTTAGCCGGGTGTGTCCACGTGATCGTGTGCCACGGTGAACCAACAGCCTGCAGGTTTCCATTCCAAACCGAAGACTCTACCCGCTGATTAACTCTCCCTCAGGTAAAGTCGAGCAACTCATCTGTGAAATAACCTGCAGACTGTTGGCTCTCTGCTTTAAGCAGACAGAGCACCTGAACACACCTGTGAAAGTGAGCAGGACCTGCTTCTGTCAGAAAAGAATTCTGTCTGCTGTTCGGTTTAGATTTCTGAATCGGTGTGTGTGAAAGTCGCCTGAATGAGGCGGGAGGAGCAGTGAGTGAGTGCACTATGGCATCCACACAGATGAATGCTGGGTCAGAGTGAAATATTCAGCAGACGATTTTACAGCCGAGCCGCTGAATAAATATAAACCATACACATACACACTGAGTGAGGACCGCTCAGCTGATCTGGCAGTGTGTGTGTGTGTGTGTGTGTGTGTGTGTGTGTGTGTGTGCTCTCCTACCACCAATTAGCTTAATTAAAGTGTTTGGACATAATTTATTGACAGCAGGAGACTCACGCAGAGAGAAAGGAAGAGAGAGGGGGAGAGAGAGAGTCAGCCCAGCAGCTCCCAGGTCTGTTTGTTTAATAACCAAAATCATAAAGCAAAACAACAAACATTAAGTGATTCTTAAACAGTGCTTTGGGATATTTAAAGTGGACTGAACCATTTATTTATTTAAGAAAAGAGTCTGTGTGTGTGTGTGTGTGTGTGTGTTAGGGCTGTCAAAGTTAATGCAAATTTGTTTTAACAACACTAATTTCTTTAATGCATTAACGGTTGTACCACGCTCAGTTTTAAGACTATGTGAAGATAATATGGCATCATATGAAACTAGATGAAACCTAATGAATCCATTGGTACCATTCATGTCATACTACCTTGTCATGTAGAGGGCTAAATAACGATCGAATAACGGTTTTATGGGTACCCACGAGTCTCCCCTTTACAGACATGCCCACTTTATGATAATCACATGCAGTTTGGGGCAAGTCATAGTCAAGTCAGCACGCTGACACAATGACAGCTGTTGTTGCCTGCTTGGCTTTGAGTTATGATTTGAGCATATTTTTTATGCTAAATGCAGTACCTGTGAGGGTTTCTGGACAATATGTGTCATTGTTTTGTGTTGTTCATTGATTTCCAATAATAGATATATACATAAATTTGCATAAAGCAGCATATTTGCAGCAGCAGCTTCCCAAAACCAGTAGAAACATGTTAAATCTCAACACAATCCCAATAAAACCAGTTCAACTATTAAAAAAAAAAAACTGGTAAAAGTGAATTCTTTAATAATCTAGGACAATGCTGCTCCTTCATGTACAGCATGCAACATTACCCACTGATCTTCGACATCATTGTACAGTGTAGTCAATATAAGATCATGGCCCTGCTTTTATACTCAGGTTATTTTATATGATTTGGCTTTTGGTAGTATTTAGCTCTTAGTGCTTTCTGTTCTTATGTGGTTTGACTGGAGAGTAACCTCCCTTTGGGATTAATAAAGTACTCTTATCTGTCTGAAATCTGCAGCCTAAACCTCATCAGTCCTAGTCGTTTGAAGAGAAGCTGAGCAGCAAAACCCAGTAAGATGCACTCCTATGTGTTCAAACCAGCAGCCTGTAGCACATGATCAAAGCAGGTGTAATATGGCGAATACATTAAAAGGCTGAACAAACCTGGTGAGTCAGACAAACCAAACCTCATCATTCTGGGAGCAATTTAAGGCAGCAAAAAAATCCTGAAAGAGTCAGTGGGTTTGAGCCAGCATCCTAAACCTGATCTGTATCTGTGTAAACCCTTCCAGTCTGGGAGAAACTGAGGGGGACATAGAAGCAAAAACACCAAAAGACTCACTAAAACCTGCTTAAAGCAGTCGCCTTACACGTGGTAATACTCACAGACATAAAATCTGCCACAGCCTCATGAAAGATAAGCAAAATGTGGTTAAAAAAAATAGACAATTCAGAATTCAGGGCGAAACTGAAAGTGAAAAAGGCAGCAAAAAAAACAGTAAAATTCAGTAAAACCTGCATGACCAGACTGCTGAATCCAGTAAAATCCATTTAAAACAATGATCAGACCAGCAGAAATCAGGTGAAACCCAGTAAAACCCAATGAAACACACACGAGGCAAATCAAAACCTGCTAAAACCCAGTAAGACCAGCAGCCTAAACCTGATCGGCCCCAGTGGATTTGATATTACAGGAGGTGTGGAAGGTAAAAACAGCAGCAAAAATCCAGTAGAAATCACTAAAAACCTGCTCAAAGAATGCAGCAGCCTATAACACATGATCAGAGCTGCTGAAGCCCAGTGAAATCCATTTAAACCCCAGTCAAACCCTGCAGCCTGATCACACACACACACACAGCAGAGCCTCTAAAACCAGAGCTCAACCTGGCCAGACCCGACTCATCCCAGGTTATATTATTAGAGAGTCCAGGTTTAAAGAGCAGTAAACGATGGAGATGCAACAAATGTGTCAATTCTCGTTTGGTCTGCGGCAACCGGACGCAATGCACACATGCACACACACACACACACACACACACACACACACACACACACACACACACACTGCAGGATTGGAGGCAAATCATGCATCTATTTCTCCACTCACCGTGCACTGTGGTGGTGTGAGCAGCCAGCAGCCAGCAGAGCAGCAGCAGCAGCAGGTAGGATCCTCCTGATGTCCTCCCTCTCCTTCTCCTCAGCACCATCACCTCCCAAACATCCCCAATACATCCAACCAGACCCAGCTCCATGCTGCCCTCCATCTCCATGCTGCTCCAGAACAAGCAGCTCCAGCAAATCCTGCTGGTTGTTTGACTGATTGATTGATTGATTTTTATTTTTTTAAATCCTCCACAGAATCCAACAGTCAATTAAAAAAAAAATTAAAATAAGAAAAAAACACCACAGGATGGTGAGTCAGGATGATGATGAGGAGGATGATGAGGAGAGAGGAAGAGAGAGAAAACAACCTCTCTTCTCCCCAAAAATAAACCCTCTTGGATCCCCAAAAAGATGAAAAAAAAAGAAAAGAAAAATCCCAAATGTTAGTTTCCTTCTTTTCAGGATGAGAAATAAGTTCCAGTAACTATGAAGAAGGCAGAGTCTCCATCTCCATCACTCCTGTGCCGGTGCGGCTGATTCCCATTCACACAGATCAGATGATGCAAAAAAGGAGGGTTAAAATATCCACGCTGCCTTCCCGGAGGTCTGCTCCGTCTGCCGGGGAGGACGAGATGGAGAGGGTCGCAAGAGGAGGAGGAGGAGGAAGAGGAGGAGGAGTGTGCAGGGAGAGAGTCAACCCTCTCTCTCTCTTCTCTATAGGTCTTTACAGCTGGAGAGAGAGAGAGAGAGAGAGACCCAGACAGACTACAGAGCTATTGATCTACAGAGGATGGAGGTAAAGTCTGGATCTGGAGCTGGAGCTGGAGGAGAGAGGGGGTCGAGTAGTAAATCTGGAGCCCGACAGAGGAGGCAGAGCAGCGGGGAGAGATTAGCTGAACTCTCCTGCCCTCTCTGGTCACACTGGGAACTTTAACACTTCAATTACAGCTGAGAGAAAACATCAAATCATCAGAATAATCTCTTTTATTTATTTATTGTATAATAAATAAGAATAAGATAAGATTGTATGGAAGCCCATTTCTGCCAATAAAATAAAATAAAATGATGAAATGTTAGAAATTGCAAAAATAAAAATAATCCTGGTAAATCAATGCTATGAGATGCAAAGATTAAAGGGACTGATTGTAACTTTTTACACGTATAAATCTACCTGGTCGGGATCCCATGCGCGCTCGCATATGCATATGCGCGCTCGCATGAAGAGACCTTCGTCTGGTCAGCTAACATTACTGCCAAGCAGTTGAAATATAGAGTGATATTGTGGTTTTAGCTGACGTGTGTCGCCTCACTGTTCTGAGCGATGCTCGTTCATGTCTATTTAGAGCGAGCAAAGTGCGACCCCGGCGCTGACTTTCGTTGACTTAACGGCCACAGTTGACGCTGTTAACAGTTGTTGCTGTTGAGACTCCAACAGCAACAACTGGAACCTAACCACGAGTTAAACTGACAACAAACACACTTTAACTTCAGAAACTTTCTGAGAAAGGTAACGCTTGGCAACCTTTATTTGTGACTACACACACTGTCAAACAAATACGCGTACAAACACACACACACACATCCTCAGACAGACAAGACACACAAACCTAAAGTGGAAACGCAACAGATCATCAGAGTGTGTTTCTGCTCTCAGTGTGAGTCTGATCCGCTGATAACAAACCGCTCTCACACATACACACAATTACCTAATTACTGATTATCAGACTGTGAACTCACAGCAGACTAAACACCCTATCTTTGTGTGTGTGCATATATCTGCGTGTGTGTGTGTGTGTGTGCGTGTGTGTGTGTGTGTGTATGTGTATGAGAGAGAGGCCCTGTCTAACAAAGCCTTCTTTATACCACATTGAAAACCCTCCAATAGGAGCCAATTAGAACACAATACAGCTGATAGCACGTATTTATCAGGCTGCTGCCTCACTCCCCCTCCTCTTCTGGTGGCCACGATGGAGGTCTGCATCTTCACTAAGAAGCTGTCCGTGTTCACCCTGAAATATTCAGGATTTCCTTCATCCAGGTAAGACGACGTCTGGAGGAAGACAAATCTGAATCTAGATTGAAGATGAATCGCCAATAACACCTGTATCCCTGTGAGTGAGCTGAGAGGAGGTCGTGTGGCTCTGACTCTTTTCTATTTGGTGTGGAGAGGAGATGGTGTTGCTCTGGCTCTATCTATTTGGCATGGAGAGGAGGTTGTGTTACTCTGGTTCTATCAATTTGGCATGGAGATGAGGTCGTGGTGCTCTGTCTTTTTCTATTTGGTGTGGAGAGGAGGTTGTGTTGCTCTGGCTCTATCTATTTGGCGTGCAGAGGAGGTTGTGTGTCTCTAGCTATATCTATTTGGCGTGGAGAGGAGGTGGTGTTGCTCTGGTTCAATCTATTTGGCTTGGAGAAGAGGTCAAGTTGCTCTGGCGCTATTTATTTGGCATAGAGAGGAGGTGGTGTTGCTCTGCCTCTATCTATTTGGCGTGGAGAGGAGGTTGTGTTACTCTGGTTCTATCAATTTGGCATGGAAATGAGGTCGTGTTGCTCTGTCTTTTTCTATTTGGTGTGGAGAGGAGGTTGTGTTGCTCTGGCTCTATCTATTTGGCGTGCAGAGGAGGTTGTGTGTCTCTAGCTATATCTATTTGGCGTGGAGAGGAGGTGGTGTTGCTCTGGTTCTATCTATTTGGCTTGGAGAAGAGGTCAAGTTGCTCTGGCGCTATTTATTTGGCATAGAGAGGAGGTGGTGTTGCTCTGCCTCTATCTATTTGGCGTGGAGAGGAGGTTGTGTTACTCTGGTTCTATCAATTTGGCATGGAGATGAGGTCGTGTTGCTCTGTCTTTTTCTATTTGGTGTGGAGAGGAGGTTGTGTTGCTCTGGCTCTATCTATTTGGCGTGCAGAGGAGGTTGTGTGTCTCTAGCTATATCTATTTGGCATGGAGAGGAGGTGGTGTTGCTCTGGTTCTATCTATTTGGCTTGGAGAAGAGGTCAAGTTGCTCTGGCGCTATTTATTTGGCATAGAGAGGAGGTGGTGTTGCTCTGCCTCTATCTATTTGGCGTGGGGAGGAGGTTGTGTTACTCTGGTTCTATCAATTTGGCATGGAGATGAGGTCGTGTTGCTCTGTCTTTTTCTATTTGGTGTGGAAAGGAGGTTGTGTTGCTCTGGCTCTATCAATTTGGCGTGGAGAGGAGGTTGTGTTGCTCTGGCTCTATCTATTTGGCGTGCAGAGGAGGTTGTGTTGCTCTGGTGCTATCTATTTGGCGTGGAGAGGAGGTCATGTTGCTCTTGCTCTATCTATGTGGTGGGGTGAGGAGGTTGTGTTGCTCTGGCTCTATCTATTTGTCGTGGAGAGGAGGTGGTGTTGCTCCGGCTCTATCTATTTGGCGTGGAGAGGAGGTTGTGTTGCTCTGGCTCTATCTATTTGGCGTGGAGAGGAGGTCATGTTGCTCTGATGCTATCTGTTTGGCGTGGAGAGGAGGTTGTGTTGCTCTGGCTCTATCTATTTGGTGTGGAGAGGAAGTCGTTTTGCTCTGGCTCTATCTATTTGGCGTGGAGAGGAGGTCATGTTGCTCTGGTGCTATCTGTTTGGCGTGGAGAGGAGGTCGTGGAGAGGAGGTCGTGTTGCTCTGGCACTATCTGTTTGGCAACGTCGGGAAGCTGCTTGACATCCTCCTGGATCCACCTTCTCACATATGTTCACATTATATGTATTCATTTTTGTCATACGGATTGTCTATGTTGTATTTTCATCATCTTGTTACTCTGTACACACGACATCTGTTGCACGTCTGTCCATCCTGGAAGGGGGATCCCTCCTCTGTTGCTCTTCCCGAGGTTTCTTACATTTTTTTTTATTTTGGGCTATAGGAATGAACCTGACTTGACTACACAACAAAGACTCCAAATTGTAGTGGACAGTGACACACAAGACATTGACAATATTTCCATTTGATGGAATGAAATCTTTTATGTCTTTCTATCGTTTTTTCCTATTTTTTCCTTTCACAGTTTTACCTTCCCCTCTGTGTGTTTTTTCATCACAGAGATCAGCAGCTCAGATCTACCAACCGAGCAGTGGAAGACAATGAAACCCCAGAATGTGTGTGTGTGTGTGTGTGTGTGTGTGTGTGTGTTCATCTACTGTATGAACGGATATTAATGTCAGACGGGAAATTAAAAGCCAGGTTTGTGAAGACTGTGTGTGTGTGACCAGACATTTTAGTGTAGGGTTAGCAGCCTGACAGATAGGAACACACACACACACATACATACTGTTTTTAGATTTGTAGTCAGTGATGCAGCTCAGTGCTGCTGGACTGGACAAGAAAAGACTAACACTAGAGATGTCCACACACTTGTTCAGAAAACTGTCTTGTCCATTAGAAAACAGATCTCTTCTCTTCTGTGTGGCCAACCCAATCTCACTCCCAACTCGTCAAATAGGTCAGCGAGGCGCCCTTTAGCATCTGTATGGGACGCACCAGGCTTTCAAATAACACCCATGTAAACCCATCAATGTCATTATTAGACGGTCAGAACAACTGATGTAGTATAAAAAGCGAGAAAGTCCACTTAAGGAGGAGGTCGGGGTGAATGGATGGGTCAAACAAATGCAGGCTTTTACCCAGGAGACTGCTGTTCGTGTCCCATGTGAAACCAAGTCAGTGTTGACTTATTTTACCTTACTTTTGTTACATAACTTACGTACTTAACTGTGTACGTATTTTACATAAAAACGTATTTTAACCTCAACCACAATCTTCTCATAAACCTAACCAAGTAGTTTTGTTGCATGAGTAAATCTAAAAACTCTTTTGAAAAGAGACTATGTATGTAACGAGCGTAAAGTGACACGCCATCCCTGACACGTCTAAAACAGACTACTACTACTACTACTACTACTACTACTAGTAGTACTACTAGTACTACTAGTACTATTACTACTACTATTATTGTACTGATTTTTTTTCGTTTCTCCATGACACCTGCCAGGCTCCATCGTAACAGAATTTACAAAATAAAATACATTTTCAATTGTAAAATTCACTGGAAATAATAAAAAAAAACATAAATAAGGATAAATATAAACAGGAATACAACACATATCTGTTCACATATACTGTATGTGAATTAACACTTAAATTTGAAATTGAAAAAAAGAGTCAAACTCAGTGAACTAAAGACAACAAATTAATTGGATGTAGATTCTTCTAATCAAAATATAATAATAGTGTTTGACTAATGATGTCAGAATAAACGAAAGGTCACAGCCTGGATGTTCACAGTTCTGTGAGGACATTTCAACCCCCCAAAAAAACAAAAAATAAACACAAACATTTACCATTTTAATTCACTCAGCCAATCACAGCACATTACCCAATGATAACCATCTCCATTATTATTACGACTCCAAATCACAAAAATAAAATGAGACGAAACCTCGTTAACCAGCAAATCAAGGGTTTAGTTTGCCTCTCTTTAGAGAAAAACAGTCATTAGCTCAGAGATGTTTACGTTTAATTGCCTCATGCCACACAAACAGACGCACTCGCACGCACACGCACATTTCAGTTTAGTAATTTCAGAGTCAAGTTCGTCTCTTCATTCCATAAAACATTCTCTACACTCTTGGATTTTGAAAAGGTTGAATCTAAGTTTTTAATGAGGTGTGAGGCGTTGATCACAAAGCTGCAGGAGAAACAACTACATGCAAAACACATTTACAAGTGAACTCAAGTCTTTTATTCTATTTAGTCTTTTATATGTATGGATTAAACAAACATGACATTTGATGTGCTGGTTGGCAGATTTTTAAATTTGGATAGCTGGCTGTTTCCACTTACTTTTATGCTAAGCTTAGCTCATTCCCTGCTGACTGTATAGCTTCATATTTAACCTACAGCTATGAGAGTGGTATTGATCATCCTATCTAACTAACCTTCAAAGAATAAATGAATGTATCAACACTGTGCGTAAGTTACACAGGATTTTGGGGAGGTCTGAGAGTTTTTAGTTATTTTAATCATTTCTTAATTTCCCGGGGCTGTTATGCCCCCCTACACAATCCTACAAGCTTTGGCCTGCAGCCTACAAGCAGCCAGCTCTGAGCTTGGTACGGGTCAGGTTGTTGGACTTATATTAAGGTTTAGGACATAGTAACACATACAACTAACAGGTAGGTTCCAGTTTGTGGATGCATGTTTGAAGGTTTGTAAAACTGGACCCGTGCAGGACTCATCACCGTTCAGGATGTGTAGTTCACCGTCTGCATGTAATTATCCGTCTATCCACATTGTTAAAATAGTCAATGCTGCTAACGCTCTTCATTTTTACACAAACTTATCTTAAAGAGCTGCAAATGTAATGAGTTCTTTAATAGGGGGTAATTAATTGGATCAGCTTCGTCGTCGTGCAGCAGCACAAAGCTGCACAAAATCAGTGTTGGCACACCAAAAAAATGATTTTAATTAACTTTTTATATAATCTATACAGAGGCAGGAGAAAAGTAAAAACAAAAAAATGTTTCATTCTCTGAGCTTCTCTAACTTTCATAAATCACGATGTAATTGAGCAGTTTATTAAATTCAGATGAGTTAACTAACATTTCTGATGGTGCACTAATTATTTTGGTCAGTTTAATGTTTTGGACATCTCTTAATTACTTCACACATTATCAGAATTTTAGAATTCAAACTCATTTGCATTGACAAGCTGTCGTATTTTGAAAATAAAACCTAGAAGGCAAACATGCAACAACCCATTGCATTCACCAAAGGGAAAAACAAAATGTACACGTTATGTCGTGTCTATAACTTTTGTAAACTTCTGACTTAGCAGAAGTTCAGTTTATTTAATGTCAAGTAGAGTGACACCAGCTTGTTGTTGTCCTGCCTGGGATGGTGGTAGATCAGCTGCTCAGCAGCTCAATCAAGGAAAGTGCCAACAGGTTTGCCTCATGATGTCCTCTTAGCAGGGAGGGGCTGGGCTCTGTTAACATGTAGGATGATATAGGTGAGATAGTTCTGCAGTAAATTACATTATCTAATGTTTGGTGGGTTCACTGGTATGTGTGAGTGGCCCTAGATAGATTGAGATGTCAGCAGTAACTTAGAGACCTTGTATTAATGGTCTGTTCATTATTCTGTGTGAATTTGGATGCTTGCTCGGTTTAGCTCCCCCTATACTTACCTGGTCAGGTGGTACGTTCCAGTTAGGTGAGGCTGAGAAGATAAAATCCCATTCACTGGAGAAAGGGGGAGAAGAGTTAACAGCTTGCTGCAACTTTTGTTTGTTTGGTGTTCTTTTGATTTGGTTTGAATGTAGTTTTTGTTGAATTTCATTTCTGCCCTTTGTTTCAGTTAACTTTTTTTTAATAAATGCCACTTTTTTTGCACTACTCCTGCTCATAAACCTGGTTCTTCAACGCCAAACAACCTCATCTGCCCTTTAAATGGGGTGGCGGCACTATATAGTAAAGAACTCAAACACAAAGATGACGTGTGTCATTGTGTCATCATCGCAACGTATCCTCATACGGTTCGAATGACATTTTACGAAAAGTTATTTCTCATTTTCCGTGCGTTCTCCTTTGAATGTCTAGCAACACTAGTGATCAGTGCTGAAAGGTTATTATGGAATTTTTGCCGAGTGATACCAAAACTATTCTGCCTACTGCAGCTTTAAGTTGTCTAAACATTGACTGACAGGTGAAACCAACGGCTGCCTGGAAGGAAGGAAATCAATCTAAGAAGTGATGGATGATTTGGGTAATGATTAGCAGGAATGTGACGTGTACAGGGTTTATGTGTTCAAACATGTAAAACCCCTCTGAAAGTTGAAACCAGTTTCCTGGTACCAATTATCGGTGTTGGCCAGACTGTGGGATAAAGTTGGCCTGTTTGAGGCCAGAATCAATACCCAGAGGTGTTATCAGTTTATTAGCAGCGGTGGTGTGCCAGCGACTCCCCTGATAAGGCTGTAATGTAGCCGCAGTCCAAACAGCAGCTAAATGGACTGAACAAGCTGCTGTTTGTGTCTGTCGGCTGGAAGTCGGATCGTATCTGCAAAACAAAGAGCAGCAGAGAGACGGCAAACAGAGAGAGGAGAGGACGGAGGCTTGAATCAATGCTGCTCAGCCAGGGGTGGAGGTAGGGAGGGGATGGAGAGGTACAGTCAGCAGGAATGTGAGAGGTACAGGAATGAAGAGAGGAAAAGCTCTCGAAGAATGTTGAAAATAAATTATGAACTCATCAGATGGAGGGGATTTAGAGTAATGAAAAACATCCCAGAATTTACTTCAACAGAGAGTGGTGAATCATTTGAAGTCAATACAACCCATGTAAAACCAAAGATGGATTTCCTCCTCGCTCACTGGCCATCAGCGACAGGAAACTTTATCGCAACATTACAGATGTAGGAGGTTTAATGTTTTAAAACATCTTCCAGCCACTGCTGTCACCACTGACTGACGGCTGAGACTAAACGTGCAGCAAAACCAAGACTAGGAGCTAATGCTGCGTTCCATTTACCTTGGAAATCGAAAGTCGGAGCTGGGAATGACGTCACACCCAAGTTGACTGCATTCCAATACAACAACTCGGAAACCTTAATAGGTTTTGCTCCAGCCAGGTTAGCTGTTGTTAGCCATTGTCAGCAATACCAGATGAAAACAACGCATTACGTCAGTGTTTTTTGCATACAAACACTGTAACAACCAACCCGTTCTCACTCCAAACTCGTCAAATACTGCCGTTTTGTAAGTACCCCCTCGGCATCGGAAACCGACGGACGAAGCCACCCTTTAACAACAGTATGTGACGAACCGGGCTTTCAACTAACTCAAGTGTAAACCCACCCAAACCAACACAAGACTTTCAACCAGGAGACCAGTGTTCGTGTCTCGTGTGAAACTAAAAATAACATTGACTTATTTTGTCACGTCAGTCTTTTAATCACGTGACTCATCGGTATCATCAGTCATGTGAGTCGTTTGTCAGTGACGTTCAACCACGACCGTTTCCTAGCCCTAACTAAGTGGTTGTGTTGTCTAAACCTGAAAACGGAAGTTTATTTTGAAAGGAAACTATGAATGTAACAAGCCTATATTGACGCGCCGTCCCTGGTCCGTCCAAAAGTAACACAAGAGTACTCCATGCGTCGGTCTCCGATGCCGAGGGGCACTGACCAAGCGGCGGTATTTGACGAGTTGGGAGTGAGAATGTGTTGTAGCAATATTTCCACAGATAGAAGTTGGATAGTACTGTGTGTATGAATGATTTAATGAGACACAAATGAGACAATAAGTGCTAATAAACAGTATATCACTACAGCTTTTGTACTGTTGATGCACAGAGTGGCTATCTTGGATTTTAAGGTCAGGGTTGGTGAGGTTCGTCCGACTTTCCCAGTTGGAAATCCGACTTCAGGGGGCGTTCTGGTTGAAATTTCCGACTGAAAACTTCCGACTTCCCAGTTCAAATGGGTTCATAATGCATAAGAGTTTCACAGTTGGTGAGAATTATGTGTATTTAGAACTACCAGACACCTTTCACATTGCACACATTCATCTGATTCACTGTTAATATACAGCAGAACATATTGATTAGTGCAGCTTTAATCAATATTTATCCTGTATCGTTGCTATGGTGTTGTTACTGCATGTGCTCTTTTCTACTGTGACATTTGAATAATTGGAGAAGTGTGAACTACACAATATAACATGTATTTTTTACAAATATCTCTATATTTAAAGGATATATTAATTATTAAATACTGTAAGAGACAATTAAAAACAGCTCCATGCTCTACTGTCACATGTCCATTTGAGTGGTAACCATGGATACAAACATTCTGAATATACTTGCTGAGATGTTCTTTGATTAAAAAAAACACTGAAAATATGAATATATTTCATCAATATTCATTGAATGTGATTTTGACTTGGTATTTCTATTAAATGACTGACTTATTATTAAGAATTCATAATACAGTAATTACATTTTACCTTCAAATTATTCAGGGTCAAGTGTGCAAGTTTGGTTGTGGGAAACAGACAATAGACAATATTCAACTTTTTTCTCAAGTATGGTCCAGAGACTGACTCTACTTTCTCTGAGGAAACATCCATATACAATATTTTGACAGTGAAAATATGCTTGAGGTATTGCAACAGCAGGTTGCCAGTTCTTCTCCTCTGTTGGTTGAAAATGATTTCATTTTTTCATCTGCTGAGAAAAAGAACAGGAAGACACAGAAACTTCTGACTCCACAGAGAGAAGAAATACAAAGTCAACTTTGCAGGTTGTTCCTCGCTGTCAAAGAGCAGAACAGCTTGTCCGGACGAGACGATGATTTCTTGCTTTATACCAACGTGTGAGTTGATCTGAGGAGATGCGCACGCCACACGGAGAGCTGAATATGAATAAAATACGAACCAAGAAACGACGACTGTGAATAAAACTCCTGTGTCTGTTATCGCTCTGCTGTCTGGAACACAAAATAAAACATATTCACATCATTTAAAAACAATAAACATGGAAAGTTAAAGGTTTCCGTGACACAACTCAACTGAGGGACAAGTCACCACCTACAGAACACACCTAAACAGAATCAAATATAAAGCCTCTCTCACACACTGTGTCTGTTCACAAGCTCAAAGGCCCTGCCCCCCTCTCTCCTCCTCCCTCTTTCTCCTCCTCCTCCTCAGTATTCTGGCGGCAGCGGCAGTGAGCGCTGCCAGCGCCTATCGATCAGACATTTAGCTGAATGTTCTCATCGAACAGCCGGCTGCTGCGGACGAGACGCACGTGGAGAGACTGGGAAACAGCCTCACACACACAAACACACACAGAAGAAGAAGTGGAGGGAGGAAATAAATGAGACACAGGCACGGAGGCAGAAAGAGGGAACTGGTATTTCTGACCATTGATACACAGTTAACTAACAAATAATTATTTACTAATTAAATCAAAATTACGATATACACTGCACGGCCAAAAGTATTTACACGGTAGCGCTCAGATATTTGAATGTGGCATTTGAGAACAAATGGCATTAAGTTGCTGCTGTGTCTGCCTTGATTCTTCTGGGAAGGCATTTTCACCATGTTAGAAACTGACGTTGCCCGTTTGGGGCGTGGCCGTTTGGAGCGCATGTCCACTCGGAACGGGCCGACTGCTTGACCCCAGAAAGTGCTGCTTGCATCGTTGTAGAGAACCGTTCATCGCTCGTTGACTCCAGGGAAGTGAAGAAGAGCACGGTTGTTAGTATATCCAGCATGCAGCAGCAAAAGTGAACGGCAGTCAATGAGCCGCGGTCTGTAAAGGCCCGCTGTGGACGACATGCTTGACTCACGCAGCATGGGTGAAACAAGAGACAAATTCCCCACTGTGTGTGACAATAAAGTTAATTTGATCTTGATCTCAGTCAGCAGAGCCCTGAAGCCCTGCCTCCGCTGCTGCACAGAGTGCTATTGCTTGTTTATTCAAAGATTTATTAATATTGAAAGTGTCACATGTCCAAATTGCACCAACTTCGACACTGCACTTCCTTGGGTTCCCAGCAAAACACCCAGTGTGAAGTAGATCAGATGGTAGAACGGTTCTCGAGATATGGAAAGGACATACTCACATACAGACAGACATAGATTCATTGCTTTGTAGTTTGATGTTGGATGATAAGGCTGGCTCTCTGTTCCACTTCATCTCAAAGGTGTTGGATGGGTTGAGGTCAGGGCTTGTGCAGTCCAGTCAAGTTCTTCCCCACTAAACTGGGAATACTATTTCTTCATGGACTTGGCATTGTGCATGTTGAAACAGGATAGGGTCAAACACAAACTATTTCAAAGTTGGTCCTGATGGGAAAGTTCCTTGAACATTCTGTTATTTCAAAGAGAAGATAGTCCACATCCTTTTCTCTCATAAAAGTAAAACCTAAATACTTCAGCAGAACATAAATCCCACCTTTGTGTAGCTTGTGTATCAGTCACATACTCACACACACTTTTGGAAGTGGTCAGAATGATTTTCTCAGGCAGTTAGCATTTTTCTTGTCTTTTTTTTCTTTTCTTTTTGAGGTTCTTATCATCAGTGACAGCAGTAATTCTTGGCTTCTTCACAGATGATTCAGTACCTGGTCCGTTTCTGCAGTAAAGACGTCAGAAAATGACTTTGATTATAGCCTCTAAAAACACGTAACACAAGCTGTCAGAAACTCCTGTTGGTTAAAGTGGGCTATCTAAACACATTTAGGACTGACAACTCTGACAAACTGACTGCTAGCCTAGCAACATTAAGGCTACCTATAATGTCACATTCTCTGTAGGAGCTCTCTTAAAAATGTCTGCTGTTGTGAATACGTAAATCTAACTGCAGAATAAAGCAACGAATCTCTAATGTGGTCTTGAACAGGACTCGATTTGCCCTGGAGTTGGTCTTGACTTGACTTCCTTAGGACTTGTTCTTGGCTCAGACTCGGCTGGACCTGGTCTTGGACTTGATTTGGACTCCATTAAGTTGGACTTTATTACAGAAGCTGCAACACGATCCACCAATCAGATTGTAGCATTAAGGTTTAAAGGTCCCATATTGTGCTCATTTTCAGGTTCATACTTGTATTTTGTGATTCTACTAGAACATGTTTACATGCTGTAATGTTAAAAAAAAACTTCTGCCTGAATATACCTGTATTTACCCTCTGTCTGAAACGCTCCGTTTTAGTGCATTTCAACGGAATTGCGTTGCTAGGCAACAGTTTTTTGTCCATGTCAGCTGATGTTATTTACATACACTGCAACAGGAAATAAACTGTGACACATGTAGAATGTTTACGGTTAAAACCGTGTAATGGTCTATATATTGTATATTTGTGACATCACAATTGGACTGAAATCCTAACGGCTTGTTTCAAACGCACAATTTCTGAATACAGGCTGTGTATTTCTCAGTATTTTGAGCATTTTGATAGTTTAACAGTATTTATATAGCACTTAAACCTGCTTTATAATATAAAAGACATGAAAATCTCACTTTTTATAATATGGGACCTTAAACCATACAAGAAATAGACCAGACCAAAGGTAGACTGGTGTTAGTGATTTAAAAACTATTTGATTGTTTAAACTGATGATGTTGAAAGCATAATACAGAAATTTACTATATTGTATCTCATTTTATTCACTCTGTGCACTAAAGACCATAGGCTCAATATTTTCATTTTATTTTTATCTTTTTAAATGGATCCATGTCCACACTGAGACGATAACAGATTAAGGTGTCCACTCTCCTCCGGCTCGTTCAGTGTTACATCAGGACTCCTCAGAGAGGATTATCAGTCACACAACACCAACAAAAGGCAACGTCAACTTCAGCATCAAGATCGACATCAGCTCTGGAGGTCAACTGCCAGTCGAGATAATCAGGAGACTCAAACACCTGCAACACGACAGCATCACGGAGGAGCAAATGACTGATTCCAGAGAGAAAACACAAGCAGACAGACAGACAGAGAGACACACAGACAGTAAGAGGAGATAAATCAGAGTGAGACAGTCGTCGTCAGCAGGTGGAATGATGGAGAGGAAACTAATTGTCAACTTCCCTTCAGCTCAGTGTGTGTGTGTGTGTGTGAGAGAGAGAGAGTGTCTATGACCCCTCAGGTCAGATCTATAATGGAAGATCCTCTCCTCCATCTCACTGCTCTGCCCTTTGCACTGCTACTAACACACACACACACACACACACACACACACCTGAATAGAAAAAAAACAGCATGTGTGCACTTCCACAAGTAGCAATTACAGAACATAAGTAGATCACAGAGAAACAAAAAAACACATACACACAGAGATTAACAACCTCTTCTACAGGAGTGTGCCGGCCACTATAGCATCAGCTCATCAGTGTGAGAGCCATCATGGCTGAAGGATCACGCTGCAGTACCACAGATTGACATTAGGAGCTTGGCAGGTGTCATGGCAACACGTTCTCATCCCTATACGTTACATACCGCCCCTTGGCATCACGCTTCTTGGCTGGCGTCACTTTAGGTTTAGGCAACAAAACCACTGTAGTTGGGTTTAGGAAAGAACTACATGTGTAAAACGAAAAAGCTAATTTCTAAATGTCACTCCCATTGTCTTTCCTTTTTCTTATAGGTTGAAAATGTTTATTTATGGTTGTTTATCTGCGATGGACATTGGAGATATCACTTTAACTGGAAAGAGTCAGTTGCCTTGACCCAAGGCGTGATGTCATGGTGTTCAACCTGGCGCAATAAATGGCCAACACGTTCTCATCCCTCAACTCGTCTCATATTACCGCTTTGTCATACCCTTTGGCGTCACTTAAGGATTAGGCAACAAAACCACTAGTTAGGTTTAGGAAAGAACAACATAGTTGGGCTTAAAACTACTACGTTTGTACAGTGAAAATGACACTGAATGTTGTGAAGACGGGACCTGAACAGCGGTCTTCTGGATGAAACTTGCGCCCTTTCTCAGAGCATTTACTGTTGCAGTGAATGGATTTACATTACAGTTAATGGAAAGCACGGTGCGTTTCATACCTGTCGCTAAAGGGTGCCAGAAGACAAAAACTAAATTTGTGCACACAGTTTACTTTATTTGTGCTTTCAAATTAATGATTTGTCTGGGTGAATATACAATGTATTTAACCCGTAAAATCCAAAGTATATCCACGTATCTCTGTCTTCGAACTGGTCCATGTTTCTTGTTGTTTTTACAGATGTGAGGTAGACTCCTTGTCCTGTAATCAAACTTCTGTGGTGTCTGCGGAGCTTGGCACGAAGTCACATTTTTCAGGAGGTTTACGGCGCATCTCTGCGGCTCTCCACGAGCTTTGCAAACCATCTCTGCGGCTCTGGGGGAACTCTGCGCAAGCTTTTTCTGCATAATTAGGCATTAGGCAGTCATTCACCTGCATGAAGTGTTCCCTGCTGCTGATGTGGTACTCAGAGAGCAGTACTCAGCGTGCCCGGTTGTTCACACAGAGAACATCTGATGTTTGTGTTTATTATATAAAGTGAAGATGTTTGATTCACTAAGAGGAAAGGATTTATTATTGATCAGACCAGTTTGGATCCAACAGCTGAAACAGAAAACCACAACCATTTGAAAAGTGTTTTCTGTCTGATACTTTTATCAGCTCTGCTGCAAATTATTTTTTCTCTGAGCTCATCACATGGTTTGTTTCCGGTGTTTTCTGACATGAGATGAAACACAGTTTATTATTTTTCTCCAGCAGCTCCTTGTGTTGCCGGAGACCAAACTCAAGCAGCGAGACAAGACTCGTGTAAGCCTTCATCTTCAGTTTCAGAGCTGGATGTGAAGCAGGAAGCAGGGCGGAGGGGTGCGTTTGGTGAACAAGCCTGATCTAATCTCCTCTGATCTGGGTTCATCTGCAGATCAATGTGGATTAAGCCTTTACATGTGGGCAGATTAGCTCTCACAGCAGCAGCTTTCACAGTTCAAATGAGCCCCCGGCTGCGTCACAGATACAGTAGAGCTGCAGATAGGCGGTAATAAATCCTGCAAGGGACATATGGAGGGGAAAATGAGGGATGTAAAGTGTGGAAAATCGACCTGAAAGCAAATGAAGAGATACGCCGCGTTCCTGCCGTCATTACAGCGACGGCAGCGAGACGTCAAGCTAATATGAAGATTTAATGGAGAGCCTGGGGGCTGCATGTGGTCATGAGGCAGAGAGAGCATAGAGGAGGATGACAGACAGAGAGAGAGAGAGAACGACAGTGATGGAGTGGAGGAGGGAGATGTGAAAGAAACTGAATCAAAGAGACCAGATATAACCAACAGTTGTTTCACTTCGCAGCAGATTCCTTAAGTAACAAAGTCAAATTGAAAGTTATGATCCTTAAGGCTTTCAAGATATCAAACCTCATTTTCATACTATTTATGGCACTTTTTTAGCAAGAGCCATTTAGTGTGATAAAATGACTTCTCTATATAGTAGTTTTCATTGTCATTGGTCCACCTTTCCTGCATCTGGCAACACATTCTTACTCCCAACTCGTCAAATACCGCCGCTTAGTCAGTGTCCCTCGGCACCGGAGACCACGGACAGACCAAGGACGGCGTGTCAATATACGCTCGTTACATGCATAGTGTCCTTTCAAAATAAACTTCACAGGAAGTTAGATTTGGGCAACAACCACTTAGGTAGGGTTAGGAAACGGTTGTGACTGACAAGCAACTCACGGGACTGACGATACCGACGAGTCATGTGACTAAAGACTGACGTGACAAAACAAGTCAACGTTACTTTAAGTTTCAAACGGGACATGAACACCGGTCTCTTGGAGTTGGTGGAGACCAAAACAGAGCTAAACAAGAGTGAATAGTGGACTTACATTCATTAACAAACCAAGTGGGCAAAAAAAAATCAACGAATGAGGGTTTAAGGATTATATGTAGCCAAACAGATGCCTTTACAATCTGTGCGACATCTAATACCCCCTCTATCCTTACAAACATGCATAAGAATTATATATTAAGTATAAAGAGAGTTGGAGTTGGATAATTTGGTTCCAGTTACCGTAATAACATTGTCAACCCTCTTAAATGAACACATTGAATTAGACCATAAATCTCCAGACACCTGCAATTTATCTAACAAACACTTGCAAGTGTTGAATATAGTCAATACACCGAAAAGAAAAAACGTACCAACAAACACTGTTCAGCTCTCTGTTCAGTTCACTGTGGAGTCCCACATCTTGTGCGCACAAGATAAAATGAAATGGCATATTTTAGGACTTCTGGGACTCTGTAGCTCACCCACGCTCCTGTGCAATGAGCAATGGTCAAGGTGTGGGCCAGTACTCACCGGTACGCAGTCCAGACACTTCAGCATTTTATTCTAGTGCACATATGAGCATTTCTTTAGCACCCCTTCACTCAGGGTTCAGCCTCGTTCAGACTGACTTTAGTAGGCGTAGTAGGCCCCTAATGACCCACATCTATGGTGCTTATAGCGACTGATAACGCCTATTTAATGGCCTAATAACAGTCGAATCGGGTGCAGCAAGGGCGCTGTCCACTGCTCACGAGCTGCCGCTGTGCTTTTCTGTCGTCTTCCAATCTAAACTAACCTAAACTAAACTGCATTACCCAGGGGGCAAACTGTGACAGAAGTCACTTTATCAGTTTCCACTCACCTGCCTTCCTCCTGTCATGGTCCACTCGTCTACAGTACGTAACTTTATTAGTGTTACAGTGTTATCCTGCCTCCAAAAGGGCAGCACAAGGAGAACACAAAGAGGGTCAGTCGATGACACAACAGAGTTGTTGTTGTAGTTCAAATTCTACCAAACCAGTACTAAATACAGACCGCTAGCAAGCAACATTGGCACTGCTCCAAGCAGTGAAGTGGCCTGTCAATGTAGCATCTACAAAAGCACCGGCTTTCAATAATCTGTGAGTTTATTTCCAACCTGACTGCTCGTATTTGTTGACCCATTGGACCTCTTTTTAGTGAGCTCACGCTGTTCCCAGATCTCAGCCGGTGAATTCAATGTTATTATTGCTGATAGAAATGAAGGTCAAAACTATAGAAATGAGACCGAAGTTATGACTAACTGAATTATCCTTGAACGAGGGTGAGAGTGGGTGTGTGCATTTCGCAGGAAACATGAATGTCCTCATTAATGTGACAGATTGCCACAAAGTGCTAAGAGCTCCAATTCGGTGTCAGTGTGGATTTGTTTGTGTTTGATAAGGCCGAGGACTTCATAGGTCACCTCCCTGACAGAGACACTGGCCTGACAAAAAGGCCAGTCGTGGCTGAAACGCTGGTGTTTTAATGTAAAAAGCTGCCGTTGTTTGTTCTTTCAGTTTGTGTGAGTCCACTGTTAAACAGTCATTGTCTTTGTGCCACGCGTGTGTATCTGAGTGCTGCCGATGCTGTGTTCGCTGCTGTAAACTGTCGATAAAGAAATGAATTTTATGAAAACAAAACTTGTTTCCAGTCAGATAAAAATAAATGGAAAACAGCAGCAGCGTCACACTGCGTCGCCACCGGGCTCACAGTCAGATAACTAATGTACCCATTGAATTTCAATGAGTCCCTCTGAGGAGAAATATCCTGAATAACTCAGCCTCACTGACAGCTGAAATCCATTTTATGGCACAGATTCACTTCCTACCAATCACATATGATCTGTCCTGTGATGTTCATAGCCTTGTTAAAAGATACATTAATCCACAAAGGAGCATCCCACCAACAACACAGGAAATCACACTCTCTGGAGTCTTTAAAAGCAAAATATGAAATATAATAAACTGAAAATACCTGGTCAGTTTAAATAATAACTTTGACCCTATCTCAACATGGTAATAACATGCCATCTATATCTGGTCATATCGTATCTGGACCAGGAAAACCCATGTTAATGCAGGTGTAAATGCACAGAGATCATATTGCAATCATAATGTGATCAGATCATCAGGACCACATCTGGAGGTGCTTCTCAGAGCATCACCAGTTTGGGAAGCACTGCCTTAAGGCCCAGACACACCAAAGAACTAGTCGCGATGAAGGACGAGTGTTGCATCACCTCACATCCCCTTTGTCTTGGCTGACAAGTTGCACTCGAACACACCACAAAAACTTCCAAAGTAAGTTCCACGCCGCCGATTCAACATGCTGATTTGGCCGAAAAACCTCCGACACGGGCAGACTAGACCCGACGGAACACACCACAAAAACTAAGCGGACAGATGCTCACCGACAGCCCCAAACTGTACGACGGCCGACCGTCGGCTTGGTGTGTCAGAGCTTTTAGACCCCTGTGCGTCACTTAGGTTTAGGCAACAAAAAACTGCTCGGTTAGGTTTAGTAAAAGATCATGGTTTGGGTTAAAATAAGTTTGTTTGTTTGTTTCTTACGTAGCCTATGTGATGAAAGGTTAGTACTTTACATAACGTACTTGAAGTAACTTAAAATAAGTCAATGGTTTAACATGGAACAGCAGTCTCGTGGGTGAATGTCCTGTGTTTATTTGACCCATCCATCCACCCTGACCTCCTCCCTACGAGGACTTTGACGCTCTCTATACTACATCACCTGACTTCTGGAGCCGTTGCTCTGAGCGTTTGATATGGTTGCGAATGGGTTTACAATGGAGTTAGTTGAAAGCTCGGTGAGTCTCATACAAATGTTAAAGTGTGCCTTGAGCGATGGTATCAGACGCCGAGGGGCGTGACAAAACGTTGATGACCTGGGAATGAAACCGGGGTGGTCTCTCATGTGACCCTCGTCTTGCATGTCGTAGCTAACCGGAGGTATCCATATTTGTTTTCCTTTCAGGAACTTCCATGTTATTAAGCTCCAAGTTGGATGAATCAGAGCTTTCGTAATTTTGACACGGATGTTGACGCTATCTACAAGTCATAATACTATAATTCAGCTCAGCTCAACTCCACTTATTTGCACTCATCTTGTTTTAGTAGGCAATAATCTGTAACTGAACACATTTGGACAGAACATAAAATGGTAAATTACTTGTTCTATATATATGATTACATCTCATCTTGTTTTTAATAGTGTGGTACTGGGGGAAGAAATGGACATAATCTTGAAACAAAATATCTTTTGAACTCATTTCATCTCATCATCTCATCTGAACTCAAAGTAATGCGTATAAGAATTAATCTGAACATAATCTTAAAACTAAATAACCAATGTCTTCTGAACTCATCTCATCTCATCTCATCCAGACTCTCTGGACTAAATTGGAAACTCGCTCTCTCCTCATGTCTTACCCATTGTCGACCTCTCTCTATTACGTTGCATTATATTCATCTATTGCCATCCAACCGGAGCAAGCAGCAGCTTGCATTTTCCAGCGGAATCCTTCCAGCTTTTCATCGTCAGTCCGCCGAGCATTTTCTCTATTTTCCATGGTGAACTTAATATTTCATGTTCGACTGTCAGATGAACATATTTTCTCTTTGTGAGTCCAGCTGTGTTGTATGCCTGACGACGGTGTAGTTTGATTTGTAACTCTGTCGGTATTCTTACGTTGTCCTTGTGGGAAGCAGTTGATATTACACACTCTGCGACTCAAATGAAGTTTTCATATTGTTCCTTTTTGTCAGATCCATATTTCAGTAGCTCTAAGTCGTCTACAGGCAGGGCCACGTTCAATACCAATCGTTCTTCCACACATGGTCGATCACCCACAAAAATGAGCGTGTGTGCACAAATGTAACCTCTGGACAGTTTTTCAGTCTGTTTATTTATTTAATCCACGAACAACCAATGGATGAGTTCCCTGACAGTACATGCAATGGCTGTAACAAATCACAACAACTTTAACAGGCTTTAGCAATGTGCCAATGGTCAGGATTAATGGGATATGTAGTTATCGAATGCTAACAATATAATCAATGTTTACGGATTCCATTTAGTTTCGTCGGCGATGCCAGTCCAGCTGTGTTTTTTATTTGGAACGAACAGAAGGGACCCCCAGCGCATCTTTATCCTGCCAAATGCCCGTTCAATTACTGAGCGAGCCCTGGCATGACGCTGATTGAACCAGCTCTGTATCCTCCCCTGCAGTGGACCCGGATATGGAGTGATGATGAACACAGAATAGGTGATGCAGGGGTTTCCACCCTTTCTTTGGACTGGGAGGAAGCCGGAGAAAACCCACGCTAACACGGGGAGAACATACAAACTCCACACAGAAGGGCCCCAAGCCGGGTTTGAACCTACGACCCTCTTGCTGTGAGGTGTCATTAAATACCAACCACTCCTAAATACCTCATCTCAGAGCCGGGTTATAGGTGCAAACGACTCACAGGTTGGTCGTTAGAGGGCTTCAACAGCTTGGGATGCCCAAAAAGGGGGCTAAATGGCTTGCAAAAAACCATGCTGTCTCCACACTATCATTGGCAGCCGCCATATATATAGCGGAGACACTGGTCCTGGTCACTGGTCCATGATTTTGTGAATGTATTAGAGGGCACCTTTAGTATTTGTGTCCTTGTATCGTTTATTTTCTATGCGGACATAATTCAATTGTTTAAATGTGTGGGTGTGATGCATTGATCTTGACTCTGGCATCAATGTTTCTTCCTATGTCAATCAGTGTGTTCCTTTTAGTCCTGAAGCTCGGTTGTAAATCTCTCTCTCTCTCTCTATCGCTCACACACACACACACACACACACGCAAACACACACACACACACTCTCCCAGCTGAGGAGAATGTACCATGAGATTCTATAATAAAACATTCTGTCGATACTCCGGCCTTCATTCAGTGATGCTGCTGCAAGAAAGTGTTTCTTTACATTTTCTTAAATCATGCTGAACCAGTGCTAATAAAGCTCTTACGTGTGTGTGTGTGTGTGCGTGTGTTTGTGTGTGTGTGTGTGTGAGAGAGAGAGTGTATTTACGGCATTGATTTGTAGACAAGACCTGCCTCTCTGGAGTCCCTCTCCAATGATTACACCTCTCCTCCTCTCGTTGTAAGTAGTGGTACTCGAGATTTGTTTTTTTGTGTCACATCATTACTTTCTCTCATCCTGGAGGAAGCCAACATACCAAGTAGCTCCACAACCATCACTCGACACCAGCTGCAATGGACGGGCCATATAATCCATATTCCAAACTCCTGTCTCCTGAAGCAGGCCCTGTATGGCCAACTTAGGGCCCCGACACACCAAGCCGACGGTCGGCCGTCGGACAGTTTGGAGCCGCCCATCAGTGAGCTTCTGTCGGTCTAGTTTTTGCGGTGTGTCCCGCATTATTGGCTCTAGTCTACCCGTGCCGGAGGCTTTTCGGCCAATTCAGCATGTTGAATTGGCGGCAGAGCTCGTCGGTGAAAGAAACCACTCTGATTGTCCGTTCAGCTAAAGCGAATCAGTGCATGAGAAGAGAAAGTATTAGATTAGTCAACAGAGCAAACACAAAAGGCTCTTCTCATCTGATCATTCCAATACACAGATATTATTTTCGCAATGACACGGCCATCTGGAATGAAGCTAAGTGGTGAGTGAGAGTGGTGTTTAAATGGTCGGCAGACGCCGCTTTGTTTCATGTACTTATTGTGACAACGGCTTGTATATTCGCAGTCCTCGGTGGATGCAGGATTGGCCTTTACAGCCATCTGAAGAGCCGCAAACAATCCATTTCACCACCTCAACAGGAGGACAATCATACTCAATCTTACATCTTACATAACTTCTCTGTCGTCCTGCTGTGTCCGTCTTCTTCCGTCTCCGTGGAGACGGGGCTCCTTTATTTGTGTTATTAACGACTCAGAGAGCCGGCTGGTGACTATTGATCTGCCTCACATTTCCAAAACACACTGAGTAGGTGGATGTTCACCTGAAAACACAAGATGACACAAGATGGGGATCAAAAATGAGGTCATTAGTTAAGTGATAGATAAGATATGAGGACCAATTAACACAAGACCATATAAAAAATTGTACTCAATTTGAGATGAAATAGAGTGGGTGAGAGTATAAAGTTACATAAGGTGGAGTAAGAATACGAAAGATAAGGTGGAATAGATGAGCTGTGATCAGACAATTATAATGTGAGGTAATAAACCAGAGCTATTAGGAATATAATTATTAAATAAACTTTATAACAGAGTCATTTTTGATACATTTTGAGGTAAATATTGGGGTAATTTGGCAGTAATTCTAATAATTATTACCTAATTACCATGAAATTTACAGACCTGTAACAATTGTTTCTAAAATCTTTACCAACCCTACCTTTAACTGTGACCCAAATTCACCATATATCTACAGGAAGGATGTCAGTCTATCTAAATGTGAAACGACAGCAGTGTTAGTCACAAGCATTTGTCCTACAGGCCTGTGTCTTCACCACAGAGACCTGTTCAAATCAGTACCTGCCGCTTCATGGCCATAAAAGCCATAATCATGGCGATGAATAACGCTCTGTTTCAACACGGCACTTTATTTCTGCTAAAGGGACCTCTGTATGAGCAGGACTGTATTTCTACTCAGATTTACTCTGCGGGTCCAGCAGCAGGCCTTTCTGGTCATGGAACAGCGGACAAACGGAGGGTTACATTACCCTACAGTTACCCGTAATAATTCACCCAGACATGTGTGATGGAAGCCTGCTGATTGACAACCCACAGGTCATCAGTTACCCAGTGGATCAGCAAATAGGTTATTTTCTTTCTGTGGATCAGTTTGACGTAAAAACATCTGTGATTCGTCTTTTTTTTTTGTGAAACACAAACACAGAAAGTTGCTCTGTCCATCGGTTAATTTGAAATGTCGCATATTTCTGTATTCTACTTGTTATTCAAAATTTGAAATAAATCATGTGTCTTGAAAGAGACACAAAAACAACCAAAAATCTTAAAATATGAAAGCTCCCCATTATCTGGTTCAAAACAGCATCACATTGTTTTATTCTAATACTGTGTTGAAGGCTTCACCAGGACAATCCTCCAATTTGGGAGAATTTGGTCATGAAGTTGAATGTGCAATTAGAGCGTTGAAAAATACGGAATTGAAAGTCAGAAAGTGAACGTGAAGTCCTCATTAAATTGACTGCTTTCAGTGTTGTTTATGGTGTTTTATGCTCGGCTCTGTAAAATCAGTTTTCCCCGTTGGGGTGAGTCAGGCAGCTGAATGTTTAAAGAACAAAAAAACAACAGACTGAAACACAAAATGTGAACTTTCTCTTCTAAAGTTACATTTTTTGCACAGTTTTAACTTGAGCCTTCAGACCTGTTATAAAATTGTGAAGAAAAACAATATACGACTAAAATTACAATATATCAACTTATTAGGCACCGAAATATTAACTTCCATGGCGTCCGCCATTTTCTGACAACCTCAAGAAACACGTCACAACTCGTGAATTCGGAGCTTTCAGAAACTTTCCATTTACGAGGTTGTGAATACCGCAAGAGGGGGGCGTTCATATGGACTCAACTCGTGAAGACGGTAAACACGACCCCATTTGAAGGCACCAGTATATCCCTGGAACACTGACACTCACCTACACTCCACTCTATCCATTCATACACAGATATCTGTGTTATGTTGAAAACCTGTGGACATAAAAGGCAAAAAAAAAAAATCCAATTAACCAGAAACCATCCATCTTTTTTGCAAAATTGAAATTTGCCTTGAGTTTGGCACTACACTAAAGTTTGAGGTCTCACCAAAATAAATAGGATTCCTCTGGAGACCATTCTGAAAACCTGTCCATGGCACTGAACAGACAGCTAGCCATCATCCTCAGAGGTTCTTTAGTCTCATCATATCTCTGCTTTAGTTGACAGAACACAGAAGGGAATCACTGGAAACATACAAGACAGAGGCAGCATGGTGGAGATACTGAGATGCCGCTGGACTGTTTGACCATCAAACCCGTTAAGGAGCTGATCGATCGGAGGGCCAGTGGCTCATTACCTCGTCCACTCAATACAGAGACCAGCTCTGACATTTACTGTATGGACCCTGCACAAAATTACCTCCACAACCTGTAATCAGACACTGAGCCAAACATACCGTATTCCCCAACAGAAAGGGAAAACATCTCATTTATTTTTCTATGTTCATATAGATAGTAAAATAGTTTATCATACCTACCTGTATTTCTATGAGAGAAAAAATAACGTATTTCTATTTTTTGCATGTAAGCGTACGATGCAATATTTTTTATTCATTTATTTGTTGTTATCCGGTAATGTTCAGTCCGTCTGTAGATTGTGCTTGTGCAGGTGGATAACATCAGAGCAGGAAATCAAAGAGGTGCGACATCTTGTATCAGAGCTCAGCTGACCTAGCACTTGTTAATGACGGTTGCCATAGAGGGACCGGTCGGACGATCTCATTGGGCCACAGTCAGGGAGTGAGTGGTGGGGGTGGGATGATGAAGGGGAGAGGGGTGAAGTATGCTGAAGGAGAGGGGCGGGGTACGAGCGCTGGGCTCCATCTGCATCCGTCAAATTATCCGTTCATCAAATATTGAACAGACTTAAACAGATGTGACGTATTGACTCAGAGAGAGGGACACATTTGGGGGAGGGTAGAGGGATGAGGAGAAAAAGAGGTCGAGGAAAGTGAATTGAGACAATTCAGTGCAAGTCATTTTCTGTACCTGCCAACATAAACCCGTCCTCATTGTAGACTTGTATTCTTCCATATGTATCAGATGGAAGACATAAGAGCAAATATGGAGACAACTATCAACGTCTTAAAATTATATTTCTGGTGAGGCAGCCAAAAACAGTGACGTTTCTATCAATATTACAATGTTTCTGCCAATAGTGATCATTTTTCTATCAACTACAATGTTTCTATCAACCACAACAATGTTTCTATCAACAGCAACAATGTTTCTATCAACCGCAACAATGTTTCTATCAACAGCTACAATGTTTCTATCAACAGCTACAATGTTTCTACCAACCGCAACAATGTTTCTATCAACCGCAACAATGTTTCTATCAACAGCAACAATGTTTCTATCAATAGCAACAATGTTTCTATCAATAGAAACAATGTTTCTATCAACAGCTACAATGTTTCTATCAACAGCTACAATGTTTCTACCAACCGCAACAATGTTTCTATCAACAGCTACAATGTTTCTATCAACAGCTACAATGTTTCTACCAACCGCAACAATGTTTCTATCAACAGCAACAATGTTTCTATCAACAGCTACAATGTTTCTATCAACAGCTACAATGTTTCTACCAACCGCAACAATGTTTCTATCAACAGCTACAATGTTTCTATCAACAGCTACAATGTTTCTATCAACTGCTACAATGTTTCTATCAATAGCAACAATGTTTCTATCAACAGCAACAATGTTTCTATCAACCGCAACAATGTTTCTATCAACAGCTACAATGTTTCTATCAACAGCTACAATGTTTCTACCAACCGCAACAATGTTTCTATCAACCGCAACAATGTTTCTATCAACAGCAACAATGTTTCTATCAACAGCAACAATGTTTCTATCAATAGAAACAATGTTTCTATCAGCAGCTACAATGTTTCTATCAACAGCTACAATGTTTCTACCAACCGCAACAATGCTTCTATCAACAGCTACAATGTTTCTACCAACCGCAACAATGTTTCTATCAACAGCTACAATGTTTCTATCAACAGCTACAATGTTTTTTTCAATAGTTACAATGTTTCTGCAAATACTGAACATTTTTCTATCAAGAACTATAATGTTTCTATCAACAACAATCATTATCCTTGAATTCTTAGTCAACCCAGAGGTTAGCACATGAAAGCGTAATGCAACATTTATTTCCGTTGTGTACCTCTGTGTTAAGAATGATGTTTCTACCAACCAATTAATGCTGTTTCTACCCACACTGCTGATGTTTTTATCCAGGGAGATAGCTAAGAGTGATGTTTCTACTCACATCAATAAGTTATTTTCCCCCATAGTGAGGAGCGTTGAAAGCCATGAAATGTTGTTTCTACCAAAAAAAGAAAAGAAAAAAATGTTGACAGTGAAACACCTAGCAGCAGCATCATTTACCTGAAGTGAATTTAGTTATGATGATGATGATTGTACACATGGTGATGACATATCATATGTCCATTGAGATTAATTTTTACTTGGCTCAACCCTTGTTTCCTTCATCCTTTTGAACCTGGAGTTTTTCTGTCTCCCCTCTCTGCTGTCGGAGTGAACGAGGCCCAGAGGAGCTCTATCAATTAGCAGCCTGTGTTCAGCACTCTGCAGCAATCCTGCCTTGACAGGAGTGATCAATCTGCAGTCCGCATGCACGCACACACACACACATTGCATCAACCCCCCAAGACAGAAGCAGCCAGCAGTCAGTGAAAGGCAGAGATTGCTGTTGGTAGCTTTGAATTTAATCCTAAAAAAAATCCCAAATTCTTACAGGAAAATAAAAGTGGAGAGAAGAAACATTTCTAAACTAATACAAATTTGTGCTAGTAGTGTTGAAAGATAAAAAGCGACAATGTTTCATCAAACTGCAGCAATGTTTCTGCCACACTGACAATGTTTCTGCCTACAATGTTTATATTAGAGCAACAATGTTTCTACCAAAAGTGATAATGTTTCTATCAACACCGACAATGTTTCTATTAACAGCAACAATGTTTCAATTAGAGCAACAATGTTTCTATCAACATTGGCAATGTTTCTATCAACAACAACAATCATTCTAAAAGAACAACAATGATTCTATCAAGAGCGACAATGTTTTTATCAGCAACACTGTTTCTATCAACAGCGACAATGTTTCTATTAGAGCAATAATCTTCCTATTAACAGCTACAATGTTTCTATCAACAGCAACAATGTTTCTATCAACAGCAACAATGTTTCTACCAACAGCAACAATGTTTCTATCAATAGCAACAATGTTTCTATCAACGGCAACAATGTTTCTATCAATAGCAACAATGTTTCTACCAACAGCGACAATGTTTCTACCAATAGCAACAATGATTCTATCAACAGCGACAGTGTTTCTATCAACAGCTACAACATTTCTACCAACAGCGACAATGTCTCTATCAACAGCAACAATGTTTTTGTCCACAGCCACAATGTTTCTACTAATAACAATGTTTCTACCAGCAACAATGTCTCTACCAACAACAATGTTTGTACCAATAACAATGTTTCTACCAACAGGGACATGGTCTCTGTCAACAGTGAGAATGTTTTTATTCTGTTTTAGGTGATTTCAAGACCATAAAGTGATAGTTTGGATGTTTTGAAGTGGGGTTGTATGAGGTACTTAGTCATAGTAGGTGTATCACTTACAGTAGATGACGGTCGGCGTGTCCCCAGCATCGAGAAACAGACAGACAGTCACATTTCAGGGCATTTTAAGATTTTTCCAGGACTTGAAGATTTCTTGAATGAAAAAAAAAAACCACAGACAAAATAATCCTCTGCATCAAGCTCTTCACCATCGTCATCACTCTTTAATCACAGCACATTGTTTTGTTTAAGAGCAGATAAATAAACTGCCCATCTCTTTACGCCTGTTTTATTTCTCTCTAAATCCTCTTAAGATGATGAGATTCTCTGAGAGCCCTGATGAAAACATCAGAAAATTACCTGCAAAACTAATTTCAAGGCCACTTGTGCCATGATTGTAGAGCGCTGAATGAAATAAGTGAAGATAAAATATTGATATGCTGTGAGATGAATTGGGTATAAAAGAAAGAATCGGCTGTTTATCTGCTGGCTTTAGTCTCACTCTGCAGGAGGACAGATGGGTTTTCTCAGATATAACTGAGACGTGGACATTCAGGAGACGGAAAAAAGGTGAAAACAATGTAAAACCATTAACTTTGAGATGTTAACATGATGGTCGGGACGATGTAAAGAAAAAGACCACAAAAATGCATCTAGTTGGTTTCTTATTCTGTCAATAAGAAGACACAACAAGGTCAATATTATTCATCATTACATCAATTATTAGTCCTGTGTTATTATACAGTATTTATTTATGGGACAGACGTAGGCATTAAATCTGTATGAAGGGTTTGTTTGTTGATATTTTTGAAAATTCAATATAAATATTTCAATATAAAAACTCGCCCGTTCTCTCCGTCCTACAGTGTTTGTCAGTACTTTAAATAAATGTTGACTTGACAGCGTAACAGCTCTCTGCGGGAGGAAAAATAAATGTGTGAAAATGTGAAATTCAAATGAAGATCTGTGGCGACTCTTCTCTGCAGACAGAGCGGGGGAGGGATGGAGTGAGAGAATGGATGAGTGGTACCAAAAAGATAGATGATGGGGAGGAGAGTATGAGGGGAGGGAGAGAAGACAGATGAAGGATGGAAAGAAATAGGAAAGTTGGGAGGAAACAAGGATGGATGAGGGAAGGAAAGAAAGAAAGGAAGGGTATAATTCATCTGAAAATGAGCATTTCTATCATGAGTATTACAGTAAACCAATTTAAAGCGGCCGTTGTCAGAATGTTTTTGGCATCATTGGGCACATGCCCGTCCTCATCTGGTGGGAGGGGCTTAGGACGGAGAGAGGAGGGCTGTATTTTCAAATTCTGGCATTTTCTTTTGCTTTTTTTTTCCAGAAAACTGCCCATACCCTCGGGTACCACTTGAATCACAATATGCTGAAAGGTTATTATGGAATTTTTTGCCCAATAATGCCGAAAATAAACTGCCTCTCCCGGCTTTAATAGAATATAAACCAATTCAGAGTGCACAGGTGGCCGAGGTGAGTTGAATGTTGATAGAGGCAGAGGAGGAATAGTACGTGTAAGAGAACAGTAATTTTCGATGAAATTAAAGCGACGTTCTTGTTCAAGGAATGACAATGAGGCAAGCGGGACAAAGAGTACTACCGAATTTGAGCAGCTTTTCTGTGGCCTCCATAATCAGAGCATTCAGAGAACAGGTAATTGTTTTTCGGTCATTGAAGGCGTACTGTAATCAGGTAATTCAGTACATCACTTTCCTAATAGAAAGGGGACAGATGAAAAAAGAAAACCTTTCTTACTATAAAATGTTTGATTGAAGTAAAGTCCCTGTATACTTTTGTAGCAGCATATTCCCTTTTTTGTAGAATTGCAAGACTGCCACCAGAGGGTGGAAGGTCTTCTATTCTATGAACAACAACTCTCATTGTCGATCCGGTCTTTCAGAACGAGGCCGTTCGACTGTGGGTAAACCAGCACAGAGTTGTTGAAGATAATCTCTATTTTGAAAGAATCAACAGTGTCAGCCTTTCTGCAATTGCTTCTACAAATGCAACAGGGAACACATGAAGCAAGTGTACAGAGTACCCATTGAGCGCGACTTAGAAAGGGTCATCAATCATCAGTGATTTCAGTATGTGCAAGTACGGTACAGTACTATACTACTACTGTCAAACTGCACTGCATTGTACTGTATGTAAAGAAACCAGGAATGCATACAAATACCCTCCACAGCAGAGGTCTGTCTTTCTGTAGCACTTAAAATTAATCGTGAATTAATAACACATTTTTTATCTGTTCAAAATGTACCTTAAAGAAAGACTTGATAATATGCTTGCTTTATGCAAATGTATGTATATATTTATTATTGGAAATCAATTAACAACAAAAAACAATGACAAATATTATTCAGAATCCTTCACAGGTACTGCATTTAGCATAAGAACAGCTGTCAGTCTGTCAGTGTGCTGACTTGACTATGACTTGCCCCAAACTGCATGTGATTATCATAAAGTGGGCATGTCTGTAAAGGGGAGACTCGTGGGTACCCATAGAACTCATTTTCATTCACATATTTTGAGGTCAGAGGTCAAGAGACCCCTTTGAAAATGACCATGCCAGTTTTTCCTCGCCCAAAATTCACCCTAAATTAGAGCGTTATTTAACATCCTTGCCGACAAGCTGGCATGACATGATTGTTACCAATGGATTCCTTAGGTTTTCAAGTTTCATATGTATATGTATATATATATATATCTGCACTTTCACTCTAGCTTTAAAAACTACCTCTGAAAGACGTCTAACTTTCAGAGCATTTAGTTTATAAAGTGAGAAATACCACTTATGATGAGCTGTTGGGGAGGTGGACGGGTCCAACAAACACAGTACTTTCAAGCAGGAGACCCATGTTTGAGACCGGTGTTTTGTTTTGCTAGTTACGTGACGTTTGTTGCGTGTTTTGTAGTGACGGTTGTCCCGTGTTTTCCGTATTGACGTTACGATGTTTCCGTACGTGTTTTATTTAGTTTACTTACTTATTTTAAGCCCAATCAAGACGTTTTCCTCTAACTAAGTGGTTTTGTTGCCCCCTGCTGGTACTGCACATTAATACAGGCGTGTAATATTCATGTCTCAAAACGTGACACTGACACGCTATCCTCTGGTGGACAGGCGGGTCTGTTACACGCTTTGGCGGGATATCAGGTTGCTCTGTGAGAACGGTCTCTAGTGTGTTCTGTGGATTATCCAGAGTAAGCGGTCCGTATGTGGAGAGACATGCTGGTGAATCTTTAAAAGGACATTTTTCCACGCTGAACTAAATTCACCTCCATTGTACCGGGTCTAAGGCAGAAATCTCAGAGACAGAATTCTTAGTTCGTTCTGAGATCTGTTAGTTTTAGTGTGCATGTGTGTGTGTGTGTGTGTGTGTGTGTGTGTGTGTGTGTGTGTTGTCAGATCGCTGAGTGTTGCTTTAATTCTTCTGCAGCAGCTGCTCTGACCTCTGTTAGCTTGAGTCTCATACTCACACTGTCTGTAATTACATTTCTAACTTCTACCAGATTAACACGCCACACACACACACACACACATACACGTATGCCCTGGGGGAACGACACTGCCCCCCTTGAAGCCCGCTAAGCTACTTTTAATCATCTTTACAATTGTCAAGAACGACAATTATGATGGAGCGAAGATGATTATTTTAGAGCTAGTTAACACTGGTTCACCCCCTACTGGGAGGACCAGGAGGGAGGAGGAGGAGGAGGAGGAGAGATGGAGGAACAGAAATGAAGAGGGTGAGTCAAACACCGTCTGTGAATAGGAATGAATGAGTAAAGGTGTGTTTTAAAAGCTTTTTTCTCTTCTCTCACAAGCTTGTGGGGGTTTTGTGCTGAGCAGATCTGACTGGACTGTTATTTTGCCACTATACTGGTGTGCGACAAAAGTAGTACATTTCCAGAGCATTGTGTTTCCATGCGTTGTTTTTCTTATACATGTCTCGTATAGCTTGTTAATTGTCTATTGCAGAGAACCAGGAAATTGTTCATCTTTTACGTAGTTAAGTAGTGCACAACACCACTGTGTTTATGTGTCAAAAGGGCGTATTTATGAATCCTCCTGCATTTCTTAGCAAGACCCGCCCTGCGTAGCTGGTTGAGGCAGAGACAGTTGGTTAAGTTTAGGCATTGACTTCGAGTAGTTATGGTCATGATATGGACAATATTTGTCATTTGTTTTGTGGAGATGGGGTCTAGTGTATGACAACAGCTGCCAGCCAATCAGAAACCAGGATTTTCTGCAGTATAACTCATGTTATACATGATGGGGTCTGTGTGTGAAAGTCAGAGACTCACAGCAGGTGGGCCTGTCAGCAAGAACAAGATCCCCACACACACACACACACACACGCACACACACACACACACACACACACACAAAAGCACAGCGTCTCATAGTTTCCCACAGTCTCATTCTCTCTCTCCGTCTGTCAGTGTCAGTCACACTAATAGGGTGCTGTCAGAGCGTCCGAGCATGAGACAGACAGAAAGAAAAAGGGGGAGAGAGAGAGAGGAAGTGGATGAGTGTGGTGTCACCCTGTTTACCTGATTGATTTTTACCAACAGAAAGCCTCCATCCACACTCCATCCACACACACACACACACACACACACACACACACACACACACACACACACAGTCTGTGTACCTAGTCCTCTTAAGCTCAGTGTGTTCTCATGCTGACTGTCTCAACATTGTCCTGAAGTTTAATGAAGATAAATCTGGCTGAACTGGTAATCCCCGCCCCTTCCAAATGACTCCGTCTCTCCTGAGGGAGCCCTGCTGCCGCCCCATGGACCTAGGTTGATAAGAATGATAATAAGATAATAAGAATGAATTGTTGTTTTTGTTACCTTAGAATGATTATTATTGCACCACCATGTTTCTACAGCAGCCCAGAATGGACAAACCAAACTCTGTTAACTTTTCCTGCTTGGGCCAGAGTCGATAACGTTACTCACTCATTTCGCCGCCGCCGCTCTCTCTCTCTTGCTTCACAACTCACTTCCCTCATACTCACTCACTCTACGCACTGACTCTGCTCCAGATGGCTCTAGAGGAGGACATTCGTGTTTTTGCATTGGCCACCGTAGGTCTCCAACACGCTCGGCACACGGCAGAGGCTTCAGTTGGTAGCAATGTCCTCACCTCACCGCTAGATACCACCAGATCCTACACACTGAACCTTTAAGGTATTTGCACACCAAGTCCATTTTTTTCGTATGCGTTTTTTTAATCTGTCATCCGATAAAAAACGTTCCGCACAGAAACCTTGCACACTGAGTCCGATGCGTTTTATTATTCTATTCGTTATACGAGACAGAACTGAATTAATGACGTGGGTGCGATGGATGGCGCTGGTCCAAAACAGGGCTAATGAGTGAATGGCATTAACAAGAAGCTATCGTTAGCTGCCTGCAGCACAATCACTACTTTCTAATCTTTCCTACATTCTTTGTTTTGCGACCGTCCTTGATTCCAAGCTGTTCTGCAACCACCTGCCACAATCTATCTTTAAATTCTGCATCTCTGTATTCTTTTATTTCTTTAATGTGAAGTGCTTTCTGCTGGGACATGAAGTGAATGTTTATTTTGGATGATGACATTTGCATGTATGGTGGCTCTAAGTGGTCAGACAACGCAGAGTAGAGGACTATATTTGACAAGCCACACCCTCAAACTACTTCCAGAACATTTTGTGCATTTTAAAGGACTTTTCCATCACTGGTGAGTTGCCCAAGTATTCCAGGAAGTGTATAGGAAACCTGGTAAACACAAGGTTTTTAAACCGATTTGCAAAAATGCTCCTGCAGCGTGTAGGTCCTGGACGCTTTGATTTCCTCTGTTCAGGCAGAAAAGAGACTCTTTAGTCTGAATAATGTTCAAACAGACTCATCAGCTGTTGTTCTCTTTCAGAGAGCATTCCGCTGCCGGATGAAGAGCGGAAAATGAAGGTCAGACGTCTAATTGATGTTTTAATTAACTTATTAACCAAATGGCTCTTTGTAATTCCAGGAGGCTGACTTTGACTGTGTGACGACAATGTTGGAGTGAAAAGAAACACAAGTCTGCAGCCCCGACTAGCAGCGCAGTGAGGCTGTACGGCTTCCTGTAAAGATGATAAAAGTTCAGGTCCAGAGTTCCCTTAAACTAAGTTAACACTACATGACTTTCAAAGTCGTCAGCACTCTGACACACTGACAGCTGTTGTTGCCTGTTGGATTTGAGTTTGCCATGTTATGATTTGAGCATATTTTTCATGCTAAATGCAGTACCTGTGAGTGTTTCTGGACAATATTTGTCATTGTTTAGTGTTGTTAATTGATTTCCAGTAATAAATAAATACACATGTATTTTTGTATAAAGCTGTCATGGTCCTTGGTTTTGTTGTTTCCTGTTTTATTTTGATAAGTTCACTCTTCTTGTGTCTTGTCTGGTTTTACTTCCTACCTTTGTTTGTTTCCCGCCTTTTTGTGATCATCTGCCCCGCCCTGATTTGTTCCACCTGTGTCCAACCACCCTCCTCTCCTGGTGTATGTAGTCTGTGTGTTTCTTTGTCAGTTGGTCGTCACTCCTCATGTGTAGTGTGTCACCCCTGATAGAGTTTTGTATTTCTAGTTATCCCTTTGCTTTTAATTTGTGGATTGGATTTGTGTAGCTCGTCTGTCGGACCAGTTGCATTTTTGTTCTTTTTGCGGGTTTTTTTCTGTCATTAAATCATTGAACTGCTGTCTCCTCGTCCTGTTCTGCATTTGGGTCCAAGCCTGTAAATCTCTGTAAACCTGACAAAAGCAAGCATATTTGCCTACTCCCTTGTTGATAAGAGTATTAACAAATCTCCTTTTAAGGTACATTTTGAACAGATAAAACATGTGCGATTAATTTGCGATTAATCAAGATTAAATATTTTAATCGATTCACAGCCCTATATCAGACATTACCTGATGTTACTGTCTCTACAGCAAAAATTTGACATGAAATGATATTGTTACCAAATATAAGAGGTGGGGCGGCTGTGGCTCAGGAGGTAGAGCGGGTCATCTACTGATCACAGGATTGGCGGTTTCATCCCCATCTCTTTAGGCAAGACACTGAACCCCAAATTGCTCCTGATGGTCCGACCAGCACCCTGCATGGCAGCTCCATGCCATCGGTATGTGATTGTGTGTCTGAATGGGTGAATGAGTAGCAAAAACCCTGTAAAGCGCGTAGGATAAAAGTACTATATAAATGGTAAACGGACGTGCATTTATATAGCGCCTTTCTAGATGGCAGAGGCTGAGCGATCAGGATCTAATCTAAATACTCATTCACATACCGATGGCGCAGCCTTCGGGAGCAATTTGGGGTTTAGTGTCTTGCCCAATGACACTTTGACATGCAGATTGGAGGAGCCGGGGATCGACGACCCGCTCCACCTCTGAGCCACAGCTCCTAAGTTAAAAAACAAGTTATTGATAAAATACCCATCATGCACCATCAGTATTTGATGATTTCCTCTGCTCTGACGTGGGAAATCAAACAGACTTCTACTGATTTGATGAACCGAAGCATCTCTGCAACCTGCATGAAGGTCTGAGAGAGACACACACGAATGATCTAAGAACAAAGTGTCAGCTGTTGACCAGCATCTTGCCCGTTGCCATGACAGCGTATATTACCTAATCTTTCTCATACTAAACCCGAGGGATAGAGAGGGCAGGGGCGCCCGGGTACCTCGCGCACACACACTCACACAAACACAGAGAGCAGATTTTCAGCATCATTCACCACACTTCAGATCAACACACACTATATCAGTGACACTCTTCCCATCTGAGTCTCAGTCTGAGTTTACTGCAGCAGAGACACCATCAGCGTCAGAGTGTGAATGTTACAGAATCCATCGCCCAGTCAGCTCCCTGTCGGATCTCTGTTATATCACTAAAGACTTCAATCCTACACATCATTAAAGGCATAATGGCCACGGCTGTGCTCCTGACTCTTCTTTCAGAACCAAGGACAGAGACTGGTTTTAATCAGTCCTAGTTTTTTTTGTGTACAGGGAGACAACTGGAGGTGTTGCGGACAACTTTGATGCCAATTAGACTGCAAGGGAAAAAGAAAAATGGCATTAGTGGGAAAAATAAACTGTTTTCTGACCATCAGATAACAGTCTGGAAAGTGGTGTAACTTCTCACCATAAAAATGTGAGGAATAATATGAAACGTCAACATGTTTTAAGACTGTTAGAGGTCAGCTTCACTGCAGTAACTGACTAAATGAGCTGGACAAAAGAAGCTGAAAGAGTTTCCTTGTCATTGTGTCTGGGCTCACCCTTAAAGCTGGAGTAGGAAGATTGGAGAAAATATGATTTATAAAACGGTCTCTATATTCTGACAGTAGTGCATGAGACAGGTAATTTGAAAAAATAAAAAATAAAAATCATGTGCCACTGTGTCCTCGGGTGTCCTCCGGTGCTCCTAACGGCATCTGAAAGATTTCACCGACCGGAAGAAAACAACCAATCAGAGCCGAGCTGGAGCCTTGCCGTCTCTGAGCAGCTGTCAATCACTCTCGAACTCCTATCAAACGGTCAAACTAGGCAGCGCTGATCAAATATGAATTAATATTCTGTTACTGTAATGCCTATTTCTCTACAATCGTCTCGTAGTGTACTGTTTAGCTGTAAAATAAGAAAGATTGTGATCCGGCAGCCATGTTGAGATCTGCTGAGGAAATACCAAGCACCGCCCACCAGACGGCGCAAACTTTCTCATTTTACAGCTAAACAGTACACTACAAGATGCTTCTGAAAACATTGAGGCAAGAAATAGGCATTACAGTAAAAAAATGTTAATTCATATTTGCTAACACCGTTTGGTCGGAGTTAGCGACCGATTGACAGCTGCCTCTGTTGAATGAAGAGCCAATAGGAACACACTCTCTCTGAAATGACCTGTGATTGGTCAAAGTCTTCCGTCACGGACTATATTTTTTAAATCCTGAAAACAGAGCCATGAGGAGGAGCAGAAGTCTAGTTATCTCTCAGAACACTTGAATTACAATATGCTGAAAGGTTATTATGGAAGTTTTGACGAATGATGCCAAAGTGATTCTGCCTACCGCAACAATAAGTCAAAGAAAGGAGCCCCAAGAGCTTCAAGGTAGAAGGTGGCCAATCTTGGAAACCTTGGAAACAGTATGTGTGATAAAATAATCTTAATAATAATCTTGAATTTCCCTCGGGATCAATAAAGTTACTATGTATCTAAATTATCTATCTATCTCTTAACCAACTAAAGGTACACAGCTTTTTCTGAGCTTTCTATCACATCTCACGGTCCTCATCAGCGTATGGAGACGCTCAGGTTTTCTCCTTTTTGTTCACAAGTTTCAGTGTGGAAACACTTTTCACACATTAACTGCAGATTTAGCCGGCTTAGTTTGAGATGAATAATCTGAAAGCAGCAAATAGACTGCTCCAGTTTTTAACAGGAGTGTTTAATTTTCTGGCAAATGTATGTCATCGGAACAATTTGAAAGATGTTATCATAAAACAAATGTTATTCATAACGGCTTTATTTGGAGAACAAACTGCATTTCAGGCATTTGAAATAATTCTGTTGCCTGCTAATGTCAGTGTGATCACCATTTCCTCCCAGAACACTAACAGTAACCAAAAAAGATGTCAGGAATCATCCCTGTGACTAACGACATGATAATTACTCGTGAACACGGTTGATCGTACCATTAAAGAGCAGCTCTTCACCCTACTGTTACTCTCTTCTCTCCGTCTGTCGTCTTTATTTATTCAGCTTGATGTTTTGTGCGTTTTCTGGGTTTGATGTTGTTTTTCTCGTTATTTTCCTTTGGTTTGAGGCTCGGGCTGTTTTTAGAAAAGAGTCCTCCAGGCTCCATCTATCGCCTGCAGGGTTTGTATTTATCCTCTCAAAGCCCTTATCTTTGTTAACCTGAACCAAACGAAGGTTAATAATAACATGACGCTCAGTGACTTCTGCACGGGAGAATCTCCTTCACATTTCAGCTTCCGTTTGTTTCTGTATACGCGATAAAAGTCCTGCATGTCAAACATCTCACATCATTATTAAATTCATCATATATCATAGTGCATATTATGCTGCTATACCATGTTCACATCACACATTATGCTATGTTTAGGGCTGTCAAAGTTAATGCGATAACACGTTAATGCAAATTCGTTTTAACGCCACAAATTTCTTTAACACAACTTGAGATTTTTAGGTTGTATTGAGCTCAGTTGTAAAGCTAGAGTGGAGATAATGGCATCATATAAAACAAAAAAAACTAAGGAATCCATTGGTACCAACCATGTCATACTAGCTTGTCAGGAAGGAGGTTAAATAAGGCTCCAAATTTGAGGAAAATTTTGACGAGGAAAAACTGGCATGGCCATCTTCAAAGGGGTCCCTTGACCTCTGACCTCAAGATATGTGAATGAAAATGGGTTCTATGGGTACCCACGAGTCTCCCCTTTACAGACATGCCCACTTTATGATAATCACATACAGTTTTGGGGCAAGTCATAGTCAAGTCAGCACACTGACACACTGACAGCTGTTGTTGCCTGTTGGGCTGCAGTTTTTCATGATTTGAGCATATTTTTTTATGCTAAATGCAGTACCTGTGAGGGTTTCTTCTCTTGTTTTGTGTTGTTAATTGATTTCCAATAATAAATATATACATACATACATGCATGAAGCAAGCATGTTGTGTCTTATTACAGAATATCATCTGGCTCTAAATGCAAATGTGGTATTGAATTCTGGCAAAAGCAAGAGGATTTAATTGTTTGAAGACAACAGCTTAAACTGTTCACCACCCCCACCCACTCCCTCCATTAGTGTGTGTCCCGAGGTCAGGCTGTCTATTTCGGTATGAAAGTCCTGCAGGCAGCCTTGTGACCCTGGAGGTTCTGCTGCCTCTGAGATACCAGCCCTGAAATTAACAACCTGCCCTTCTCTCCTCCTTTCCTCCTTCACCCCTCCACCTCCTCCTCCTCTCCTCTTTTATCTTTAATCATTCCTTCGTTCTGTCTTCTCTTCTTCTGTTTTTATTCTTCCCATCTCCTCCTCCTCACTATAACTAACTAACTAACTCTTCCCTTCTTCATCTCGTTTTCCCCTCTGTCCTTCTAATCCTTCTCCCTTCCTCTTTTTTCTTTTTCATCACTTTTTGTCATCGACCTCCTGGCCCTCCTGCTGTCATCTCTCCTCCTCCTTCAGATGATTCATCTTCAGCTATAAACAGGAGGGGGGTTCTCTCCTGCTTTAAACACCTTGTTGTTTTGCTATGAGCATCACCTTGTAAGCAGTGTAGGAAACTTTGAATCACCTCTATACACGAGATCAACTGAAAACTATTTAAAAGTGAACTTTAAAAGCTGGATTGAAATGTTTTATTTGTGTAATTATTTGGTCTAAATTGTAATTACTAAAAAGAAGAAAAAATAGTGTTCTCCAGAGGTTGTCGGTAGTGCATTTTGATCAGGGAACTAAAAAACAGTTTTGCAGGTAGCCAGTCTGTGTGGAGAGCAAAAGAGGCAGAATGCATTGGCTGAAATGCAATCTTGGAGCCCATCGGCTATCGTCTGACAATGATTTAGCTTTTTATTAGCTTGAATAATTGGCTACTTTTAAAAACAATCCAGTCGCAGACGTCGTCTCTCAACTCCAATTTCATTCTCGCGTCTCAAATTGCTAATCAAACGACACATTCTCACTCCCAACTCGTCAAAATACCGGCGCTTGGTCAGTGCCCCTCGGCATCGGAGACCGATGCGTAAGGTACCCTTCTTGCATTAGTTTTGGACGAACCAGGGACGACGGGTTAATATACGCTCGTTACATGCATTTCAAAATAAACTATAGTTTTCACAGAAAGCTAGGTTTAGGCAACACAACCACTTAGTAAGGGTTAGGAAACGGTCGTGGTTCACGTTAACTTCTCTGACTAACGACTCATATGACTCACGGAGCTGACGATACTAACAACTCACGTGACTAAAGGGTTGACGTGACAAAACTATCTTATTCAGTGTACCTAGCTCCACCGTCTCCTCTCACATCTGGTTGCAAAAAAACGAGATGGCGACGGCCAAAATGTTGGACATGAGGCTTCAGAACGGCAGTCTACAAACCAATGGGTGAAGTCACGGTGACTACGTCCACTTCTTAAACACAGTCTATGAGTGTGTCTCCTACAGACAGCAAAAAAAAAAGGATCAGATGCAGAGGGCTGTGACAAAACGTCAATTTGCCGCCATGGGAACGAGACAAGACTGTTTAATAGCTGTATTACCGGCAGAGGTGACTCAACAAAGTTTCTAATGAAGAGCTGGTGTTGACTCCACACACACACACACACACACACACGCACGCACGCACACACACACACAGAGATGAGCTGTGGGAGTTGAATTGCACTTCACTTGTTTCAGCTCAGCCCTCTGGAACAAAACTCATCATCCCAGACATCATTTCTGTCTCGCCTCGCTCTCCTCTCCCTCTTCATCCTTTCTACTCTAACCAATCAGTGACACAGAGAGGGAGGTCAGTGTGTGTCTCTGCTGAATACTGGAGTCATTATTAAACTTTTGTATCTCTGTGTGACGTCCGCAGACGTCCTCACACATTGGAATATAAATAAAATGTCACTGGGTTTGAATTCACAGCGATGTGTCTGAGAGTCATGATGTCAATCCTCATTAAATGAGTAACACAGTATATCCTTGTTTTCAGTGTGTTTCTAGTTTATGTAATGGATGGATTCCTGTTGGGTGGTGACTGCTCTGCCTTTTCTAACCAGGCACATTTCATTGAGAGTAATGCTCTCTTTTTTCAGGAAGGCCCCAGGGCCGATTCTAGCCCTTTTGGTGCCCTAGGCCAAATTTGGATTTGGAGCCACCCCCCGCGGCCCCGTAAACCTCATCACACATCATGATGGTTTTAAGACAAAATCAAGATTTTTATTTTGGTAAATGAATGCATTTATTATAATATGAATAAATAATTGGTCCCTGTTAGCTTAAAAGTAATCAGTTTCACTACAACGAGAGTTACAGGGGTGAAAAGTGCATTTTTTTCTTTCTTTCCTTCTTTCTTTATTTATTTATTTGATCATTTGTTATCTCAATGCAGAAAATGAAGAAGGGCTACCACCGGCGACCAGCACCCCCCAGAAGGTGGTGCCCTAGGCGACCACCTACATGCCCTATGCCTTAAGCCGGCCCTGGAAGGCCCTGTTCACATTCACACAGTTCCACACATGCACACGTCCTTAATTTCCAGTTTCCAACTTGTAAATATCAGTCACTTCAACATTGTTTCTGTGACTGGAAAGAGATTTTTCTGAAAGCTGCAGTATATGTGACCTGGAGCTTAATGATACGGAAGAGTCTGAAAACCAAACAAATGGTGCCACATCAGCCTGAGTCCAGCATTCAAAGTAATCAAACCCAACTTAAATGGATACAGTGATATATTGTCAATGCACAGTATTTTTTTTAACTCTTAACGGGACTGTCTGTAAATTTTTACACGTATAAACATTTTAAATTGTTTTGTATTGCTAATGTGTGAACAGGTGGTAGCCTAATCTAAAAAGTGAGACCTTCCACGACTTTCTGGGTTTCCTCTATCAGCCTGTAGACTGCTTTTCACGTTAAGAATGTGGGAAAATCCAACGGCTGTGACGTCATGCACACTTACGAGTGCATGCCTTTACTCTCTTAAGCTCCGCTACAGGGCTAACAGTGTGCAACAATAGCTAACGTTCGGTTAGAAATGGAGTCCGCTGACGGCAACAAAAGACCAGCCTCCACCACAACTCAGACTCCAACACAAACTCCACAGAATCACAAAAAAAATTAAGTTATGTCTAGTGAAGCCCGTCTTGCAAAACAGGAATGTAACCAACGTTGGGCAAAAACTAGGATCAACATCGGCCGCGCCTTCGATTCATGGAGGGAACTTTGTTTGGTTTTGGGTATCAAAACGGACCCCGAGCTGGCAAAATTCCTATTGGACAAGTAAGCCAACATTACTGCCAAGATGTGAAATATATAGTCATATTGTGGTTTAAGCTGTCAATCACGTTCAGTCTTGTGTGTGTCGCCTCACTGTTTTAACCGCTGCTCGACATGACGCTGACTGTCGTTGACTTAACGGCCACAGGTGTCACTGTTAACAAGCAATTTCTGATTCTTACGTAGATCTCCTTTAAGCAGTGGTCACACTACGAGCCAAAACGTCATATTCTACAAGTCATTTTCAATGGACGCCGGTGACATGAAGCTACAAACTGGCGCCCGACACTTGTTGCTGCATGACCGGTGTGACGCGCTACAAATAAAGTTGAGCTGGTCTCAACTGTTTTCAGCGCTCCAGTGACGCGGTGAAGCGTCAACCAATCATATGTTTTTGTTTCACCCTGTTCCGTTCCATCTCAAAAAAAGCCGTCAGTTCCCAGTGCTATCTAACGACGCAACATTACAGGGCCAACTCTGCAATCATATAACCATCTTGAGTTGTCTGATGACCTGAACACTCACAATCTGTAAACATGGGAATCTTTCCCACCTCTCTCTTCCATCCCATTATTAAATTCAATTAAATTAACAAAATAATTGGAGCTCAATTGGACCATGTATCTGTAATGAGTGATGGCATTGACTCATTAACCAGTGTGTCCCAGTGAACTCGGATAAAACGCCACATGCTGCACTATTAAGGACCCTGCCAGGGGCGGACTGGGACTGGAATTCAGCCCAGCACTTTGAGATGGAGAGGTCTTTTATGTGAAACTTGTTGGCAGTAATTTTTTAACACTGATACAGTTTTTGTGGTACAAGGGCGTAGGTTTGTTTAATAATAGTAACTTGTGTTTGATTGTGTGTGAGGGACAGATTAAACCTGACTGAACTTAAATATTTACCGGCGTGTCTCCTGATTGACATAACCTGCTCCGGGGCAGGTTAAGTACACACAGCGTAAGTTACCATGGCGATCTACCCCGCTAAGAATTGAACCACCGTGGTACGGGAGCTCTAAATCCTGCTTCATAGTACGAGCCTCAGGTGTTCTGAAGCCAAAACACCATCCAACACAATGATCAATCAGTTTAAAGGATGACTCAGACGTTCAGCAGGGAATGTCTCTCTCACACACACACTTACAAAATCTCTCTCCACAGATAAAGAAGAACAACCCAACAAACAGACAGTTTTAAGGTGTTTGTTTTAGAATATATCAGTGTTTACTTCACCATCTGTGATTAGCAGGACTGTTGGCTCACTAACCAATCACAGTCCGGCCTGGACGATGGCCAACAATGTCCTGATTTAGGAAAATAATGGATGAAGTTAAGCCAACTCCATTACTCTTGGGATGTCTCATGATTTAGCTCTCTGTCTGTTACCAAATCCCAAAAAACGAACTAAAAAAAAAGTTAAAACAAACAGTTATTTTAAAAAAAAGGACGTGAACATTGTGCTGATAAATTACAACACCCATGCCTGGATTAGCCGTGCGTCAGCTCATCCAGATGATCATATTGTTTTTTATGTTCATACGGTGTATGATGCGCGGAGCAAATACGCTGGCGTTGCACCGTTATGAATCTCCCAGAGAACCTGATATGGAGAGGGCAGAAAAAGAGTACCTGCAGCTTGTGAGAAGTGCCGGTACACATTAAAAAAAAATGATGTAAGCCAAGGTGTACTGCCTAACGGTGAGTACCGGCCCACTTCGAGCACCGATTCTGATCTCAACTACACACCTGTAAATTTTGTGACTGCATCTTGCACAGTTGGGATGCTATCGCGGTGACAAAATCGGTCCACAGACAGACAGACAGAAATATAAACACCTTGCAAAGTACTCAAAACCTCAGTTTTTGGTAGTTACCAGACAGCTTTAGGTGCATTACCATCAAGTATCTTGACATCTTGGACAGATAATGATCTGTCCAAGATGTCAAGATACTTGTAAATCTCATGGTGGCACTAGAGGACATCCCTAGAGCTGTGCCGACAGCGTGGTTAAAAATACAACCTTACCCTCACCCTTATGACTTAAGTTGTTGAGGATCATCTGAATGTATACTATTAAACAAGTGCCCCAATAGCTTCTGGGATGCTGAGTACCTGAGGATGCAATTCAAATTCAGATAAAAGAAGAAAGAAATCTTATTAGATTCACACAAAGATATAAATACTCATTCTTTTCATCAGTGGCACTATTTGTTCATTGATTCATCACCTGCACCTGTAAACTATTTTTTCAATCATCGTCATCAAATGTCAGAAAGGTAATAATTAGTGATTCAGGGTTAACGAGAGGTTCAAACGAGAAAATGAAAAAGATCATTCATCATTTGATGAAACAAGAAACTATCACACCCACTCAGTTCACGTCCCCAAAGAATAATTTTGCATATTATTTTCAGTCTCTCATTTTATTTTTAGTTCCACTTGTGAATATGTGTAACGTATGCCATGAGGTGTGCGCATTCAGACACAGGAGTCATGGCGGTTTTCTACGGCTGTTGGCTGAACTGCATACTAACATAGACTAAGAAACAAACATTTTATTTAGTCGTCACATACATACATTGATTTCTGCGTGTCTTTTGTATGCCATGTATCCTGTACTGACTGCAATGTAAACGTATCCACGTATAAATGCTACATGAAGAGTTGTAGTGACGAAGTATAAAAAGCGAGAAAGACCACTTACGGTGGGCGGATACGGATGGGCACAACAAACACCGGACTTTTAACCGGGAGACCAGAGTTCGAGATCGTTGTTGACCGGTGTTTCTGTTTCGTAAGTTACGTTAGTGACGTTTGCGTGATGATTGTCACGTTTTTTATTGACATTTGTGACGTGTTTTCTGCAGTTGTTTCTGTATGTGTTTTACTTAGTTTACTTACTTATTTTAAGCCCAACCATGACGTTTTCCCTTACCCTAACTAAGTGGTTTTCTTGCCTAAACCTAACTGTGTATGTTTGCATTGTGTACAAATGACACCGCTAAAATGTGTACTAATGACACGCGTAATGTCCGTGTAATGTCGTGGTAGTCATATGCCTTCCTGTGAGACCGGGTTGTATAAATAAAGTCACATTCTCACTTCCCCTACTCCCTGCATCCATCCACCAGATGCCCTCCGACCTTTCAAACCACAAAATGCGTTGTTTGTAACGTCCCTTTAGAACGACACATAAGCTTTTTCTGATCTGATGTTCCTATCAGCAGGACAAAAAAGGGCTTTTTCCTTATCTGAATCGGGGTTCTAAGTATATTTGTAGAGATAACTAAATGAGATGAGGTTAATGAAATTAGAGAGAAATCTATAATATAATATAAACAGCAGCTCAACAGGAAAAAGTATTTTCTTTGTTGCAGAAACATTTTAGAAATGCACAGCTGCGTCTGGAACCTGCTCCATCATTGTTTACACTGTTTTCAACATCTCCTCAGGCTCCCTCTCAGATGGATCCATTCTCGTCTCCCCACTCTGTGTGCAGCTTAATTGATCCGACTGCCTTCGCTCGGCCGGCTGATTAATTGCGCTCTCTGCCAGTGTTTCAGGTTTGAGATGAGACGGAGAGAGAGAGGAGAGAGAGCGAGGGCATTTTGATGAAGAGGAGTCTGAAAACACAGCGCGGCGAGAGAATAGAGAAAGTTAGTGCGGTAAATGGAGTTCAGGAACTCCATTATGAGTGTGATTACAGCTCCGTATGATAAAACGTCTCGGAATGGAACCAGCAGTGACGGGCAGCTCCTCTTCTCTTCTAACTTTGTGTAAAGTGTTGGTGTCATTAGACTCACTGGAGAACGAGATGAGCAACTCCCAAATAATACGTGATGAATTTGCTCTTCAATCTAAACACTTTGTACAGTGTTTGTCATTCAGCATTTGCACACACACATACTTCTCTACCTCTAAGTGCAAACTTCAAAGTCTTTGAAGTGTGGACCAGAAAAATTATCCTCACTTTCCAAAAATATTTTTCACTGTCTAAAATTTAATTTACTTTACAAAATGTCCTCAACCATTAAAACAGTCCCCACATGCCAAAAAATCTCCTCACTTTTCAAAAATGTCAGCACTTTTTAAAAATGTGCTTTTCAAAGATGTCCCAGCATGCCAAAAATGTCTTCTCTTCTTGAGAATGATTATACTTTCCACAAATATCCTGGGTTTGCAAGAATGTCCTTATCACTCAAAGTGTCCTCATTCTTCAAAAGTCTTCTTTGTCATCAAAAATGTCCTTACTTTTTAAATAATGGCCCCACATGCCAAAAATGTCTTCTCTTTTTGAAAATGATTTTAACTTTCCAAAAATGTCCTCGTTCCCCAAAATGTACTTATTCTTCAAAAATGTTCTTTGTCATTAAAAAATGTCTTCACTTTTTAAAAACGATCTCCCCCACATGCCAAAAATGTCATCTATTCTTGAAAATGATTTTACTTTAAGACATTCTTGCAAAGGCAGGACAAATGTCCTGCCTTTGCAAGAATGTCCTTATCACTCAAGATGTCCTCATTCTTCAAAAATGTTTTATATCATCAAAAATGTCCTCACTTTTTAAATAATGGCCCCAAATGCCAAAAATGTCTTCTCTTTTTGAAAAGGATTTTACTTTACACAAATGTCCTCCCTTTCCAAAAATGTCCTCGTTCCCCAAATTGTCCTTATTCTTCAAAAATGTTCTTTGTCATTAAAAAATGTCTTCACTTTTTAAAAACGATGTCCCCCAAATGCCAAAAATGTCTTCTCTTTTTGAAAATGATTTTACTTTACAAAAATGTCCTCGTTCCCCAAAATGTCCTTATTCTTCAAAAATGTTTTCTCTTCTTGAAAATGATTTTACTTTACACAAATGTCCTGCCTTTGCAAGAATGTCCTTATCACTCAAGATGTCCTCATTCTTCAAAAAAGTTTTATGTCATCAAAAATGTCCTCACTTTTTAAAAACGATGTCCCCCACATGCCAAAAATGTCTTCTCTTTTTGAAAATAATTTTACTTTTCACAAATGTCATACCTTTCCAAAAATGTCCTCATTCCCCAAAATGTCCTTAAAATTTCAAAAATGTTCTTTGTCATCAAAAATGTCCTCACTTTTTTCAATAAAAAAAAATGGCCCCACATGCCAAAAAACATTTCCTCAATTTCAAAAATATTCACAGTCTCCAATTTCATTGTCATTGTCTAAAAATGTCTTAAACAAATGTCCTAACTTTCAAGGTCTAAAACAAATTCTCATAAAGCTGCAGTTCCTCTAATGGCCACTGGATGCTGGTCCAAGAAAACTGACTGAAAACCTGCAACTTTGCTCTACAAATACAAAATCAATACAGCTTTTACACAACCAGTTCAGCTCCCCGGAGATCATTTATATTCTTCTAATGTGAGTCTGAGGGGAGATTTTTAGTGCAATCCCCCCCAAAGTGACCAAAAGCAACACTGAATTTATCCTGCTAATAACTACTATCAGTGCAGTCTCAGACTGACGTGGCTCGATGCCACAGAACCAACTAGAAACACATAAAGAGACTTACTGATAACTGTGCACAATTCATGTCAAAACAGAATTGTGTTCCTGTTCTGCAGACAGACTTCACAAGAAATGCTTTGTATATTTTATCATGTTTCTTCAGTATGCTGTTTGTTTTGACTGTCGGCCAGCTTGAGCAAACATTATGAAACGGCGAAGTTTCCACTTTTCTCTCAGTATCAGTCTGAGGCACCGTGGTTCGGCTTTCAGCAGCAGATTTGTTTCAAGATATATTTTGCCATAACAACCTGATAAAACAATGTGCTACATCATGAAAATAGTAGTTTAGATTAAAGGACCATTCTGGTGTTTTTGTGCATGCTTAGCCCCATGTACTATAAATCCTATTAACTTCAGTTTTTAGGGAGATTTAAAGGTAGCAATTGGATTCACTTCATTTCTATGAAAATCAACCTGCAGTCTTGAGACTTTGCTGCAGAGAGATAAACCATGATCATCTTAATTCAGGGTGCTAGTAGGTGACGCTATGGGTATGATTCAAAATTGGCCTGCAGATGTCTTCCGGCCGGGACGCCGGTCAAACGTGTGAAATTTGGAAAAGATCTGACCATCTGGAGTCGAGTTACAAAGGTGTATTTTTTCATGCCAAGTCATCGAAATTTGGCACTGCCGATCTTCACAAGGACACATCATCAAGGTCTTGAGGCTTTTCTGACAAATTTTGAGATGGATCTGATTAATAGGTAGGTGGCGCTGTGTCTATGAGATAAAAAATGTGCATATGGAAGTCCTCAGGCCAAGACTCTAATCAGAAATTTGGATCAGATTGGGTAATGTACGCCGACATTACAACAACTTCGTGGACTACTGGTAGATTCGATGAATAACTTCCATTTGATGTTCCTCGCTGAGCAGACCAACCTCCGTCTATCATGTTCACTGTTGTGCACACTTTGCTCCTACTGGGTTGTGCAGCCAACATTGGCAGATTGTGAAACATGCATGTGCAAACAACATGAACATGTAGGCTTTATTGCCAAATTCACCAGACGCACATCATCAACACATCCGGTTTGGAGAGACACAAGCAATCACCTGTGACACCACAAGCAAGCATTGTATCTATGGGGAATGTGAGGAATGCAGCAAGAATACCTTTACACACTCACACGCCACTACAGCTCCTAGCTTCAGTGGGCCACTGTGGACAAAGAGCACAAAAATGCATCCTCGAAGCATCCTCACTGTGAAAAAAGAACTTGAATCCTCCCAAGAAGAGCTGGAAATGTTTGCCCTGTAGCTCCAGAAATTCAGGCGCCATCTCTATAACATCAGGTATATGCTTTCTCACGGGCCCTGAGGCTGAACCTTCCTGCAAATGAATTTGCAGTCCATATTGACCTCTCAGAGAACTAGAGCTACAAGTACAGTGCTGAAGTACAACCTGTCCATTTTGGTGCATCACACAAACAGGCCACTGAAATTTTCAAGAAGGGGTTTACAAGAGGAAACTTGAACTACTTTGAGCCAACCATGACAAAGGTACCCCAGATGGTGTGGGTGGCACATTGAAGAGGAGGGCCACCAGGCTTGTCAGCCAAGGAGTTGATATCCCCATAGCATTGTCCCGGTACCAAGCTCTGAGTGAGGGACAAGCAAAGGTGAAATTGTGTTACATTGAGGAGCAAGCTGTGGAGGGTGCAGTGAAAAATCCATTGGCATGACTTTCAGTGATGAGTTAGACCACATAGGTCAAATGTGGTCAAATGCGATCCGCCACAGTTTCATATTTTTACACTATTCAACCGGTGGGGTCCGTGCAGTCTACCCGGGGGATTCAACTCGACAGGTCATAGACAGCCACTAGGTGTGGATCCCCTTGTGGGATCTCTCGCGGATACGCCACGGCTGGTTCTTGGCTTGGAAAGGGCCGGGGTGCAGGTGACTGATTGATTTTTACGTGTAAGAAGTTACAAACTGTCCCTTCAAATTGTTATTTGCAGATGAATTTGTGCCAGAGCTCCACCTGGACGTCACTTTGTCCTTCAAATCAGACTTTCTTATCACAGTGAAAACACTCCGCCTTAAACAAACCCGCTCAAAGTGCAAAGATAATACCCTCATTGTGAAAAGTCAAATCCACACCTCTTTCAACCGCTTCGTTGGAATTGGACGAAATTCAAAGAAAACAAGGAGTTAGTGTGAAACAAAGCAGCATCAGTGCTTTCAGCTGAACTTCTCGACTATATAAAGGACATTAAGCAGCAGTTATGGAAACATTCGGTCCAGCAGACAGTCCATCATGAGGAGTCTGGTGTTTCTGCTTTTGGTGGCTGTGGCCAGCGCTAAGGTCTACGAGAGGTGTGAATGGGCCCGAGTGCTGAAGGCTAATGGGATGGACGGTTACCATGGCATCAGCCTGGCTAACTGTGAGTATTAGCCCATGAAATATAACTTCAGTTTTAAGGACTATACCAGCCTACTCATTACTTTTCATGTAGTGAAGTTGGCTGGCTGTTACCCAATGGGTTTCAATGCCCAACGTTGACCTTTCAGCGAGTCTGTTCTGTTTCCTCTCCAGGGGTTTGTCTGAGCAAGTGGGAGTCAAGTTACAGTACCAGAGCCACCAACTACAACACCGACGGATCAACTGACTACGGCATCTTCCAGATCAACAGCCGCTGGTGGTGTAACAACGGTCAAACCACCACATCGAATGCATGCAACATCCGGTGCAGCGGTCAGTGATGAACCACCACACTTAAAACTTTAACTAAAAAAGGAGTGGATGTTGAAGTACATAGGATTTATTGTTTTACTTTTACCGTGGTATCAAATTGATATTGAGAATCGTGGAATTTCACTGGTATTGGTATCGACTACTCAATTTCTGATATCCTGAAAAGTTAGTCCAGTGCCCTGCTCATTATGTAGCACATGCAGTTACATTAATGTCCATTTTTTAATACAGATTTCTCTTTTTTTTTTCGCAGCGCTTCTGACCGACGATGTGAGGGTGGCGATCAATTGTGCCAAGCGCGTCGTTAGGGATCCCAACGGCATCGGTGCCTGGTAAGATCTGATCATGTGACTGAGATGTGTTCACTACACAAACCTTCAAAATGTGGAGAGATAGGTGATGTCCTTCTTTCTGGTTTCAGGGTGGCCTGGCGCAATCACTGCCGGGGCCGCGACCTCAGCTCCTATGTGGCAGGATGTGGTGTTTAACCAACACTAGTGGAACCAGGTCGCTGTAATCGACATAAAAGTCTCCCATCTTCAGCTGCAGTGGATTAAAACGTTTCTACTGTATGTATGTTTGATCTGACAGGAGTAAAAGCTACAGCCGATTCTTTTCAAATCAAGACAATTCAAATCTTTACTTTCAATGTGTTTGGTTTATAACTTTACGTGATGCAACACATCTAATCGGTGAAGAGAAATGTGGAGATTTCAGCTTGTATCTGTTGTTGTGTTTCATTTTAAAAACCAGATTAAATTGTTGATTTCCGCTAATGACAGTTGTTAAATTAACATGAATGTTCAAACAATAAAGAGCTATTTGAGGTCATTGTGTTTTTCATGTCTGTCCCCGTTTTTTGGAGGTGTGAGGACAAACTTGCGCACAGATGGACGCAAGTACTTTGCTACTTACACAACGTGGCAGCTGGGCGTGAAAATGACAACTGTGTCGGTCTAAAACAAGCTATGACAGTTGCGTCGCTTTTTGCACCAGGTGTGAGAAAGGGCCCAAAGACTGCTGGCCATCAAACATGGATGTGAACAAACTTAAGACTTTTGGTAACACAAATACGGAGAGTAAACATTACTTCAAGTCAGGTTGGACACTTTGACCGAGAATAATTTGTCAAGTGTTAAATTGTTATTTGCAGATGAATTTGTGCCAGAGCTCCACCTGGACGTCACTTTGTCCTTCAAAGCAGACTTTCTTATCACAGTGAACACACTCCGCCTTAAACAAACCTGCCTGAAGTTCAAAGACAAAAACCCTGGTTGTAATTCAAAAGAAAACAAGGAGTTAGTGTGAAACAAAGCAGCCTCAGCAGTTTCAGCTGAACTTCTCGACTATATAAAGGACATTAAGCAGCAGCTGAGGAAACATTCGGTCCAGCAGACAGTCCATCATGAGGAGTCTGGTGTTTCTGCTTTTGGTGGCTGTGGCCAGCGCTAAGGTCTACCAGCGCTGTGAATGGGCCCGAGTGCTGAAGGCTAATGGGATGGACGGTTACCATGGCATCAGCCTGGCGAACTGTGAGTATTAGCCAATGGAATATAACTTCAGTTTTAAGGACTATACCAGCCTACTCATTACTTTTCATGTAGTGAAGTTGGCTGGCTGTTACCAAATGGGTTTCAATGCCCAACGTTGACCTTTCAACGAGTCTGTTCTGTTTCCTCTGCAGGGGTTTGTCTGAGCAAGTGGGAGTCAGATTACAATACCGGAGCCATCAACAACTACAACAGCGACGGATCATTTGACTACGGCATCTTCCAGATCAACAGCCGCTATTGGTGTAACAACGGTCAAACCCCCACATCGAACGGATGCAACATCCGGTGCAGCGGTCAGTGATGAACCACCACACCCAAAACTTTAACTACACAGGGACATTTTATATATCTATTTCATTACTTGCCATGTAATAAAGGAGTGGATGTTGAAGTACATAGGATTTATTGTTTTACTTTTACCGTGGTGTCAAATTGATATTGAGAATCGTGGAATTTCACTGGTATTGGTATCGACTACTAAATTTCTGGTATCGTGAAAAGTTAGTCCAGTGCCCTGCTCATTATGTAGCACATGCAGTTACATTAATGTCCAGTTTTTAAATACAGATTTCTCTTTTTTTTTCATAGAGCTTCTGACCGACGATGTGAGTGTGGCGATCAATTGTGCCAAGCGCGTCGTTAGGGATCCCAACGGCATCGGAGCCTGGTAAGATCTGATCATGTGACTGCGATGTGTTCACTGCACGAACCTTCAAAATGTGGAGAGATGGGTGATGTCCTTCTTTCTGGTTTCAGGGTGGCTTGGCGCCGTCACTGCGAGGGCCGTGACCTCAGCTCCTTTGTGGCAGGATGTGGTGTTTAACCAACGCCAGTGGAACCAGGTCGCTGTAATCGGCATAAAAATCTCCCATCTTCAGCTGCAGTGGATTAAAACGTTTCTACTGTATGTATGTTTGACCTGACAGAAGTAAAAGCTACAGACAATTCTTTTCAAATCAAGACAATTCAAATCTTTACTTTCAATGTGTTTGGTTTATAACTTTACGTGATGCAACACATCTAATCGGTGAAGAGAAATGTGGAGATTTCAGCATGTATCTGTTGTTGTGTTTCATTTTAAAAACCAGATTAAAATTTTGATTTCCGCTAATGACAAGTGTTAAATTAACATGAATGTTCAAACAATAAAAAGCTATTTGAGTTAATTGTCTTCTTCATGTCTGTCCTCGTCTTTTGGAGGTATGAGGACAAACTTGCGCACAGATGGACGCAAGTACTTTGCTACTTACACAAGGTGGCAGCTGGGCGTGAAAATGAAAACTGTGTCGGTCTAAAACAAGCTATGACAGTTGCGTCGCTTTTTGCACCAGGTGTGAGCCTGAAGACTGCTGGCCATTAAACATGGATGTGAACAAACTTAAGATTTTTGGTAACACAAATACGGAGAGTAAACATTACTTCAAGTCAGGTTGGACACTTAGACACCTGGACTTCACTTTGTCCTTCAAAGCAGTCTTTTTTATCACAGTGAACACACTCCTGATCAAAGTTCAAAGACAAAAAAAACCCTGATTGTGAAAAAGTGGAATCTCCACCTCTTACAACAGCTTTGTTTGAATTGGATGAAATTCAAAGAAAACAAGGTGTAAGCAGCCAGAGATGTTTCAGCTGAACTTCTCGACTATAAAAGGACATTTAGCAGCATCTGTGGAATCATTCAGTCCAGCAGACAGTCAATCATGAGGAGTCTGGTGTTTCTGCTTTTGGTGGCTGTGGCCAGCGCTAAGGTCTACGAGAGGTGTGAATTGGCCCGAGTGCTGAAGGCTAATGGGATGGATGGTTACCGTGGCCACAGCCTGGCTAACTGTGAGTATTAACCCATGAAATATAACTTCAGTTTTAAGGACTATACCAGCCTACTCATTACTTTTCATGGAGTGAAGTTGGCTGGCTGTTACCAAATGGGTTTCAATGCCCAACGTTGACCTTTCAGCGAGTCTGTTCTGTTTCCTCTCCAGGGGTTTGTCTGAGCAGGTGGGAGTCAAATTACAATACCAGAGCCGTCAACAACAGAAACCCCAACGGATCAACTGACTACGGCATCTTCCAGATCAACAGCCGCTATTGGTGTAACAACGGTGGAACCTCCTTATCGAACGGATGCAACATCCAGTGCAGCGGTCAGTGATGAACCACCACACCCAAAACTTTAACTACACAGGGACATTTTATATATCTATTTCATTACTTGCCATGTAATAAAGGAGTGGATGTTAGAGTACATGGGATTTAGTGTTTTACTAGTCCAGTGCCCTTCTCATTATGTAGCACGTGCAGTTACATTAATGTCGAGTTTTTAAATACAGATTTCTCTTTTTTTTTCACAGAGCTTCTGACCGATGATCTGACTGTGGCGATCAATTGTGCCAAGCGCGTCGTTAGGGATCGCAACGGAATCGGAGCCTGGTAAGATCTGATCATGTGACTGAGATGTGTTCACTACACAAACCTTCAAAATGTGGAGAGATGGGTGATGTAACCCTCTGTCTGGTTTCAGGGTGGCCTGGCGCGATCACTGCCAGGGCCGCGACCTCAGCTCCTATGTGGCAGGATGTGGTGTTTAACCAACGCCAGTGGAACCAGGTCGCTGTAATCGACATTACAGTCTCCCATCTTCAGCTGCAGTGGATTAAAACGTTTCTACTGTATGTATGTTTGACCTGACAGGAGTAAAAGCTACAGACGATTCTTTTCAAATCAAGACAATCCAAATCTTTACTTTCAAAGTATTTAGTTTACATGATGTAACACATCTAAACAAAGAGAAATGTGGAGATTTCAGCTTGTATCTTTTGTTGTGTTTCATTTCAAAACTAGATTAAAATGTAATTCGCGGAAATGTTTCCGCGAATGACAGTCCACTAAATTCACATGAATGTTAAAACAATAAAGAGCTATTTCAGGTCATTTCTTCATGTCTTTTTTCATGTCTGTCCTCATCTTTTGGAGGTGTGAGGACAAAAGTTTAAATTGATCTACTGCTCCTAAAAAGTCTGTGCATGTTGCAGTAAAAAAGAAAACAAACTAACATTTGGCCTGTTTTTTATTTATTTAATTGATTTCCTACAATAAATATATACATACATTTACATGAAGCAAGCATATTTGCCCACTCCCATGCTGATAAGATTATTAAATACTTGACAGATCTCCCTTTAAGGTACATTTTGAACAGATAAAAAATGTGATTAATTTGAGATTAATTGCGATTAACTATTTTTAACCTATTGACAGTCCTTTGTCATGATATCAGTCTCCTATTCAGTTTTACCCGTGTTATCCTGTGTGTATGTGTGTGTGTGTGTGTGTGTGTGTGTGTGTGTGTACGTGGGCGTGGCTACTCCTGAGCTTCTGTGGCTGGCTCACCTGGGCATCATCAACTAATCAACCACTGCAGTACATCAACCCTGGCTTTCCTCCTCTCAGTCTTCCTCAGATCCTTCCATCCACTGTGGTATCTAACCTCCTCAGGTCAACTAGTCTATAGTTTTTTTCCCCTGAAGTTATTCTTGTGTTAACGCTGTTTTTCCCTCATGCTCAGATTCAGCTCATCTGCCAGCCACCTCGCTCTGTTTATCAGCCACCTCTTCTGTTTTGTTGCTCACTTCTTATAGCCCAATTAAGTTGATATTCCCTCCCTCACACAGTAGAACACGGTTCCCCTTTCTGACTTACATTTTACACATTCATCTCGATGATAACTACTGATAGATGCGATGCAGAGGGGGTCATGTATGTGCATGTAATTCACTTGTACTGTGCTGCTGGTGTGAGTCTCCGGGCCTTGTGATAAATGGACTTTCAGTTGTCATTGACCCGCTCACAGATCACATGACACAGTTTCTCACCTGGAACAGTAACAAAACTCCAAATTAACCTCAGGTCAGTGAAACAGAAATGTCCATCTGTAGACACTTGGCAGGAACACAACATCTGTGGAGTTTATCATTTATTATAAATTCCTTGGACTAACTGATAACAAATTGAAGTCACTGGAACAAACAGAAAGTTATTCTATCATTAGGGTGAAGGAAAAGGGAGCGGCAGCTTCTGCCTGTTTGATTTCCCCTAAAAATACATTCAAGCAATTTGTTTTGATGGAACCAATCAGATGTGGTATCCAAAAATAACCGAAATCTGATTACACACACAAACACACGATGGTATTGTTGTAATGGGTTTTTATAACCCCTAACCCTATCCCTAATGCTGCTTTAATTAATATTTGTATATTAATAATGGATGAAATTACTTATGTATGTGAAATGGGCTGCTCATGGTGACAAACACAGATAATTCTGCTCTGCAGTTCCTCTCAGTTTTACAGTGTTTCAGCGTTTTTTCAACTTTTCGTTTCATGGTCTGCAATTTTAGTGTTTTGGTTCACTCTCACCGCTCTCATCGTGTAATTTGATATAGTGATAAACCTTCTGTACACTACCTGTTCAGCGCCAAACAGCAGACAGACACAGTTAGCTGATGAACACAGTGGAACATTTAGCAGCTAAAGAGACAGATATTTCCCTCTGGACCAAAAACAAAGCTGTCAGTGTTGTCTCACAGAGCCTTACCACTGCCACCAAGTGGACAAAAATTCAATTAATGCAGGTTTAAAGCAAGCTGCAACTTCCAGTGCTGGAAAATGAAGCCAACGCAGAAGTGCTAAAAACTGCAGTTCCTCAAACGGCCATTTGAGGCGCGACAGAGGTCAGCTTGGAAAAGCCAACCGTGAATTTTAAAGCACCCGTTGCCCGGACCTCGCCGCTGACGGGGGCCGTGGAGTTCTCGCTGGGGACAGGATTCTCGGGGCGACTGTCAACCTGGGCGGACTGTCTGCGATCCCCTCGTGGGACCTCTCGGAGGTGCGCCGCGACTGGTTCATGGCTTGGTCCTTCAAAGCAGTATTTTTTTTATCACAGTGAACACACTCCTGATCAAAGTTCAAAGACAAAAACCCTGTGAAAAAGTGGAATCTCCACCTCTTTCAACAGCTTTGTTGGATTGGACGAAATTCAAAGAAAACAAGGTATAAGCAGCCAGAGCTGTTTCAGCTGAACTTCTTGACTATATAAAGGACATTTAGCAGCAGCTGTGGAAACATTCGGTCCAGCAGACAGTCCATCATGAGGAATCTGGTGTTTCTGCTTTTGGTGGCTGTGGCCAGCGCTAAGGTCTACGAGAGGTGTGAATTGGCTCGAGTGCTGAAGGCTAATGGGATGGACGGTTACTATGGCACCACCGTGGCTGACTGTGAGTATTAGCCCATCTTAACTTCAGTTTTAAGGACTATACCAGCCTACTCATTACTTTTCATGTAGTGAAGTTGGCTGGCTGTTACCCAATGGGTTTCAATGCCCAACGTTGACCTTTCAGCGAGTCTGTTCTGTTTCCTCTGCAGGGGTTTGTCTGAGCAAGTGGGAGTCAAATTACAATACCAGAGCCTACAACTACATCAAAGGCGACGGATCATCTGACTACGGCATCTTCCAGATCAACAGCCGCTATTGGTGTCACGACGGTCCCACATCGAAGGGATGCGGCTACCATTGCCCCGGTCAGTGATGAACCACCACACTTAAAACTTTAACTACACAGGGACATTTTATATATATCTATTTCATTACTTGCCATGTAATAAAGGAGTGGATGTTAGAGTACATGGGATTTAGTGTTTTATTAGTCCAGTGCCCTGCTCATTATGTAGCACGTGCAGTTACATTAATGTCCAGTTTTTAAATACAGATTTCTCTTTTTTTTTCACAGAGCTTCTGACCGATGATCTGATTGAGTCGATGTATTGTGCCAAGCGCATCGTTAGGGATTGGGGAATCAGAACCTGGTAAGATCTGATCATGTGACTGAGATGTGTTCACCACAAAAACCCCTTAAAATGTGGAGAGATGGGTGATGTCCTTCTTTCTGGTTTCAGGGTGGCTTGGCGCCGTCACTGCGAGGGCCGTGACCTCAGCTCCTTTGTGGAAGGATGTGGTCTTTAACCAACGCCAGTGGAACCAAGTCGCTGTAATCGACATAAAAGTCTCCAATCTTCAGCTGCAGTGGATTAAAACGTTTCTACTGTATGTATGTTTGACCTGACAGGAGTAAAAGCTACAGACGATTCTTTTCAAATCAAGACAATCCAAATCTTTACTTTCAATGTATTTAGTTTATATGATGTAACACATCTAATCAGTGAAGAGAAATGTGGAGATTTCAGCCTGTATCTGTTGTTGTGTTTCATTTCAAAACTAGATAAAAATGTTGATTTCCGCGAATGACAGTTGTTAAATTCACATGAATGTTCAAACAATAAAGAGCTATTTCAGGTCATTTCTTCATGTCTGTCCTCATCTTTTGGAGGTGTGAGAACAAAAGTTTAAATTGATCTACTGCTTCTAAAAAGTCTGTGCATGTTGCAGTAAAAAAGAAAACAAACTCTAACATTGGGCCTCATTTTTTTTTTTTTACCTTTTATTCAGAAAGGTAATCTTATTGAGACACAAAGTTACAGACAGACAGGACATTCATACAAAGACAAAATATAAGAAACCACTTGTACGAACAGATTTGTTCTTAAGAAACTGGTTAACTGGTTGCATTCACCAATTTTCTCTTACGTCCAAATGATTAAATTCTTGAGTGTATCAGACCTGTCTAAGAGTCTTGTACAGATAGTTTGCCTCTCCACAGGAAAAACACTTATGTTATGTTACCTAAATCAACTAATGAATAAATAAGGAATGCATATAAACACATCGTCATCTTGCCAATGTACTCAGAGGTTCGACAATGTTTTTTGTTTCTTTTATTTAGGATTTGATTAGCATATTTTGTAGGGTTGTCAAAGTTAACGTGATAACACCTGAACGCAAATTTGTTTTAACGCCACTAATTTCTTTAACGCATTAACTCAATTGGCAATTTTTAAGTTGTAACGGGCTCAGTTTTAAAGCTAGAGTGAAGATACTGGCATCACATGAAACTATGTACTTGGTACCAACCATGTCATACTAGCTTGTCAAGAAGGAGGCCAAATAACGCTGCAAAGTCATGCTAAATTTTGTCAAGGAAAAACTGGCATGGCCATTTTCAAAGGGGTCCCTTGACCTCTGACCTCAAGCTATGTGAATGTTAAAGGGTTCTATAAGTTCCCACGAGTCTCCCCTTAACAAACATGCCCACTTTATGATAATCACATGCAGTTTGGGGCAAGTCATAGTCAAGTCAGCACACTGACACACTGACAGCTGTTGTTGCCTGTTGGGCTTGAGTTTGTTATAATTTGAGCATATTTGTTATGCTAAATGCAGTACCTGTGAGGGTTTCTGGACAATATCTGCCATTGTTTTGTGTTGTTAATTGATTTCCAATAATAAATATATACATACATTTGCATAAATCAGCAGATAAGAGTATTAAATATTTGAAAAATCTCACTTTAAGGTACATTTTGCACAGATAAAAAATGTACGATTAACTATTTTAATCGATTGACAGCCCTATGTCATAATGCCCCGTGTTTCCCTGTGTGTGTGTGTGTGTGTGTGTGTGTGTGTGTATCTAACCTCTTCAGGCCAACTAGTCTCTAGTTTTTTTACCCTGAAGTTATTCTTGTGTTAACGCTGTTCCCTCGTGCTCAGATTCAGCTCATCTGCCAGCCACCTCGCTCTGTTCATCAGCCACCTCTTCTGTTTTGTTGATCACTTCTTATGAGCCAATATTCACTCCCTCACACTCCAAAGTCAAGAGTTTGTACACTCTTCACTCCCAAAGGCAGTAAAACAAGGTTCCCCTTTCTGAGCTACATTTTACACATTCATCTCGATGATAACTACTGATAGATGCGATGCAGAGGGGGTCATGTATGTGCATGTAATCCACTTGTACTGTGCTGCTGGTGTGAGTCTCCGGGCCTTGTGATAAATGGACTTTCAGTTGTCATTGACCCGCTCACAGATCACATGACACAGTTTCTCACCTGGAACAGTAACAAAACTCCAAATTAACCTCAGGTCAGTGAAACAGAAATGTCCATCTGTAGACACTTGGCAGGAACACAACATCTGTGGAGTTTATCATTTATTATAAATTCCTTAAATGATAACAAATTGAAGTCACGTGATGTGTTGAGATGTGCTTTCAGTGTCTGGAACAAACAGGAAGTTGTTCTATCATAAGGGTGAAGGAAAAGGGTGCGGCAGCTTCTGCTTGTTTGTTTCCCCCTAAAAACACATTTAAGCAATTTGTTTTGATGCAACCAATCAGATGTGGCATCCAAAAATAACCGAATTCTGATTACACACACAAACACACGTTTGTCTTGATGAAATGGATTTTCTAACCCCTAACCCTATCCCTAAAGCTGCTCTAATTAATATTTGTATATTAATAATGGATGAAATTACTTGTGTATGTGAAATGGGCTGCTCATGGTGACAAACACAGATAATTCTGCTCTGCAGTTCCTCTCAGTTTTACAGTGTTTCAGCGTTTTTTCAGCTTTTCGTTTCATTGTCTGCAATTTTTAGTGTTTTGGTTCACTCTCACCGCTCTTATCTCATAATTTGATATAGTGATAAACCTTCTGTACACTACCAAAAAATCAATTAATGCAGGTTTAAAGCAAGCTGCAACCTCCAGTGCTGGAAAATGAAGCCAACGCAGAAGTGCCAAAAACTGCAGTTCCTCAAACGGCCACTTGAGGCTGGCTCCAAAAGCGAGTCAATCCCCTTCGACTCCCACGTTAGTTGGGTGCCGTACCAGGTCGCTAGCTGTCTTCTCTGCTGTATCACCCGGCATGGGCGCCGGAAGTATGGGGGCCAAGGGGCCATTGTCGCCGCGACAGAGGTCAGCTTGGAAAGGCCCAACCGTGAATTTGACAGCACCCGTTGCCCGGACCTCGCCGCTCCCGGGGCCTTGGAGTTCTTGCTGCGCAGTGCGCCCGCTCTCCCTTTTGGGAGGAGATGGGATTCGCGCGACTGTCAACCTGGGCGGACTGTCTGCGGCGATGTCGGCACCCTGTCTCGTTTACCATGATTATTCCGTGTGACTTTTTGCCGTCAGCATTCATAACGCTCTCACCAAATGACTATGGGCCTATAGACTCGCTATGCCTGTGCCTTGAGAAAGTAAACAATTTGATGCAACAAAATTTCCTTCAATAAAACAAGAAAAAAACTGAAATAATGCTCTTCAGCAATGAATGAGGAAGGCTGGCACTTACTGCTTACCTTGATTCAAGAGGACTAAACACAGATTTAAATTTCCGTGGCCAAATTAAAGCAGTAACAATCATCAATCTGGCATCGTTGCTAAAATGAGAAACTTTGTGTCAAAGCCAGATCTAGAAAAGATCATTCATGCTTTTATTTCTTGTAAGGTGGACTACTGTAACACACTCCTTACTGGCCTCCCCAATAACACCATTAGACAGCTGCAACTCATTCCTGCACTGGCGTCAAGTTAAATATAGAATTGATTTCAACGTCCTACTTATTGTCTAGAAGTTACTCAGAGTCAAAATCCAAATGTGATGAGCTGGCAACTGTAGCCATATTTAAAACTAAGCTAAAGACTGTTCTCTTTTCCACAGCTTTTAATTAATCTATTTTTATGGGATTTTTATATCATTTTATTATTATTACTTCTCTGTACTTTCATAAAAATGTGTCTGTACTTTTGTTTATCTTATTTTATACTCCCTCTTTTTTCCTTTCTGCAAAGCACTTTGAATGACTTCTGTATATGATAAGGAGATATATAAATAAACCTTGCTTTGCTTTACTGAATGGGAGCAAATCCCTGCAGCCAGGTTCCAAAATCTGGTGCAAAGCCTGAAACCAGAAGAGTGGAGACTGTTATAGCATCAGATCAACGCCCATGGTTTTGGAATGACACGTTCGTGGCTGTAATGTTTGAGCGTAAATATATACGCTTCATCATGACCAACTAAAACACCATTACCAGCAGCAGCCTCATGTCTCCAGTTTAACCTCCGCTCGTGTTTTCTGATTCAAAGCACGATCAGAGCTGCTGTTACAGGATGGAAACAGGAATCCCTGGACGAGAGAGAGCGAGAGAGAGAAAGAGAGAGAGAGAGAGAAGGAGAGAAAAAGAGAGGAGCATCTGGCAATGAAGCAAGAATTTAAATGTGTAGTTGCAGTGATCAGAAACTGGCATCATAGAGCCATTAGCAGATGCAAATGAGGGCAGAGCTGGCAGGCTGGTTTGTCTCACTCTGTCTTTAACTCACAAAAGCACCAAACACAACACATCGTCACACATACAGATAAAGTCCAACATCTGGACTGGGAACAGTTTGTGCCAAGAACCTGCTAGAACCAACAACACACTGATGATTTAGCTATTTTTAGAGTCTAACCAGTGGAGCTAAAAGTGTACAATTTGCCCCAAAGGTTGCGCGCTAGAGGAAAGGTCATGGGATCATTAAAGTCTAAAGGGTTGGTACTCGTGGGAACAGGAATGTGATCAGGAAATGTCATGACAATCTAGATGGTAGATGTTGAGATGCACTTCATGGTCAGATGTACACTCAAACAGTCCAGCCGTATGTGACTGTTGAATAAGTCATTTCAAAACCACCGGCATTAAGGCTCAGACACGACAAAGGCCGACTGTTACGTCACCTCACTTTGCTTTTGTCTTGGTCAAAAAGTTGCACTCGAACACACTGCAAAGACTACAGCCGACAGCCAACTACCTGCGCCTGCGTGAGATGAAATAACTCTCCACGCCAGCAGGTCGAGGTAGTCTGTATTCGTCATTCAAAAAGGGAAACCGCAAGACCGAGGGACGGCGGATATACAAGCCGTTACATGAAACAAAGCGACGTTTGCCAACCATATTCACACCAATCTCCCTCACCACTTAGCTTCATTCCAGATGGCCATGTCGCTGTGAAAATATCCGTGTATTGGAATGATCAGATGAGATGAAGATGACAAATGAGAAGAGCCTTCTGTGTTTGTCCTCTTGACTTTAATCGTTGGCTTTCTCTTCTCGTGCACTGATTTTGTTTAAGCTGAACATCAGAGGGATTTCTCTCACCGATGCGCAGATTCAACATGCTAAATCGGCTGAAAAAACTGACACGGGCTGACTAGAGCTGACGATGCGGGACACGACACAAAAACTAGGCTGGCCAACTTTAATCTGCTGCTATCAGCAAGCGATCAAACTAGGGGGAGGTAGAAGAGCTAGAAGACAACATATGGAGACAAGGTAATAAAAATATAATTATATTGGTTGCCAACATCATCAGAAAAACAGTCATCTATCAGCAGATTTCAAAAAAGCACCACTGAAACAATGGTGAATATAATCATTTATTTACTCCAGTCCAGGAAATGTACACGTATGTTCTCTCAAGATATAAAACTTGTCTTAAATAAGCAATTGTTCAATTTCATATTCATGTAAATTCTCATCATATAATTAAAAACCCCTGAAGACTTCTTTAAAAACTGACGACAATATGACACCACAAACAACCCAAATCATCAAAGAGCACAATAAGTGTTAGTAGAGTTAGCAAGAGCCGTCCAGCAGTTTTGCAATCTGACTTTGGGTTCGATGAGGGCTCAAAAATGCTCTTCAGCATTTTTTTTTTAAATCATTTTTATCTGCTTCATATATAAAAAAAAAAGAAATAAAAGTAACTGGATTTGAAAAGTGAGACAGTAAGGTAAGCGTTTGTTGAAGTTAGTACGGATGATAAATCACTGAGAGGATTAAAGGCTTCGGTTGTTGCTTTGAGCTGGTAAATACTCAAGTTATTGCTGCTGTTGCTCCTCGCGTTCCTATCAGTTTCTGTTGCCGCCGCGGTCGTGTTGTCGTATTGTAGCTGTAGCTGGTGTTGCTGGTGGTTTTGTTATTCCTGATGCCACTATTGCTGTGGTTGTTGCTCCCATTGTTGCTCTGGAAAATCCCTTTTAGTTTCCAGATGTCGATAGATCCTGAAAATGGTTTCCTTAACGGGGAAGGTTGAAGCAATCGCCCACTGAGACAACAGATCAGTGCAGGTGAGTTTCAGTCTGAGGGTGGTCTGTTTTTTTGGTTTGTTGTGTGGATTAAGAGGATGATGATTATAAACCTGAGGCTGGTGAACAGAGAAACTCTGGAAAGAGAGAGAGAGAGAGAGAGATAGAGAGTTATTGTCACTGATAACAGTTTAGTTTACAGGTCTGTAGTTTGTTGCCACAGTGAACACAGGAGACACCTATAACTAGAGTTGGTCCAATACCGATACCAGTATCCGAAATAAGTCCGCTAGTCTATGCACCGATAGTCTATGCACCGATCCAATACCATAATTTATTAACCCAGAAAAAAAATCAACTTGTTTATCTGGATTATTTTTTATTTCATATTTTTTATATAATAAATTTATGTTCTTTGTAACTGACAAAACTGAATAATAAAATAAAGTTCTACTGCATTCATTCTCTGTAAGTATTTGTTAACGTTTTATAAAGGGTTTAACCTGAGCCAGGTCATACAACACAGATAATAATCATATCACATCCATACATGGTCGGTACTAAACAGCTGTTTAAAATAGCTATTTGTTTTTTATCACGCTGGTATCGGATCGGTACTCGGTATCGGCCAATACCACAATTTCAGGTATCGTAATCTGTATTGCCTCAGCTGACTGTTCTTCAAACAGGTTGGACAAAAATAAAAATCCAAAACTCAAGGTCCATTTACTATCTTGTTCTGGAGCTTTCGACCGTATCACATGGAGTTTTGCTCAGTTGGCATAAATCTGTTGACATGCAAGCTCAGTTGCTATGACGATTTCATCCAGAGAACTTTTATAGCTTCTTGTCTGTGTGGGCTTAAAGGTAAACTCCATCAGTTCAATGAAGACTACCTGATATATAGCTGAAAGCTCTAGATAAAGCGAGTAAGTGGACCGTGAGTTGAGACTGTTCAAGGGTGGACTTTTCGTGTTCAGGTTTCTGTTGTGTTTTCATTATAAAGTTCACTGAAATGAAACTGTTTGATACCATTTATTCTTAATAATATATTAAAAAACAATTATTAAGTAATGAAAAAGAGTAGTAGTATCAATAAAATCCTAAAAATACCCATCACTAGTCAAGACTAGGTTTTAGGTTTAAGTTTAGAATTAGGTTTAGGTTCGAGTTAGGTGCTAGGAAATGGATTTTGTGAGAGAGGGCCTTCACAAGTATAGCAGTACACACATTTTTGAGTGTGTGTGTGTGTTTGTGTGTGTGTTAATGAGCACTCAGGTCTATACTGATGTCTTCTACTAACAGATAAGGTGTGAGTATAATTGTGAGGCTCCCTGCAGAGACCTCTGAACAGAACTCCGCCTCCTCCCTCTTTCCTCTATTAAACCCAAATTGACTCGTTAAGCTTGTCTTAATAAAACCCACTTAATAAAAACAATCTACAGAACAAACCGGCTCTCTGCTGCCTTTCTTCCACCTCCCGCGGAACAATAAACATCAGCCTCTGGACAAAAAAATGTCCAATTAATGTGGAGAGCCTCCGTGCTAATCATTAGCTTCTCCATTAACCCCTCGACACCTCCTCCCTCCTGCTGCATTAATGAGGGGGGCGGGGCTACAATTAGGACCGCTCGTCCGCGGAGGCCTTTTGCCTGCGCGGAAAACATTTTAATTATACATAAAACACCAGAGTGAAGCTCTCACACAGCAGGAGAGCAGGAGATCAGGAATGATATCAAATATTACCATGTTCTCCTCCTCCTGCTGCGCCTCGCTGACCTTCTCTCAGCTGTAGAGCACATTCTGACTCCCGTATTTAGAGCAAATCTCGCCATTATGAAGAAAATGTCAGAATTGACAGAAAGAACAACTGAGTTTACTCCTACTGGGAAATCCTGGTTTTCCAGCAGTCCATCCAGATGAACTGGTATTTCCTTTTTCAACGTGCCATTTTGGATCCCTCCTTTTTAGTCCCTCCTTTCCATTCTGAATGACATTTTCATCCATTGTTGTGCCATTTGAAACTCTACATTTAATTTGAATTCCTTTTAAAAATGTGCCATTTTCAACCTCTCCCCTGTGTTCCCATTTGGGGAGTTTGAGTTCCTTTTTTTCCATTTGAAATCTTTATTATGTCATTTGAATTTCAAATCTCCTATTGTGCCATTTTGAATCTTTTCTTCCATTTTGCTTCTTTCATTGTGTCATGTTAGTCCTCCCCATTTGTTACCATTTTTAATCCTTCATCGAGCGGTTTTGAATACTTCCTTATTTCCATTTTGAATTCTTTATAGTGCCATTTTAGTCCCCCTCTTTCCATTCAGAATCACTCCTTTCTGTTTTGAATATTCAATTTTCCAATTTGAATCCCTTCATCCCTTCCATATTTACATTTTGATTACCTCATTCTTTCCATTCTGAATCCCTTATTGTACCATTGTGCATCCCTAAGTCTTTCACCAGGAGAATACAGAGGTTGCTAAAGAAAATGTCAGAATTGACAGAAAAAAACAACTTAGGTTTCCTCCAGACTATACTGGGAAATCCAGCAGTCCATCCAGATGTTATGAACCGGTCTTTCCATTTTCAACGTGCCATTTTGGATCCCTCCTTTTTAGTCCCTCCTTTCCATCCTTACTTTAAATTGAATTCCTCAATGTGCCATTTTCAACCTCTCCCCTCTGTTCCCATTTGAATTCTCCGGTGTGCCATTTTGAATCCTTCCTTTCTTCCATTTTATATCTTTATTATGTCATTTAAATTTCAAATCTCCTATTTTGAATCTATCTTTTCTTCCAGTCTGCTCCTTTCATTGTATCATTTTAGTCCTCCCCAGTTGTTACCATTTTGAATCCTTCATTGAGTGGTTTTGAAAAGTGCCATTTTTGTCGCCCTCTTTCCATTCAGAATCACTCCTTTCTGTTTTGAATATTACATTTTGCAATTTCATCCTTTCCATATTTACATTGTGATTATCTCATTCTTTCCATCCTGAATCCCTTATTGTACCATTGTGCGTCCCTAAGTCTTCCACCAGGAGAATGCAGGGGTTGCTAAATCCACCGAACAGACTTTAGGATAAACTCTTTGTTACACTGTTTTACGGTTTCATTGTCTTACGGTTTCAGCGTATTAATGCGTCTGTATCTGAACGTGTTCCTCCTCTAGTGTTTCAGTATTTTCATGTTTCAGTCTGATAATCCTCAGCTCAGTCTTAATTACTCCCTAATAATTAGAAAATCCTGATAATCTGCTGCTTAATCGAAGCAATTCGGCTGACTGACAGCACACACACACACACACACACACACACACACACACATACTCAGCAGTTATCAGCCTTGTGAATGACTTTGAAGCAGATAATTCTCTGTGTCTCAACATCCACTAATTACCAGCAGCTGAAAAATGCTGCAGGAGTCTGAATCAGCTCCTCTGGAAATTACAAGATACACACAGCTAATAATCACACACACACACACACACACACACACACACACACACAGGCGAGTGTGTTTGTGTGTCCGTATCAAACAGTCACAGTCTTTTCTCAGTCAGCAGTGTGAATCTCTAGTCTCGATCAGATAAAAACACCAGACTGCACATTTAAAGGAACAGTGCAACATTTAGTGAAATCCCTCTCGTCATCCCCAGAGTAAGAAGATGAATATCAGTTTCCTCTCTGTGCGTGACCTTAACGTATGAAACAGAGGAGTGGTGGTGAAAGGTTTAAGGACTGAACCTTTTATTTCTCCTTAATGGCACCATACGGCACTTCAGATTAAGAGGAGATACCCCAGGCGAATAGGGTAAAAAAATTAAATAATAGATATCACCATGAAACTTCCCCAGTTGATTACTTACATAAAGGCCATTGTTTTTTGCGTTAACACAAATTTGTTTTAACGCAACAAATTTCTTGAATGCATTAACGCAACTTGCGATTTTTATAGGTTGTAGCGGGCTCAGTTTTAAAGCTAGAGTGAAGATACTGGTATCATATGCAACTAGAATATCTAAGAAATGCATCGGTACCATGTCATGTAGCTTTTCGCGAAGGAAGTTAAATAACGCTCCAAACTTGTGCTAAATTTTGGCGAGGAAAAACTTTTCAAAGGGGTCCCTTGACCTCTGACCTCAAGATATGTGAATGAAAATGGGTTCTATGGGTACCCACGAGTCTCCCCTTTACAGACATGCCCACTTTATGATAATCACATGCAGTTTGGGGCAGTTCATAATCAAGTCAGCACACTGACACACTGACAGATATTGTTGCCTGTTGGGCTGCAGTTTGCCATGTTGTGATTTGAGCATATTTTTTATGCTAAATGCAGTACCTGTGAGGGTTTCTGGACAATATTTGTCATTGTTTTGTGTCGTTAATTGATTTCCAATAATAAATATATACATACATTTGTATAAAGGAAGCATATTTGTCCACTCCCATGTTGATAAGAGAATTAAATACTTGACAAATCTCCCTTTAAGGTACAATTTGAACAGATAAAAAACGTGCGAATAATTTACGATTAATCATGATTAAACATTTTAATGGATTGACAGCCCTAATAGTTTTATTACTTACTAAGATTTAGCATACAGGTGAAAATGCGTTGATCATCCATATATAGGAAAGTTATGTCTGAAGTCATTTAGAGACAGTGTCTCCTTTGCATAGTTTAATCAATCAATGCATATTTTGGTCACAATCCAAATGTAATGGATCCTTATCAAACAATGTTTGTTTATGCTATGTGTTTATGTAAAAATATAAATATCAACTTTTAGTATATTTTGCTAATAGTACTTCTGTAAAATTTTGGAAGCAGGTCTTTTACGATAAGTATTTCAACACTGTGGTACTGCTACTTCTACTTTAGCAAAGGATCTAAACACTTCTTCTACGACTGAAACTGATAATGGAAACTCATTTTAACAACAAAATTGGACTTGTAGAAGCAGCATCGGTGTGTGACTGCCGCCTACTGTACATATATGTTTACAAGAAAGAGCGAAGCATGAAGAGTCACAGAGCGAGAGAGAGAGAACGGAAGAAACCAGCTCAGCCATAAAACCAACATAAATAAATAAGCGAGAAGCAGCAATAAGAGTCACAGCAGCAGGAAACAAACTGAACAGTCTGAGGTTTCTGCAAAGATTTAAAATGGTTGTTTCAACAGCTAGAAAGCAGCCCAGGAGACACACACACACACACACACACACACACACACACTGGCTGGCCGCTGCCCTCTCTCTCTGGTCCAGCTATAAAAACCCATTAGTAATCACTCCTCGACTCTCAGCGGCTCTTTTCGCCCAAACGACTTCCATCCAGCCAATCTGCATAAATCTGCATTAATGGACGATTTTCCCTCCACAGAAAACAAATGTGCTTTAAAAAACGCCTCCTTATCTGTCGGCTTTTAGAGGAAATATCAGAGAGCGGGAGCACACACACCATCCATCTGACACACACACACACACAATTGCAGCCTCTATTAACAGACAGGCCTATATCATAACAGATATATCACTACGGCAACACTTACAAAGGAAATATAATGTGAGTGTTGAACTTGACAAACAAATGCTGATGATTTAACTATTTTTTTGAGCCTTTGCAGTAGTGGAGCTGAAAGTATCAACAGAAAAACAGCTAACAGGAACACAATGTGAGACTAAATAATGAATCAAAAATGAAATGTTAAATGTTAAAATCTTATTCACAGTTGAAGTCATTTTCAGATACAAGTGACTCAACATTTTGCTTTTATTTGAAAAATAAGAAATGCTCTGATATTTGAGAAAACTTAATCCACGATGATTAAATCAGTCTTCTAATTTGTGTTTGAAGAAGCCTGCCTGTCTGTCTGTCTACCCAACCCGGTCTTAAAGGAAGGCGGATAAATACCCCGACATTACACGGACATCCCACGTGTAATGAGTACGCATTTTAGCGTTTTTGGGTGTCACTTGTACGTCACGCAAACGTCCGCAGTTCAGGTTCAGGCAATGCAACCACATAGGGTAAAGTCACAAACGTCAACAAAAACGTGACAATTGTCACAAACATAACTTACAAAACAAATTTCTTGCTTTTTATACTACGCCACTAAGCATTTATACGTGGATGTGTTTACACTGCAGTCAGTACAGGATACATGGCGTACAAATGACATGTGGAAATCAAGAAAGGCGTAATTATTGTATGCTAAATGCCTTAAGCACTATCGTGGCATTGATACGTCTATTCGTGCGAACGGGCTGATCTACCTAACTACCTGCCTGCCTGTGAGTACTAACAACAGCCATGTTTGTTGTTTATGTTCATAATGATAATTCGGGGGAGTGGCTTTCAAGGGAGGCTTGAAGGGATGGACTTTAAATGTTGCCGACTTGTCGACTTTCTCGCTAGATTCAGGGACTTTTGAAACTAGTGCTGCTCGCTACTTTCATTGGAAAAGAGTTGGCAACACTGGGCTTGGTTTTTCAGTTGGATCATTTTTTTAAATCTAGCGTACCTTTACTAGTTTCTCTCAAGGTAATCGACCCTGCCTTTAAGAGGATCCTTTTAGCTAGATAAAATCCTGTTGAATCATTTCAGGAACATCTGAAGATTTGGGGCCCAGAACAGATTTCCATGAAATGTACTGATCACATCCCGTTTCCCCAGAGGATGAACCTGCGTTATTTAATGGCCCCATGACCTTTCCTTTATCACCACCCTCAGGACAAACTGCACTACACACAATCTGGGCTTTATTAATAAGAACTGGAGTTTCATCAGATGAAATTATTCTCCTGTCTCTGGAAAAAAAAAAACATTTCAAACTCTGCAGCAAAACCTTTTAACACTGAAAATAGTCTCTGGTCTGCTGTTCTGCCCAGTTGCCACGGTGACCCTGACCTGGATAAGCTGCTTGGAAATAGAGGGATGATGGATGGATGTGTGAACTTCTGAAAGTAAATGTTTTTTAATTCGGTTTTGTTTACAGGCTCGGTGGAGTGAAATATAACCAATAACCAAACAAACTGTAATATAACACACTCACACACACACACACACACACACGTATCACATTAACCATCAACACACACTCCAACAACAAGCCCCCAGCACATAAATCAAACACACACACACCTACACACACACACACACATACACGCACAAAGTCTGCTAGTCTGCTGCATGGCTGAGTTTCAATCAGACGGCGGGAATCCCATCAGCATTCACAACAAGTCTCACCCCACACACACACACACACACACGCACACACCAGACAGGGTTTCTGACAGAGCAGATTGGTTCAGCTTTTGCATCGTTCAAGATATTTAAAGCTGCGATCTGTAACTTTCCTCACGTTTAAACTGCAACGCAGTCATTCATATCATGTCGAGCATACTTTAGTAGTCAGACTAAAGTTATTACTAAGTTACTAATTTAGTACTTCTGTACTTTAGTAGTTCAATAGTGTCACTTGTGTTTGTTACATTTCATCATATGATGATGTCCACACACTTTTTAAACCACTTCACAGTGACTTTTCTTTTCCTCCTTTACCCTGACAGATATTTCATCTTGTTTTCTTATATTCTGTTTCAGACTGATGTGCACCTCATCTCGCCTGCCGGAAAGCAGGTTGTGTTACTATGACAACTGGCTAATGTTAGCCATCACCTTTCCAAACCTATTTGCAGCTCATCTGCACATTTGAGAAGGGGTCTTTAACATGTTTAATACTTATTTCTTCCACTGGAACCTGTCTGGCCTGTATGTGGATGTAAATAATGGAGGTTTTATATTTGGAAGACTTTCCTTGAGCGGAGGAAAGCGATTTAAACATTGTTGCGCCAGGCGAATAATTCTCATTGGCCTGAATAGGCGCCATCTTGGGATCCGGTATCCAGTTCTTATTATACATCCATGGGCCCGTGCAGTTGCTGTACAGCAGCCCAAAGAACCCAAAGAAACTGTGAAACTAAAATCCTGATGAGACCACAGCAGTGTTTTTTCTTTCTGCTGCTCACTACAGACACGATTATTAATACCACAGCTCCTCTCTGCTTTACCTGTCCGTCTTCAGACCGTCTTCCCCTCCAGCAGCTCTCGTGTGTTTTCGGCGGCCCGCGCCAAACCGTCGGCCATCAGAGCCTCCTCCAGACTTCTCCTGGCCTGGATCACTTTCAGCTCCTGCTCCCTGCACACACACACACACACACACACATGCAAACACACACACAGAGTGAAATGTCTGTAGTTTTGGAATGACATGTTCAGCTACATACATACATACTTTTGGCCATATGATGTATTTTGCTCTGGATTAAACTGTTTGTGGAACCGACGACACCGCCCTGAGGCTCCACCTCTTACTGACCAAAAATAAAAAGGAAATAAAGAAGCGAGTTGACCTCAGCGATTAAAAACAGTATTTACACATGTTCAGCTGTTAAGAACGTCAGCAGGTCGAGGTGAACTCAGACCACTTCGTCCTCTCAGTCCACATCAGCTCTTTAAAGTAAACGTGTGTGTGTGTTTTGTTTGTTTTTGCTGCCACAGACACGGAGAACATGTCAGCCACCTTTTGCCAAAACCAACAAACGCCATAAAGAAACATGGAGAAAAGACAGAATCAGCCCCATCTTCTCAGACTAAATCTGGATTAATAAACAGCTAGAGAAACAACGAGACATGTAATACAAATACGCTATTTGCTTCTGTTAAAAAAAGGGACAATTTTAAAGGACAAATAATGAAAAATGAATACAGTTTAATTAAAAACAAAATTAGAAAGATTGAAAGAATGCTAAGAGATAAAACAACCGCAAGTGAAAAACAAAATTAAAAAAAGCTCATAAATTCAAAAAATGAGAGATGAGAGGGCAAAAGAGAGAGAGAGGGAGGGGGGGGGGGGGGTGAGAGACGTGTAAGAGAAGGGGAGATGAGGAAGAGGAGGAGGAGGGAGAGGAGAGGAATGAGAGCGATTTAGGATGACAAGCACATTCGACTGAAGAGAGAGAGGAGGGAAGAGGGAGAGAATTGGAAATTAATGGAGGGGAGAGATAAGAAAAGAAGGAGGAGGAGAAAAGGGAGGAAGGCTGGAGGGAGGGAGGAGATATAAGAGGAGAGGAGACACAGGGAGGGGGATGAAATGGAAAGAGAGAGAGAGAGAGATGGAGATGAAAAAAACAAAAGAAGGTGAAAGACAAGAATGCATGCTTGGAGGGATGGAGCAATGAGAGAGGGATGGGAAAAAATGAGGATGAAGATGGAATGAAATATTGAAGGAAGGAGGGAAGGAATGAAAGGAAAGCATAGGGGAGGAGGAAAGGAAATAACAGGAGGTAAGGAGAAAAGAGAAGACTAAAGAGGGGATGGACAGAGTAAAGACGGAAAGGAGGAGATATTGGAAGAAAGGAAAGGACTGAATGATAAAGGAATAAGATAAGGAAGGAGAGAATGAAGGGAATAATGGGAGAGAAGGAAGGAAAAAGGAAGAGCAGAATTAATAAGGAGATAAGAAAAGGTGAGAGGATGCTGAGAAGGATGGAAGGAAGGGATGGTAGGAGTGAAAAAGGTAAGGAAGGAGAGAAGAAATCGTGGGAGAGAAGAAAAGGGAAGGACGGAAGAAGGGAGGAAAGGAGAAAGAGTAAAGAAGGAAATATATGGAAGGACTGAAAAGGAGAGGGAGGATGTAGTGATGTATTCCAGTGATTCTGCTGTAATGGCTTCGGCCAGCTGTTCTCTGCTCTGCTCTCTACTGGACACACACACACACACACACACACACACACACACAGTCAGTCGGTGTGTGTCCCCACAGTGCCCCCTCCTGTCAGGTCCCACTAACTGTCTATGTGGTTTACAGGGACTCTGATCTGAGGACTGATCTTATCTTCTTTTAAACTGTATTCAAGCAATATACTGTCTGATTGTCAAAACAGGGTGAGAGATATATATACAGTATTTTTAATTCTCCATCTGCATGTCCCATGGCTGCCAATAACTACAATTAGCGCCTGGCAGTTGTATGCCTGCGCCAACCAATCAAGTTGCAGTTTACATACAACTTTCATAATTAGCATATGAATTCTTGAGTTATGGCCAAAAACAAGTTTTGTGAGGTCACAGTTTGTCAATGCAGCTTTTGGTTGGCTGCTGCTGGCACACACAGCCTGGCATGTGCTGCGTGTTTTTCACTAAAGCCATCTAAACTTCTATCACAAAGCTGGATTTGTATATATTTGGATCTGTTGTCTATTTTATCTGTATATATAGGATGAAAATGAGCATTCTTGCTAACTACTGTATGTTTACATCCTGTATTTTATACTGAAGCCTATCCCAGCTGACATCAGGCGAAGGCGGGGTACACCCTGGACGGGTCGCCAGACTGTCACAGGGCTGACACATAGAGACAGACAACCATTCACGCCCACATTCACACCTACGGGCAATTTAGAGTCAACAATTAACCTGCATGTCTTTGGACTGTGGGAGGAAGCCGGAGAAAACCCACGCTAGCACGGGGAGAACATGCAAACTCCATACAGAAGGGCCCCAAGCTGAGTTTGAACCCGCCCCTGTCCCTATCAAATAAATAAAATAACCACCAAATTCTAATCAGTTCATTCTTGAGTCCAAGCGGACGTTTGTGCCAAATTTGAAGAAATTTGCTCAAGGCGTTCCTGAGATATCAAAAGAATGGGATGGACGTGAGGTCACTGTGACCTTGACCTTTGAACACCAAAACATAACATAACTTGAGTCCAAGTGGTTGTTTGTGCCAAATGTAATACAATTCCCTCCAGGCTTTCCTGAGATATCGCTTTCATGAGAATTGGACGGACAAAAGATCACAGTGACATTTAACCACCAAATTCTAATCAGTTCATCCTTGAGTCCAGGTGGATGTTTGTGCCAAATTTGAAGAAATTCCCTCCAGGCTACTCTGAGATATTACTGGAATGGGACAATTGTGAGGTCACAGTGACCTTGACTTTTGACCTCTGACTACCAGAATCCAATCAGTTCATCCTCGAGTCCAGGTGGACATTTGTCCCAAATTTGAAGAAATTCATGCAAGGTGTTCCCGAGATAGAAGAGATATCGCATTCACAAGAACAGACGGACGGACAACCTGAAAACATAATGCTCGGCTTTGTCCTCCGACTGCCGCCAGCGCGGAGACATAAAAACGAAATTGAAAAAAAAGAAAGAATGAAACTTGACAGTCAGACTCCTCGAGCTGACCGGAGAAACAAACTTCACTTTTCCTCCATCAATCATTCATCAGTTTTTGGATTGACTTCGTCCCTTCAAGCAGCTGCTGGTTTCAGTTCATTTCTATAAAAATTCAAACTCTCAGTAGAGAGAGATAATCCATCACAGTCAGTCTTTCAGTCAATCTGAAACCTCAGATGTTGACGTGTCTTTGTATGCAAACATGACAGAGACGGTTCGCATCACCAAACAGTGATGAAAGAGTCGTAGTAAGAAAGGCAACATTGACATTTTAGAAAAAAGCATTTTGAAATTCTTAAACCTGCATTAGGAGGCAGTGGAAACAACACAACACTGCTATAACATCACCTGTAAGTTGATATAGTGAACCTGATAGCAAACAGCTGCTTATTTACACATCCAGCAGAGTCATGTTCGTTTCCACCTGATGAGTCTAAGTCCAATATTCACATTCTTTTAGCTCTGTTTTTGGTCTCCACCAACTCCTGAGGGAAATACCTGTCTCTTTAGCTGCTAAATGCTCCACTACAGTATGTTCACCAGCCGAAAACAGCTGCCTGCCTTTATCTTCGCTAAAACCTTACTATTTAAAACACTTCGGACTCGCACGGACGAGTAACGTGCCTGTGCAAGCGTGTGACTGTTTATGTTTAAATAGAAAGGTATTAGTGAACATGCAAGTTAGCATATGACTAGATCATGTTCATTTTGGCAGCTATTTTAGATTTAGTCTTCGTCTTAAAATGAAAATGCTTATTAGTTTTAGTCACATATTAGCCATTTTATCCTTCATAGTTTTAGTCTACTGTTAGTCAACGACAACTAAAAATGTTTTAGATTAGTTTTAGTCACCGAAAAGTCATTACTTTTTAGTCAAAATGTTCTTTTATTTTTTTTATTTAATCGTAGTCCTGTTTAGTCATCAGATTATATTGAACATTTCTGTTATGTAAGCTAACTTATTTCATATAAAATTTGTCTTCTCTTTCACTGATGATGTGTGTGAGTGTTTGAGACAGAGAGAAGGGAAGAGAAGGTGGAAGCTGACAAAAATAAAGTGAGATATTGGTAAAGTTTTATGTTTTTAAACTACATTTCAGTCTCGTCTGTTTGAGATCGGCACCGTTACTGTTTAATGCCGTCGGTGCCGTCGGTGCCGTCTCGCCATCGTCTCGTCTCAGGCGTGGAAAATAGGTCGTTGACAAACATATTTCGTCATAGTTTTCGATAATGAAATGAACACTGGACTAGATATATGAGACTTGGATTATACACGAGATATGTGAGAGTTTGTAAACAGATGCTTTGATTTAGTTTTGCTATTGTTAAACGCGGCCCCCATTTACTTCAATTCATCAAGACTATTCTCCGTTTTTGGATTCTTCGTTCACCGTGGAGGCTTGCGAGAAAAATCAAGTTTCCTCAAGAATTCAAAGTAACACGGGGTGAGTAATTGATACAAAAATGATCATTTTGGGGGTGAAGTATTCCTTTAAAGTATCTTAAATGCCTCCATGAGCTGAGTGTGTTGATAAGTGGGACAAACTACAATAACTGACTTCCTGTTGTATCTAGAACACCAGCATGCACCTGTCCCTTTATCACCTCCAAGAAGCAGAAACAAATAAAACACATTCTTCTTTTAAAAAAATGTTGATCGCAGTGACAAAATATACACATCATTACCTGCTGAATTGAGTGTTGAAAGAGTGGAAATAATGACTAGTATAAGACACAAAAATGAATTCTGAAGACTGTGTCTCTCACCGGATGTGTTCGTCAGTGACGGTGAAGGCCTTGCAGAGCGGTTGGGACGTGTTCAGCCAGATGGCCGGGTTCTTCTCGACAGCCACAGACGACTGTCCTGTTATTGGAGCAGAGCTCATGTGCAGAGCGCTTGCGATGGCCGACAGCAGAGTGTCATCGCTGGAGTCCGGACCGACGCCTGCAGAGAGAGAGGTCAGGGGTCAGAGATGAGGACTGGAGCACGGTGCGTGTTCAGGTTTGTGATGGAGACTTACTCTGCAGGCCTTTGGGCAGGTCCATGGACCGCAGGACTTCTTCCGTGACGTCTGATGGCCGCAGACCTTTCAACCTCCTCTCCCAAAAGAGCTGCAGGCAGACAGACGACAGAGAGAGTTGAATATCTGCTGTGAACTGTAAGATCTCTTTAGTTTATGTTTAGTTTCCATCATTTCAGCTTCATTGTTTTCTGATCGTCTCCTTGCCCGTTCTGGAGTCTGTTGTTAAAATGCTGTTAATGCCAAACAAACACTTGACGCTGCTGCTTCAAATTAAGAGCTTTTGAAGGGCAACCGCTGGAAGGGTTTTACTGTAAAGCAACTACAGCAAGTATTTTAAGTGGATCAGTTTTAAGTGATGCAAGGATTAACCGTGGAATTAAATATAACCACAACACCTTTCCTGCTGATCCTAGAGAACTGTTTCATCCTCTTTCACAACATCCAACTCCTCTTACTCCTTCCATTTTCTTATTTTTCTTTCCTCTTATTCTACACTTTCATCCCTTCTTGGCCGCCTATCATCACACACTGTGTGCTGCTTTTCCCATGACACCTCAGCACCCTCTAGTGGCCCCAGTCACCATGACAACGTGGTTTCCTCCAGCGTCTCTTGTGTAACAGCCTGACCTCGCCCTCAGGCATTACCATGGCGACACCAGAATGTGTGTGCGTCAGCCTCTCACCTGTCTGGGCTGCTCGCTAGCTCTCTGCAGGTCTGCCTTCACCTTGTTGCCGGGGTGACTCGTAACCTTGGTAACGGGCTGTTTAAAGATGGACGCCGTCTGTCTGATTGGCAGGGATGTGTTCAGGTCCGGTTTACCTCCCTGGATGAGACAGAGACACAGTCTGTGTGTTGGTGACATGTTTTCTTTCCCGTTGCCTTTCCTTCTATCCTAATTCCTTTCTTTTTTTCCTCCCTTCCCTTCTTTCCTTCCCTTGCTCTTTGCTTCCTGATATCGTTCTTTCCCTTCTTCCTTACCTCCTTCCTTCCTTCCTTCCTTCCTGGTCTGGTTTACCCTTCTAAATGTGAGACAGAGCGTGATAGTAAACCTGTAACCTGTATGTGTGTGCATGCATGTGTGTGTGACAGTTGAGCTTAAACTCGTCCTTTTACCAAACGACTTCTCAAGCGATTTCACTGTCGCAGACATATTTCCAATGTCGGAATAAAATAAAAGAGTCTTGATAATCCAATAAAATCAAACAAGTTTAATATTATCATAAGCTCAATGACGCGAACATTGTCAACAACCAATAGGTGCGCTCTCTCCAGCACCAAAACAGGAAGCAGTAAAAGGGGTAGAAAGTAAACATGGAGAAACCATGGATGTATATAAAGAGAACTGGATAGAGCGTTGGAGGCGGGCTCCCATTCAGTCCAATGAGAGCTACTCAGATGTGTATGATGTCAAAATGGCTCGACTGTCGAGTGATAAAGTACGAGGATCATCCGGCGGGCCCATGGAGCAGGCGCAGTAGCGTTTCCTTTAACCCCGCCACCCAGCTCTCGGTCTGGGTCTCATTCAAATGAACGGAGGAAGGAAATTAACTCTCTTTGAGGACCTTATGATTTAAATAAGGGCTATTCATGTGTTCGTATACTGGGAAGTTGATTCCCTCAGTCTTCGCAAATTATTATAGTCCGTGACTAAAAACTTAAGACACATTGTCTTTAGATGTGACAGAGTGTCAGTCTCCTAGTGTTTGGTAGGCATAAGCTGAGGTTACACAGACAACAACAGGAAGTGTTGGTGTGTGGGTGTGTGTGTGTGGGTGTGTGTACTGCCAAGTAATGATGTGTGAAGAGCAGCAGCAGAAAGTTACAAACCGTGTCAATACAGCGCGCACACACACGCACACACATTACATTATGTCTGCCCTATTGAAGGATGATGATGTTGGTTGCTTGTATTTTATAAAGCATACCTCAGCAACTACTGGGCTGGTGTTGGGGAGTGATTATTTTAGAATAAAGACTGGGCACAGACATGAGATAGGCCTTTTTTATAGAGGGCATTTTGACATGTGACAGTAGGAAAAGTATGGGTGAAAGTAAACGAATGAATGATGTTCAAATTACACCTGTGCTTTTTACTCTATGACAAGTCCAGATGTCTACCGTGAAAAAGGGCCTATTGGTATCGATCTTCTCTCAGAAAGAAAACAGTTTCTGAAATTGTCAAACGGTTCATTTAAACCAGGACTGAAACCAGCCCTACATCAAAGGACGACACAGTTCTGCATGAACTTTCAGTAGGAGTGTGACGTCACTGTTTCAGCTGTGCGGTAGAAACTAGGAAAGGCAGATATTATACTATCTATGTCTTTGAATTTCCCCTCATTTTCCGAGATTCTTTGGAATCAGTTGCTTTAAAGCAGACGGCAACCTCTGGGTCTGAGGACTGAAGCCAATGAGGAAGTGCTTGCATTCTTTCTGACAGCCAGCAGGGGGCAACTCTTCTGGTTGCAAAAAGAAGTCTGATTGTATAAAAGTCTATGAGAAAATGAGCCTACTACTCACTTGATTTATTACCTCAGTAAACATTGTAAACATGAGTTTATGGTCTCAGTCGCTAGTTTCAAGTCTTCTTCAATACAGCATGATGTTCATGTAGTAAATTATGGTCCCATTTTGAGTCAAATAGATCATAAAGCAGGGGATGCTTCAGGGCGGGGCTACCTTGTGATTGACAACCGTTCTACTGTAAATCAGAGCTTCAGTAGTGACGCTTTGGGGCTTTGTCAGTATCATTAGTATTGGAGGAGGATTCCTCCTGTCTGAGTCAGGTTTGGTCCCCCGTGTGTGTGCTAGGAGTGTGTGTGTGTGTGTGTGTGTGTGTGTGTGTGTGTGTCAGCTGACCAGAGGTTGGATGATCATTCAAATTTAATTAGATTGGAGAACATGCTAATGAGTCCAGTCTGCTCATAGTGAGGTTTGTTCAGAGATGTCGGGAAAATGCAGCTGAAAATGCAGCTGATGGAAGACCTGTGGACAAAGAAATACACTATTATACCAGGGCTGTAGTCATGACCACAGAAGTACTGTCCAAGGCGAGACCAAGACAAGTCTGAGGAAAGTCAGAGTCAAAACACCCAAGAGACCGAGACAACTCAGAGTCAAAATATGCATGAGACAAGTGTGAGTCAAAATGCCCACAGGACTTTTCTCTGTTTTGTGAGCATTTAGCCTCAAACACTGACAAGAGCGGGACGAGTCTGAGTCAAAACACGCTTTAGATCCAGACTAGTCTTAGACAAAACACTGATTAGACCAGGTCAATACACCTACGAGAGAAAGGCAAAACACCCACAGAACAAGCCATGTCCAACATGTCCATGACATTGAGACAAGTCCAAGTCAAAACACCCACAAAAAAGTCTGAGCTACAAAACTGATACTATCAAAACTGATACAAGTCTGAGTCAAAACACCCACAAAACTGAAACAAGTCAGAGTCAAAACACCCACAAAACTGAGACAAGTCCGAGTCAAAACACCCACAAAAAAGTCTGAGCTACAAAACTGATACTATCAAAACTGATACAAGTCTGAGTCAAAACACCCACAAAACTGAAACAAGTCAGAGTCAAAACACCCACAAAACTGAGACAAGTCCGAGTCAAAACACCCACAAAACTGAAACAAATCCGAGTCAAAACATCTACAAAACTGAAAAAAGTCTGAGTCAAAACACCCACAAAACTGAAAAAAGTCTGAGTCGAAACACCCACAAAACTGAAACAAATCCGAGTCAAAACATCTACAAAACTGAAAAAAGTCTGAGTCAAAACACCCACAAAACTGAAACAAATCCGAGTCAAAACATCTACAAAACTGAAAAAAGTCTGAGTCAAAACACCCACAAAACTGAGACAAGTCCGAGTCAAAACACCCACAAAACTGAAACAAGTCCGAGTCAAAACATCTACAAAACTGAAAAAAGTTTGAGTCAAAACACCCACAAAACTGAAAAAAGTCTGAGTCAAAACACCCACAAAACTGAAACAAATCCGAGTCAAAACATCTACAAAACTGAAACAAGTCTGAGCTAAAACACCCACAAAACTGAGACAAGTCAGAGTCAAATCACGCACAAAACTGAAACAAATCTGAGTCAAAACACCCAAAAAACTGAAACAAGTGCGAGTCAAAATGGCCACGAAAGTCTGGGTCAAAGCATCACTGAGACCAAGACAAGTCAGGGTGAGAACACCCAAGAGGCTGAGACGTCCCAGACAAAACACCCAGAAAACAGAGAAAAGTCCTGGTCAAAACACCCACAAGACAGAGACAAGTCCGAATCAAAACAGCCACGAGGCCGAGACGAGTTAGAGTCAAAACACCCACAAGACCATGACAAGTCCAAATCTAAACACCCATGAGCCCGAGACGGAGTCAGAGATAATAAAAAAAGAAAAGCGTCTTGAGACTGTTCTTGAGTACTACAGCCCTGGTATTATAGTAGTAGTATATGTATACTGTCACATGAATGATGAGAGCAGAAGACAGACAGTTCAGCAGCCGGTGGACAGGGTTTCACCCACACACATCACACTCTTCCTCGGTGCTGAATGAGTGTTTGTCCACTGACCTGCTGAACTGTCAACCTGTTGCAGGACGAGCTGTGTTAATCTGTTAATCTGATAACACACAACACAACCACAGCACAGCCACAGCCACAGCCACAGCCCTCCCCCACAGCTGTGATCCATCACTGTTACCTTGGTCGAGCTGAGCGGGTCATGTCGGAATCTCTGTTTGTTCTTGTGCAGTTTTCCGGGCATTATCTTCCCCGTCCGGAAGTCGAAACATCCCAGATCCACTGTGTTTCCAAGGTAACGGGACAACTGAGGCTTACTCCTGAACTTCTTCCCTGAAGGACTGAAGGAAGGATGGAAGGAAGGAAAGAAGGAGGGAGGAAGACAGATAGATAAAGATAGTGTGATTAAAGATATCAATATCTTCATTTTGGACATCCAAAAAAGATAATTTACAGATTTTGTCAAGAATTACAGTTATCTTATCTGACATTGTGACAAGTCAGAAGTGGAGATATCTTGAATTTGAGAATTGGACTTTGGAGGTGTGGTATTATCAGTGGAGATATAATAAATAATAAATAATAATAATTATAGTTAGACAAATTTAGGAAAATTTAATTAGAGTATATGTATGGCTCAATAAGGAAGCTGGTAAATAATTAATAATTGACTTATGGAGAAGGGGTGGGATTAAATAAGTTTATACTTCTTCTCACTCCCTTTCGAAAATATGTAAATCAAGGTATCAAGTGTTCGACAATTTATTATTTTCTTTTCATTGTATGTAAATACTACTTGTTTCTGACTGTCCACTTGTTGGTATGATCGTTCTTTTTCTTTATTTTTTATTTTATTTTTTTTTGTATTCTACATGTTCGAAATATATTTTTAAATGAAACCGAAAAAATTAAAATGAGATATCTGGAATTCATGTTTCACACAGTCCAAACCGAACCGTAGAAATCTGAGCCACTGTATATTAGTGCTAGTTCGACTAGTAATTCATAAACTACTGATGTACATGACACTGCAGAAACAAACATGGCTGCCTCACATCCGTCACATATAAGCGGTTGCTGTATAACGTTAGGTAACCGGACGCAACCGCCACTAGCACAAAGCATTAGTGACGGAGCTCCTCGGGGGTTGAAGCTGTTATTTTTCTCGTTTTGACAATCTAACTGGTGACAAAACATCGTGCATAAATTACACACTTCTAACAGTCTAAATGTGTAATTGGTCCTCACAAAGATAGAAGTACAAGAGCAGACACACAGTCATTCAGCTGTGTCTGACATGTAGGTCAGCAGCAACAAAGCTAAGATCAGAGGCTGCATGTGTGTGTGTGTGTGTGTGTGTGTGTGTGTGTGTGTGTGTGTGTGTGTGTGCATCATATATATTGTGTTTCATCTTGCTCCAGCTCTTTCCTGAAGCTATACGGTTCTTACACGGACTGAAATATTCAAACGGACTATTTATGTACGTCACTATTCTAAGTGTGAATGAATCAGAACTGAAAGTAAACTGTGGGTTTGAATAAAGTTCCTGATTAACAGCCTGGGTCAAGGATGGAGCCGTCAGAGGCCCCAGCAGGGTGTTACTGCTCTTCCAGTAAGTCGACCTGCTGACTGGTTCCCTTACTGGAACTGATGAGTCACATCACTAAGTAAACTGAAAGTAAAGCCGAGTCTCAGCGCTCGAACCGCTCGTCTCATTCGCGTTAAAGCTTCAGGGTGTGAAGGAGCTCGGGTGTCTATTACTCTGAGCTGTTAATGTGATCGAAGCTGTGCCTCCACCGCTGCTGCTCAACAGGAAGTGAGCAGACGGCAGCTCTGCGGAGTCACGGCCTCACCGCGCACCTGCACTATAAAAGTGACATCACTTCTTTTGCAATCTTATGCAGCGGTAGTTAACGAAGATACAGAACTACGGCATGGCAACTTCAAAGGGGTCCCTCTGACCTCAGACAGACATGCCCACTTTATGATAATCACATGCAGTTTTGGGGCAAGTCATAGTGAAGTCAGCACACTGACACACTTACAGCTGTAGTTGCCTGTTGGGCTGCAGTTTGCCATGTTATGATTTGAGCTTATTTTTAATGCTAAATGCAGTACCTGTGAGGGTTTCTGGACAATATTTGTCATTATTTTGTGTTGTTAAGGGATTTCCAATAATGAATATATGCATACATTTGAATAAAGCAAGCATATTTGCCCACTCCCAAGTTGATAAGAAGAATATTAAATACTCTCCCTTTAAGGTACATTTTGAACAGATAAAAAATGTGCGATTAATTTGCGATAAATTGGGATTAACTATGGACAATCATGTGATTAATCGAAATATTTTAATCGATTGAAAGCCCTACTATAGTTACATCCTGAGGACGTAACTGAAAACCGTTTGCATCTATTCATTTTGAAAGAGCAACAGCCAATGGGGAAACTCCCAACGCTCGACTGACCAATGGTGTAACTTCATCACTCACTCAGAGACAGACGTCACATTTATAGGGCTGGCCCCGCTTTGCTGAAGTATAGCCAAAAAAGGAGGTAAAAAGGAACTAATAAAACAAAGGTATGCAGAATCTGAATATTAGCAGTAGTTGTATTACCAATAAATAAATTAATATATCTAAATGAATTACTTAAAGCTAATACTTCATCTGCATTAAAGCTATAATGCTTATGGTTTGCATCAATTTGCAATAACCATTCAATGTATATATATTCTGTAATGACCTCTCTATAAAGTAGTTTTCATCATGAGTGGCAGGGTCCGCCACTCACAACGCCAATTATTGACTTACTCCTTTATCAAAACAATGTGAGATGCTCTTCATACCATCAATGAGCTGGTTGTTGATTTGATTGATCATCCACGTAATCATCTAGTCCATTATGGTTAAACGATGGACAATTCCATCGCATCTGCTTTTATGCCCATCGCTCACTTTATGCTCCTCTGGGAAGTGGCCGGGCAAAAAAGTTTCATAAATAAATAAGTAAATAGTTATATTAAGTGTCATGATTGAATACTCCAGTCTGATTAGTTAATCACGGCGTTCTGTAGTCTGTAATTTCTCTATATCAGACCTATGTAAATATATATATATATATAGACCTATGTAAAGCAGACCGTTGCTATGGGCGCAGCTCTGTTGTCAGACTCTGGCGGACCGTTTTTGTGTCAAAATATTGATTTGTTCAGTAAGTAGCCGTGTAATAAGCGGGATAATGTACAGCGAGCTGGTCATTATTGTGAAAGAATCCCCTTCAGGGCGAGCAGAGACCCCTCTGCTTTGCGTCAGGGTGCAGCATCGCCCTGTCGGGGATTCTTTCACAATAACGACCGGCTCGCTGTACATTATCCCTTACATAATAGTATGCAAATTTATAATATGTTTATTGTTCAACACAGGCCATTCCGGTAGAGACATTAAATATGAGAATGCTGAAATATAGTGATATTGTGGTTTTAGCTGGCATGTGTCGCCTCACCTTTTTGAGCGATGCTCGTTCATGTCTATGTAGAGCGAGCAAGCGTGAGCCCGACGCTGACTTTCATTGACTTAACGGCCACATGTGTCGCTGTTAATAGACTGATTCTTACAAACAGTCCCTTTAACAGCGTCACATCCCCACTCCCTATGATCACTCACATAAATAATCTAATCTTTTTTTGGAGGGACTCATGATTTAAGTGGTTCAAATCCAGGTTATGACCCTGAATTAACCGTCAGCGTGTTGACAACCACATCCATTGTATAACATTCATATTATTTGTATATTTATGGATTGTTATAGGGTTGTTATTAATACTTATATGTGTGTATTACACACTGACACAGACACAGAGACACAGACACGTTTTTTACTGGCGTCCTTATGGTAGGCGACTCGATTACAGTCCAAAATGGCAGAGACGTACAGGTCTGCTGATGCAACGTTTCGATCTGCTCTGTCCGCTGTCTCTCATCCACCGCTGCTGTTTACACAAGCACAGCGGTTTGGCTCAGCGACTAACAGTGCGTTATAATATCGTATCGTATCGAGATCGTGAACCCAATATCGTGTATCGTATCATATCGTGAGCTGAGTGAATCATCACACCCCTAGTTGTTATTAATACACCCTGACACAGACACTATTTACAGGAACAGTTTGAACACTACATTATTAATATTATTTAGTTGTTATTAGGTTGTTATTAATACTTAATATTTGTGTATTACACCCTGAAACAGACACAGAGCCACTCTATACAGGAACATGGCAGTATGAACATAACTTCTGTGACAGTAACTGAGTCATTTGACACTTTCTGATCAACTTTTATCAGCACAAGTGAGTTCAGAACCAGCGATGACAGTCAGTCAGAGTTATAGAGGGGCACTAACCACAGGCGGACTGATCGATCACCGAGTGGCTGATCGATCGATGAGTACCTGTAGTAGTAGACGTCGCTCTTCCCGGCGCTCAGTCCGGACTTCCTGATCACTTCTTCCTTCTTCCATCCGGGCGGCAGAGCTGGGCAGTCCATCGTCTTCTTCTTCTCCATCATCACACACTTTATCTTAGCCCTCGATCAGATCAGGCTCCGATAGGACCGATCGATCACCCCGTAAACACCGATCAGGACCCTCCAGACCAAACGAGCGGAGCAGCAGAAGCAGCAGCCAGGGCGGACGGGCGGACTGACGTCACGGACGTTAGTTACGTTAACGGCTGCGGCGGCTCGGCTCTCCCTCCCTTTGCCCCGGCTATATGCTGTTTATTTCGGGTTAAGTTGAAATAAAACAAAGTGTCCCGGTTCAGGAGTGTGAGCTGGGACGGGATGTCCCGGGTTAAAGTGTCTTCAGGTCCGAGTTTAGTTTAATTTATAGCCTAACTACCTAAAGGGAGAGAACCAACGGCTCATCTGATCTGATCTGAACTGAACTGGACCAACGGCAGGCTGTGACGTCTGCGATATCTCACACACACACACACGTACACGCATTCACGCACACGCATTCACACACGGCCTCAGCAGAGATCGTCTATTGTGACAGATGACTGACTCAGTAGTGGTTTCAGAAAAACGTACCCATTAAAGGGCCAGTGTGTAGCAAATTAGATATTGATAATATAATATATTATATTATATAATATTGAGACAAAAAAAGACATAGAATTAATTAACATATAGCCTATACATACATTTAAAGTTAGGACTCTCAGCAGCAGACTGAGGAACAGTTTGTTTCCCCCAGGCCATCAGACGTTTAAATAGATAATTCATACACCTTGACACAAAAAATATATCTTATACTGCATATACTGTATATGTTCTTAATGTATATGTTCTTAATATGCCTTGTACAAAGTATTTCCTTTTATAATTGTAATATAACTTATTATTTTAATGGAGCTTCCCAGCAAAAAGCATTTCATACGATTGTACCTGTACAGATGTGATTGTCAAGATGTGACAATAAACATCTTGAATCTTGAATCTTGAATCTTGAATCTTGAAGTTATATAAAAATGTAGACTGGTCAATTATTTATACAAAATATAAATAATATATTAATTAATGAATACAGTAGCCTACCACAAATCTGACTTTTCAAACAGTTGCAAAACTGTTTTCTAATTTGGTACCAAATTACATGTAAGTTACATGTAGGCCTACATGTATTGTTGTTTTTTTATTGGTGAGGCTTTTCTGATGTGACAGAGTCAGTTGTGTTTCTGGTGCCTGGATTTTGAGGTGGAGTGATCACTCGCTGCTTTCTTTCCCTACACCTCTCTGTTTCAATCCCCCCAGTGACGTCACAGGCTCTGGGTTAAAGGGGCCTGCAGCACCCATGAGCAATGGAGGGAGGGACCTTGGAGAGTGGAAGTGGTCATCTTGGTGGAAGTCTTGAATTGTTATCTGTTGCTGCGCTGGTTTTTGATTCATTTCTTTGATTGACTAAGGCCCTGTTCAGACCTGGTATTAACAAGCGGGTTTGACTTTGGATTCATGGACACGGGGACTTAATAGTTATAGGACTGGGTATTGGGGAACATTGGGTAGGGATATCCAGCGACAGCCTGGTCCGGATATTCTTACAGTTCCTTATAAACTCTGACAGGATGGCAGGGAGGGAGACAGATTGGGGGTAAAGTCGATCCGCTGAAGCTGATAAACATCATTAAAGGGCAAGTTGGAGAAGTGAAATATGTGAGAAAACATTAAAACTGCTCAACTATTTCATTGCAAATCTACAAAACAGTTCAAATAAAAAAGTTTTTTTTAGGGCTGTCAAAGTTAACATGATAATAATGCATTAACGCAAATTCATTTTAACACCACTAATTTAGGACTAATAAAGAATATCTTATCTTCTCTCTTTAACGCATTAACACAACTTGCGGTTTTTAGGTTGTAGTGGGCTCAGTTTTAAAGTTAGAGTGAAGATACTGGTATCATATGAAACCTGGTACCAACCATGCCATGCAAAGGAGGCTAAATAGCGCTCCAAATTTACGTTAAATTTTGGTGAGGAAAAACTGGCATAGCCATTTTCAAAGGGCTCCCTTGAACTCTGACCTCAAGATATGTGAATGTAAATGGGTTCTTGGGTACCAACGAGTCTCCCCTTTACAGACATGCCCACTTTATGATAATCACATGCAGTTTGGGGCAAGTCATAGTCAAGTCAGCACACTGACACACTGACAGCTGTTGTTTCTTGTTTGGCTTGAGTTTGCCATTTTGTGATTTGAGCATATTATTTTATGCTAAATGCAGTGCCTGTGAGGGTTTCTGGACAATATTTGTCATTGTTTTGTGTGGTTAATTGATTTCCAGTAATAAATATATACATACATTTGCATAAAGCAAGCATATTTGCCCACTCCCATGTTGATAAAAGTATTAAATACTTGACAATTCTCCCTTTAAGGTTTGAACAGATCAAAAATGTGTCATTAATTTGCGATGAATCACAATTAACTATGAACAATCATGCAATTAATCACAATTAAATATCTTAATCAAGTGACAGTCCTAGTTTTATGTTTCTTTTTTGAAGCAGAAGACAACCATTCATTAATTTTTCCTACTGAAAAAATTATGATTGTCATTAATTATTGACTGTGCCGGAACAGTTTTTTTTTAATAGATATGGTATAATTTTTCAACATGTAATGCTATAAAACTCAAGTTTTTCTTTTGCCAACCAGATATAATTGATATCAATAAAGCCTTATGTACACTGAAACAGTATGCCTATTATATCAAAATTCACTATGGACAACTACAATCATTCTCTCACTGGGCTTTGAGTGCAAACCACCACCAGAGGGCGACATAGCTCTTCTAGAATCCATCTGGATTCCACGTGCAGCCGTCCAGTACGTGGCGGTAATACATCTCTAAGCTGGTTCTGCCAACCGCCAATAAAAACCAACGAAGAAGAAGAAAAAGAGAGTTTCCAACCGCTAATAAACACCAACGAAGAAGAAAAACAAAAACAAAGTTTGCTAAAGTTAGCTTCACCCGGGAGTCTTGAATCTTCTGTTGTTGATCAGCTGATACTGACTCACTGACTGTATTCAAAGAGGCTGGACACGAGATATACAGAAAAGGAAACATTCTGGAGTGAAACTGTAAGTTGATTATGTTTCATTTAATACAGATTCACTAGTTTAATATGAACATTTAGATTCAAATTCCTGTTTTTTACCCTGGAAGTGCTGCTAAGTGTAACATTAACTAGCTAGTTAACTTTAGAGATGTTGACATATCTAGTTAAGACAGCACAGCTGTAGAAGGTCTTATAAACATAACATTATATATACACTAAAATACTGTTACGTAAAACGCTCACTAACTTCTGAATGTATGTTTGCTTTGTTGTTTTGGTTGTGGTATAGCTAGCTAACGTTAGCTAATGGCTAGACTAAAGTCACGTTAACTAGCTAAGGTCAGTCAGTTTTTCTAACATTAAAACAAGAGGAGCAAACGTGCCAAAGTCACTTGACAACCACAACACACTGACTTGTATTGTCAGTTCATGTTTAGTTAGATTAGGTCAAGATCAGTGAGTGTCTCTGAATTTCAATAGGAAAACCTGACAGATGTTTGTCACTGATCTAAAAAGAAAAATAAAGAAATCTGTGCTTCATCAGACTGTCTGATTTGGATTGTAAGTTGCAGGATCACAACTTTTGATAGCTGTCATCCAAAAGTTGTCACCCCATAGACCTATAGATAATAAGGCCACTACTGTGTCCTAACACACAAGCAAATGAAGACAACATCATAACATATTCACATATACATATATACTACTCAGGTGTAATTCATACTGTGCAATATTTTCCGGTGGAATTTCATTCTCACTGTGCAATATCATTTTTCCACTTGTGCAATTTTGTTAATAGTCAATACTGTTTATATTGTTCCTATTTTTATATGTCCTTCTATTCACTTTTGTTTTACTTTTTTTACTGTGTTGTATTTTGCTTTTACCAATGCTTCTGTTTTTTTGCACTATCCCCTTTGCTGCTGTACACTGCACATTTCTCCACTGTGGGACTAATAAAGGAATATCTTATATCTCATCTTATTTGCTTACGTTTAGGTTATCTTTTATTTCTAAAAGCTGAGAATATACATAGCCACCCATGGATTTAGATTTTAAACACACGCTCCTCTCTAACATCACACCATGTTTTCCTTTGTGATTTATAACATCAGAATGTACTTTTTTTTGTTTTTGTCAGCATGGAGTCCAGCGGCTTGGTCGGTGACTGTCTGTCTCCCGAGTCAACGGTGACCTCCCTGCTGTCCAGCTCAGGTCACCTGAGGAGCAGCCTGCTGGCGCCTCAGCACAACACCACCTTCAGTTACAGAGAAAAGGTTTACTTCACTTCTCCTGTTTCTCCTAGGCATCTGTTTTCTACAGCAGTAGTGGGGGTGTGAAGGAAATCTGTCCGTCTCTTTCCTCTGTCCTGTTATGAGCCAATTCAGCTCACCTGACAAACAACAATGTCACTCTTTTACACACTAACATGGAAGTTAGCTCCTCAGAGTTCAAATGGTAGATTGTAGATGGAAGTTCTGCTCTGGCTTTTAGATAAAGAAAGAAAGATCGAAGGAGGCAGTTAAGCCATTTAAACGTCTGTTAATTTCTGAATGATTTCAGTGCTTCAAATTAAAAGCTCTCCAGCTGCTTCGCAGTAAAAGCGCTCCAATAGTCTTTCTGATGTCTGTAATAAAATTCAAGACACGCTGTTGGCTGAAAAGATTTTTATGGTGCTGGGCTTACTAAAATAAATCAGTCATGCTTATTGATTGATGGATTGATTGATTGCAGAACTATGACTCCGCCTCGGCGGCACTGGACGCCTACATTACAGACTTTGAGAGGAGTCGTCAGAACAGCGCTTCGTTGACAGGAAGGCTGGTTCTGCCACACAGTCCGCCCTCCACGCAGAGCAGACCCAGAGTGAGCACGCTCAGAAACAAAGATGGTAGGTCACCACATTCATCAAGTAGACAAGTCTGTATCAGTTTATCTGTATGTTATTGTCCTCGTGTATTTGTCTCGCAGTTCTCCGGGAGCGTTTGACCGACAGGGAGCTGGACTACCTGAACCTCCCCGTAAGCTCTCTCCATCACCGTGCCAACCGAGACAGACTCTCAATGACGACAGACGAGATGCTGTCTATCCCTTTTGACGGCTCGATGCCTGTCACTCACACCTCCGCCTTCATCCAAGGTCTATAAACGCATCACCCACACCTCTGACTTCATCTTAAGTCTTTAAATACATCACCTGCACCTTTCGACTTCATCTAAGGTCTTTAAATACATCAGCCACACCTCCAGCTTCATCTAAGGTCTCTAAACGCAGGGTTTCTGCCAGAAAAGTTAATTTGTTTGTACGCAACGAACAACACATTGAGCATGAACACCTTTGTGCGTGCTTGTAGCTGTATAAACCAAGCTTCAGTCTGCGTGTCTCAGTTCTTCTGACTCGTCTTATCTGCTGATCCAGGTCTCCTGTCCCAGTCTGGAGCCTCCCAACCCTGCTTCTCCTCCTCCAGACTAGCACACAGAACCTGGGACAGACTCGGCAGCAGCCATGGCGCCCCGCAACTAAACCACCACCACCAACACCACCCTAATCCAACCAGGATGCCCAGGAACTCCAGGTTCATGCTGTTGCCACTTATCTGTCTCATTTGGGATGTTTTCGGTAAGATCACATTTGACCTTTCACCTTTCGTTACTTTCTCCAGATGCAGAGAAAGACCAGGGGCAGCCATGTTGAATCCAGATGTTGACATCTCCTCATTCAGCTGCTATAGGGTGACTATTATTCACATTTTTGTTAGCGTTTTTGGATCAGATTGTTAGCAGGATTGTAGTGAATCTCATTGTTCCATCTTTCGGTCTCCAGCAGTCTGCACACAGAGCAGCAAGGTCAGAGTGGGCAGACCCGTCTTCGTCCCTCCACCTCCCTCACTGGCTCACCAGTAACAAGAGTGACATGAACTGTTCTGGAATCACCAGTGTGCCGGACCTAAAGTACCCAGCCTGGATCCAACGTTGTGATCTCACCGAGCTGCCGCTGTCGCCCACAGAGTCAGAGCTCTGGGATGACCACGGTACAACACACAGCACCAACCAGGGTCTATGGTTCAGTTCCCTCCGTGTTACTGAACCCACTTGGCACTACAGCATCACTGCTTCATCTATTTTGCAAAAAGTATAAATATGAGAGTTTCAAAACAAAAATGGTTCAGAAGCTTTCAGTTTCATCATCAAAAACAGTTTGTTTTCTTAACAAACCATAATAATAATTTAACCGTGAAAAAAAAAAATGATTAGGAGTCTGTAGAATATTTTTAGCATCAAACAATCATTCTGCTTTTTGGTGTTGCTCTTCCAGGTGCTCTTCCAGGTGTTCTTCCACCTGCGGCTTCCAGAGGAGCTCCATCCTGGGTAGCAGAGCTGGAGGAGGATGATCCCGACCGGACTCCTGCACAGGTGAGAGAACTCAATCCATGTGCATCCGAACTTTCAGTTTGATCAGTCAGCAGCTCATGTTGTCTGCTAAACTGTGTCCAACCTGAAAAGGATGGCAGAATGGTCCTGAGTTGAGAAAAAGTGTTCCATGCCCAATTAGTTTAGTGATTATCTGTGTGTGTGTGTGTGTCATCAGGGTGACAGCCAGCAGACTCTCCGAGATCTGAGGCTTCAGTTTGCTGAACAGATTTCACTACTCGCTACAGAGAGAAACAGCTCTGACATCATGGACACTCTGTTCAGAGGTAAAAAGACAAATTGTTGATGTAAAACTACATGAAATGTGTGTTATATACCAATAATTATGTTTTTGCCGTTTGTGTTTTTCCTCCCCTCAGACAACAGGATTGAGTCTCTGATCCAGAAGGCGGATCGGGTGTTGAGCAGTCTGTCTCAGAGTTCTGGAGAAGCAGAGAGGCTTGCAGATCCAGGTGAGACCAGGACTCCTCCTACTGTTGTAAGCTGCGAAGCGAATGTTAATGAGTAGGCACTGAATTAACATACACACAGGTCAGATGACATAAACAAACCACAAACCGGTTGTTATTCAGGACAGTATGAAGGTTTTGCAGGTATAATTCCCTTATTAATTTACTCTTCTGTTTAATTTTCCCTTTTATTTATTTATTTATGTATTTATTTTCATTAATTTTTAAATGTATTTATTTATTTTTGCATTCATTTTTTTATTTATCTATACATTTTTGGATTCATTTTGTATTTATCTATTAATGTTTGCATTTATTTATTTATTTTTAAATGTATTTTTTTTATTTATTCATTTATTTATTTATGCATGGTTTTCCCTTTGCATTTCACCCCTTATTTATTTCCACAAACTTATTTATTCATGTATTATTTTCTTTATACATATCTTTACACATTTCTTTATGCATTTCTGCCTCATTATGTAAATGAGGGGGCTTACACCATAGCTAGGGAGCCTATGCGCGTAGCTTACTTGGCCAAAGTGCATCTCCTCAAACAGTGAGGCTACATCTATGGAGATACCACATGGAGATTGCAAAAGCTACGATTGGCCAGTATGAGCTGTGTGTGTTTTCATCTACCTGTTTCTGATGCTTGTAGAGGTTGTTGACAGCAAGGAGAAGGTTGAAGAAAGGCTCAGTAATCTCATTATTTTTAGTCACACACATCTAGCATTGGAAAGCCCTTTCAACCACAAACCTTCCCATTTTCACTCAATATTACAGTGAATGAGATAATGTAAACATGATATTACTGTGAAGCAGCAGGGAGTCTTATACTGTAGCAGCTGAGGGCAGGATACATACACAGATGTGTCTGTTAGCTTTGTGTCTTGTTGCATTATGCCGGTTTGTTTGTGTCTAAATGTGACAATTATTGTTATTTTTTCCACAATCGGAGAGAGTATAACAGTGAAATCTTTATCTATAACATCATCACTGCATCAAAGAGGTTCATCACATGTTGTGTCCACGCGGTGCTGCGTTGTTCTTATTGAATACCTGTTGTTGTTGTTACAGTCATCAGTCCTACTGATTGTGTTGAAGAAGCTGTCAGTCCAGTGAAAACCGAGGAGTTGCTGCGCTGTTCTTCCTCACACTGTCATTCATTCACTCGGTAAGACTTAAGGCCTTTCTCAAACCGCCCCCCTTCATCCTCTCCCTACCTACTTCCACTCTGTTTGTGCATTTGCGTGGAGGGTCTGTCATATTAAGTGGAGTGAATGTAATGAGTCTGCCAGTTCACTGCCCACACTGTTACTTATGTAGCTTATTAGTAGTGCTGTGTATAACAGTTGCCGCTTGATACGAAACCATGCTTACAAAACGTTCTGACAGTTTCTGTTTCCGTTGGAAAGAGGGAAGTTTGTCCCACAGCTTGTTCTGATGCACCCTGACTAAACACACTTAATGATATGTGATGGTATGTTGAACCTGCAGGGACTCGGCAGCAGCAGCAGCAGGGGACATCGCAGAGGCTCTGACTGACAGAGGAGCTCAGGTAAGTGTCAGGCTGTCCTGTTTCACTCTTCACCTTTCACTGATCCACTGCAGCAACTCCATTCTTAACTTTCACTACACTACTACTACTGAGTTCCTGCAGTGGAAGAGGCCTATATAGTATGTCACCACCAAGCTGCAGGGCCATGGTTAACCTGTGCAGTAGCATAATACACATTTGTAAACGTAGCAAAAGTTATGCGTTTTAAAACAAAACCATATTAGTGTGAATTTAGCCTAAATGACCCTCTGACATATCCAGGATCACAGCGCCCCCTTCTGTCTGCTGTCTCTCCCAGGCTCGGGGCTCCGTTCTCCATAGAAGTGACATGTTTCAGCAGCCTGGACCAGTGGAGGCTCTGAAGCAGATGCTGTTCAGGCTGCAGGCAGTGGAGACAGAGCTTCAGCGAAAACAACAGGCATCAGTAACTCCAACACTCGCTGCCGGGCCACAGACAGAGGAGGCTCCAGTGAAGCAGGTATGAACAGTCATCCCATGGTCTAGTGTTAAAAAAGTTAACAAAAATCGCAATAAATTGTAATATCGAATCACAATGCAAATCACAATACATAACGAATCGGCACCCAAGTATCGTGATAGTATCGAATCTACTACAAGTCGCATTTCGTTGTGCAACCCTGTGTTGTAGAACCTTGTAACCTTGTATTGTTACATGCTTTGTATGTAGGCAATGTTAACAAGTCTCATGGAGTTGTGTTTGTGTTGCAGAAGCCTGAAGTTGAAGAAGAGCTGGAGAGTTTTCCTATTGGACCGTCACTACAGAGGTAACTGACACTGAGCACAATATACATCTGAGCAGATTGGCACTACATTTTATTCAGCCTTAGCTGTGTTTTGCCGTGTTTTGGCTATACTGCTAAAATAAGACATTACTGTATAGGCTACCTGCTAAACATCTGCACTACTATTTTGTGACAGGATAACTTCAAAACTTGGTTGGTGATTCAATTCAAGTGCATAAATCTACTGTGTGTAAAGCAATACGATTAGTCACACTATTGTTATTTCAGCGCTCACTGTTGTTAATTTGCACGCAATATTTTTGATGAATATTTCCATCCGCAGAGCTATGCATCACCTGAGCCGTCTCAAAGTGCTGGTGGAAGAACCCAGAGAGAAACGCACAGATGAAGAAGAAGAAGAAGAAGAGAAGGACGAAGATGAAGGACGCTACTCCTCTTCTTCTGCTGACGGACTGAACAGCGCTCAGCAGAAACCCTTCTGAAGTGAAAGGCCTGTTTACCAGAGCGAGGGACGTCCTGTCAGCATCGCCGTCAGTCAGTGTTCTCTCTTTCCTCTGTTCTGTCACGCCCAGCGGCAACAGGAAACAGCACATGATTCTGGATGAGGTCTGCTTTGGATGTGTATTTTAGATGAAAAGGTGCCATTCATCTGAACACTAACACAGCACAGACTCATTCGGAAATTCCTGAAGTGTGTGTTGAAGTTAGGCGATGTTAAGGACAATCACACTCAATGTGAGAGAAGAAACGACTGGACAGACAAAATATCTACATCTCTCTACATACTACAAGCATCTGTTCAGCTGTTGAGACTCTCAAAGTATCAAGTATTGATATGTGAATGTGCCAATATGAATGGGGGATACAAGGTCTAGTTGTTTGTTACTGAACTGAAAACGTGGATTTAATGATAAATCGTTCTATCGGTAGTCAGGCGAGCAGTGAGCAGGAGATAGCAGTGTTACAATGCTAGCTGGAAACAATTAATATGCATTAGCATGTTAGCATGCTATCAAGCAAACATGCAAAATAATAAACTTCAGCATGTTAAAATGTGGTAGCATGTCAACGTGCTTAATTGTAACTTGCTAAATGTCACCCATTTAACATCCAGAGCTGTTAACATGGATGTTAACATGCTAACTGGAGCATGTTAAAATACTAATGTTAACATGTCAACTGTAACTGTAGCCATATTAACATGTTAACATTAGCATTTCAACGTTACCATATTATAATGCTAAATGTTATATGTTCATGTTAGCATGTTGCCATGCTAAACAGCAAATTGTACATGCTAAACCTCAGCATGTTAACATGCTACACATTAGTTACCGTATTTTAATGCTAAATGTTACCTGCACAAGTTTAGCATATTCCCACGCTAAAAACTAAAATGTTAACATGTTAAACGTCACATGCTAAACCTCGACAACAAGGATGTTGTGATCTTTGTTACTATACACTTTTATTTATTTAGACAAAGTTCTTTATTTAACACTGATGTAATGAGCAGATTTTGTTAAATGAAATTTTATTCCTCAAACTAAGGTATAGAAAAAAATTCAGTTTTGATATTTGTATAGAATTGTACAGTTGTTGCACTGGTGTCAATATCCAAAGTTTTCAAATGATACCCAGGCCTACTATATGTTGGCCTGCTAACATGCTATAATTAGCACATTACCACTGAGCATTGAGCTTGTAGCAGAGCCGGGACCTTTGTGGGTGAAGTATTCCTTTAAGATCGTTGCAGCCTCACCGTGGTGTGCCTACAGATATTTAACTTTATGAACTCACTCTGTCTCTGTATGATTTGGACAGGAAACAGAGAATCACATCATTGATCCATTAGTATTTTTATTCACATTTTTCATCCAGCTGATGAAGACAGACTGTCAGTGTTTTCTCTCTTGCTTCACAGTCGGAACCATTAAAGTGCCAAATCAGCATTCAGGCAGACAGGTTGACCTGAACATGGAAAGATATTTGTTTTGATCCGTTGAACACAAAGTGCTTTTATTTCCATGCAACAGGCCTCCAGCTGTTCTGTCTGAGATGGTTTTGTCCTCAAACAGTTCACATTAAAACATATCCTATTTTACTATCTTCATGGCGTCCGCTCATTTTTTATTTTTATTAAGGATCATTTGGACATTAACCCGCCAAAGAGTTTATTTTCTGCAATAATCCAAAAGCCAACGGAACAATCCCGTTGTCTTTTTGTTGAGGCAACCAGGGCGATGCTCACTTCCTAGTTGGCCCATCTGATCGTCATCTAAAGCATCATCAGCTGCTTTCACTCCAGTTTTTCATTTCACGCCCAGATGTTAATCATGCCATCACTCCCTGCTGACATCACAGTCTCCCCACTGTGGTCGAACGTCACGCTCTGCACGCCATCGCTGTGTCCCGACAGGCTGCTCGCCACGCAGGAATCCACCTCCACCACTCTGACCAGACCATCGGTGCAGGCGACAGCCAGCGTTTTCCCTGATGGGCTGAACGCCACTTGGTTGGCTGCCAGTGGCCCGGCATCTACCATGGCCATCGCCAACGCAGGTCTCCTGATGTCCCACAGGTTGATGATGCCACATGAGTCACAGGAGGCCAGGACGTCGCCTGACGGGTTAAAGGTGGCGTGGTTGCAGGGGTGCTGGTGGCCGTGGAAGGAAGAGGTGCAGACACCCAGCCTGGCATCCCACATGGCGAGGGTTTTGTCAGCTGAGCAGGTGAGGAGGAGGTTGGAGAAGGGCAGGAAGCAGACGCTGTTGACGGAGGCGGTGTGGCGACGCAGTGTGAGGCGGCAGCGCTGGCTGTTCAGGTCCCACAGCTTGGCGGTTTTGTCAGCAGAGCAGGAAGCCAGGAAGTGACCACACGTGTGGAAGGTGCAGCCCCAGGTGGGATGGCTGTGACCGGGCAGTGTCAACACGCAGCAGCCACGAGAGAAATCCCAGAGCCGCACCTGCAGGAAGAACGATCAAAGAGTTTACCATAGAAGAAGAAGAAGATCAGGAAATAATGTTGGGTTGCCCTTTAACCTGTCAGCCATCTGTATACTGTTGCAGTGGTGTATTGAAGATGAACTTACCATAGAGTCTCCACTGGTTGTTGCCAGTTTTGTTCCATCAGGGTGAAAGCTGCAGCCAGACAGCCAATCAGAGTGACCCTCACCTGTCAGCACCATCTCACCAGCCTGGCAACCCACATTACATGACATTACTTTTCAGTTAGGGCTGTCAAAGTTAACGCAATAATAACAACGTGTTAATGCAAATTTGTTTTAACGGCACTAATTGTTGTAGCGGACTCAGTTTTAAAGCTACACTGACTAAAGATACTGACATCATATGAAACTAGAAAACATAAGGAATCCATTGGAACCATGTCATACTAACTTGTCGAGAAGGAGGTTAAATAACACTCCAAACTTACGCAAAATGTTGGCGAGGAAAAGCTGGCATGGCCATTTTCAAAGGAGTTCCTTGACCCCTGACCTCAAGATATGTGAATGTAAATGGGTTCTATGGCTACCCACGAGTCTCCCCTTTACAGACAGCCCTAATTTCAATACATCTGCCAATCAAAAAATGATTCTATTGACTTGTTTCTTCTTTTTCGTGTAGTATGTCATCCTGCTTTATCTCAGTTTGTTTGTCAGTTTCATATGTCATCTCATCTCATTTCATGTGTGATTCTATCTCATGTCATCTCTCTCAGATTTGAATACATGAGCGTCTTCCTCTCACCTTCTCTCCGTTGCGTTGCAGCGCCCACAGCCTCCAGCTGCGGTCATCACTGGCGGAGGCGAGGATCAGCTTTCGTGGATGGAGGTCAATGCAGCTGATGGGAAGCTTATGGGCTCTGATGGAGTAGGAAAGGCTGAAGGAGCTGGGGCTTTTCCATTTCTGAAGGGTGATGGTCTGAGGGTTCACCAGCCTGCTGCAGACAGGGAACTCTGTGTCCTTTGGGTGTCTGGCGCTTTTTGCTGGCGATTCATCAGCACTGTTGCTCCTTTTGGTGCTTCTCTCTTTCTTGATTTGGGATTTTTCCTGATTCAGTGTTGCGTCTGTGGTGTTCTGAGCTCGGTCCTGTTTTAAACTGATATGCATTTTCTGCCTCAGAGCTGCTTGATATTTGTCCTCCAGCTGTCTCAGTGCCGGCTCGTAGGATTCCAGGTGTTTCTTCATCTGTTTGAGGTCCTCGATCAGCCTGTTTTTGTGCTCGGCGACTCGTCGGTACTGCAGCCGGTGGAAATCCCTCTCCCTCTGCATCCTCACCATGCCTTCCCCTGCCACCAGAACGTCCTGCCTGAGCAGGTCCCTCTCTCTGCGGACCGTCTCCAGCTCGCTCTGGAGGAGCTGCCTATGTGTGAGAGCATCGGGAATGAACAGGACGCCTGTCGCTGCCATCTTCAGAGTTTCAGTCAGGAGTTTCTGCGCCGAGCCGTACCACTCTGCCTCAAAGCTGTTCAGAGTCCGGCTCAGACCGGCTCTCCGGAGGAAGTTCCTCAGGAAATCATCCACTGCTTCTGGGATTTTGGGGACGATTTGTAGTTTGGGTGGTCTGGGTGTTCTTCTGGAAGCAGTGGAGGAAGCAGCCTCCCTCATCAGCTCTTCATAGTCCTCCTCCTCAACACTCCTCTCCTCCTCCTCCTCCTCTAAGATAACCTCCTTGTTTTCCTCCTCTGCTCTTTCTTTTCTTCTTGCTGACATTTTGTCTCCTCTGTCTCTGAGCTTCTTGTGTACATGTTGCCATGGTAACTGTGCTCAGAGCAACTGGGTTCTACCTTCACACTGTTGTTTACTGTTACCATAGCAACTATGACACCTCTGCTTTGTTTTATTTTGTTTTTTTTTATCCGAAATATGTTTTGTAAATTATCATGTATGTAAAGATATCTAGCGTTAAAAATGTTTAATTGTATTGTGCTTTGTTAATTGCAGGTATTTTTTAATGTTTTCACTTTTTTTAATCTACTTTAAAGTGGTACACAGTATTTTACATGAATGAAAACTGCTATAACTGTTTTTCCCCCTGTATTTGAACTCCAAAATATATAAATAGATAAATAAATTGATTGATAGTAATGAATGCTATTTCTATATTATATGAATACCTATATATATTATATATATTGACAATGACTTGCCCCCAAACTGCATGTGATTATCATAAAGTGGGCATGTCTGTAAAGGGGAGACTCGTGGGTACCCATAGAACCCATTTTCATTCACATATCTTGAGGTCAGAGGTCAAGGGACCCCTTTGAAAATGGCCATTCCAGTTTTTCCTCACCAAAATTTAGCGTAAGTTTGGAGCGTTATTTAACCTCCTTCTCAACAAGCTAGTATGACATGGTTGATACCAATGGATTCATCAGGTTTTTTAGTTTCATTATGATGTCAGTATCTTCACTCTAGCTTTAAAACTGCTGCAACCTCTGAAAGATCGATTTATTTGATTGTTTTATTGCGTCATCTTTGACAGACCAAATATTTAGAACCCATAAGTAACAGTGATGTTGAACAACACACATATTACAACCATACACTGTTAAAATGTCTGATACTTAGTAATCCTTTCACAAAGAGTTTGATTTTTCCGCTTCAGTACCGCTGCAGATCTGCTCTTTCAGAAATCCTAAAATCCCCCTCAAAAATCACATATTTTGCCTTTGTAGTGCATATTTCAAATGTCAAACACTCCCCACCGCTCACTTTGGATTATTATCTGTCATAGAAGAATTTGCAGGTACAGTATGTAATGCTGCAGATTCAGAGCTACACAAACACAATGGATGTCCTTCACACTGTCCTCATTAATCCACAGTATCCTGTGACCTCTGTACCGTACGTACTCCTGGGGTTCACCCAGAGGCCACTAGAGGGCACACAGTAGACATGAACCAGCACAAGGAGACTGTAGAGCAGAGGGAATAAACCAGATGAGTTTACAATAGGAGAGGAAGTCCTACTGAAGGTCGAATCCTATCCTATTATCCAAATTATCCATTAGGAATGATCAATACATGAATCAGATGACAAGTGCAATGCAGCACAATAAAGACAATATTATCTCTTTATTTTTATGGTGCTTTATCCATATCAAGGCAGTTAATTGTCTGATAATAATAGATAATACTGTAAACAATAGAGTATTTAAATGTATTTGATGTATCAAAAAGTCCTAAAAATCACACCAAAAAGTCCTTCCATTTGTGCATGTTCTTCACTTATAACTGACCTGTCTGATGCATATTCTGTCACAGCTGTGTAAATAGCAATGGGTGTAAAGCTAAACAAGGCTATCAGAAGAACTACAGCCCATATATATATAATTTACTGTAATTCATCTGTCCTTGAATGCACAAACAAGTCAATTTGCTTAATTTATTGTTAAAAGGGATATTCTCACACTGTATAACAACTGACAATAAAATTGGTATTTGTCCAAAAAGGACAAGGGGTGATAGGTATGTGTACAAAATTAAAATAAAAGATTGTTTCTAGATGTGATTCACATATTTATGTGATTTAAAAGTTCTTGAAAACGCTCTCTTTCTTTCTTTCTTTCTTTCTTTCTTTTTAACCTTGTAGCATCTGACTTAAAGGTATCATTCATACCTTTTTTTTCATTCATTTTCATTTCAAAATTTATTTTGAACATGTAGAATACAAAAAAAAATAAAATAAAAAATAAAGAAAAGGAATGATGTAATGGCAATTTTCATATCTGCAGTTAAATGTATAAATACTGACTACGCTTTGTATTCGGAGCTCACTTGCCACAGTCCACAACAGGTGGCTGTGCTCGTGAGTCCATCTGCAGTCCATCTGCAGATGTTTTAGTTATTGATGTATGCCTTTTTATTAAATTCACTGAAAGACAAGTTGTTATGTTGGTTTGTGTCTTGTTTTAACAGAAACTGCCACCACAATGATCATACCAACAAGTGGACAGTCAGAAACAAGTAGTATTTACATACAATGAAAAGCGTAAGAAAAATAAATTGTCAAACACTTGATGCCTTTTAATTTTTACATATTCGAAAAGGAGTGAAAAGAATAAACTTATTTAATCCCACCCCTTCTCCATAAGTCAATTATGAATTATTAACCAGCTTCCTTATTAAGCCATAAATATACTTTAATTAAATTTTCCTAAATTTGTCTAACTATAATTATTATTATTTATAATGATTCTAAGTATAATTATTACCTTTAATCTATGACATACAGAAATATAAATTAATTATTGATATAATTATCCTTATCAAAATATAAATTTGTTATAAATCCAGAATACCAATTCATTACTTAAAATATAACTTAATCACAATACCAATTCATTACTTAAAATATAACTTAATCACAATACCAATTCATTACTTTCATATTTAATATAACAGTATTGAGTAATATTACACACAAATATAGGCTATATCCCAACGTGAACACATCATGTTGTGAACATTTGCTTTAGTTTGGTGTAGGAAATCTGGAAAACGTGTGTTTTTATTCCCTCAATCTAGGCTGAATTACAAAATGCACAGTGAAAATCCATCTGGTTTGAATTTGGATTGAAAAAAGAAAATCTATGCAGTGTTTTCTAATACATTTTTTGTTATGACCCAGTCAAGACTTATTGCTTGAGCGAATTTAATAAACGTACCACGAACACACAAGTGATATCCGAGTCTATAGGAAAGCCCATGAAGGCACCACAGATGCACCTGCGTCTGAAGGACGCTGGCTTTAGAGCTGCTCTCTGATTGGCTCTGCTGTGATTAGTAGGCGGGACTTATCTGCAGAGCTCCAGCTGATGATTAGGCGACACACCTGGCTGTCAAGATAAGTGCGCCTACCTACCTGTCACTTCCTGCTGTCGGTGGTGGATTTTTTTATTCATTTTCGCTTCTTTTTTTTTTCCTCTCTTCTCTCTCTCTCTCTCTCTCCGACATAGAGATAATTTGGCACGTCACACAGCCATGTTTGTATGATTCCGTCTAATGTATCCCGCACGGTTTGCGGACCAAACGTTGCGACCTTGGCTTCATGTGAGACTCAAAAGCTCAAAGGAGGAATAAAGAAAACAACCCCCCCTGGACGCTGCTGGGAAAACACCGCTCGGGCTCTTATTGTCGTGTTTATTAATAAAGAAAGAAGAAGCAGAAGAAGCATCAGCAGCTGGAGGAGACACTGCCTGGTTGAAAGGTAAGAACCGCAGAGGCGTTTGCATGCTTTAATAAGATGAGGGAGGCTGTGCAGCAGCAGAAAGCAGAAAGCAGAAAGCAGCAGCAGGCCTGGCTGTGCTTTGCTGGAGGATTCATATATAATAAGGGCTATAAACGCCGTGTCATACACTGCTGCTGCTGCTGCTGCTGCTGCTGCTGTCGTGACACTGGATGCGGATACACTGCTGTGATTCATGAACATGGCTGCTGCTGCTGCTGCTGTTTATGTTTGTTGTTCATGCAGGTGCGCAGATGTGTCTGTGTGCGACACTTGAGCGTGAATCTCGGCTGTCAAAACAGGTTTGTGTATGATGCAGGGCCGGCTCCAGCATTTATTGGGCCTTAGAGCAGAGCATGGCCCTCCCACCTGCACCTTCCACCCTGCACCATGCACCCAAGCCCTGTGATAAATAATCGTGATCAGATTATTGCTAAAAAATAATCCTGATTATCATTTTTGGCCATAATCCTGCAGCCCTATAGTTGCGGCTGTAAATGCACTGAATTCAGATGAAGAAGAACCTTATTTTAAGTCTTAAATAGCCAGATCAAGATGTTTTGGCTTCACTTTTGGGTACAAATATTATCTATAAAATGTTTTTAGGATTAAATTAAGAGCATAAAATTGTTTATTTGGCTCTGATTGTTGCTAATTTTGCACCAGATTGAAGCCTTTAACTTCAAAATGTAGCTAAAAAAAGGGGTAGGGTGAATATTCCTGTATTTTTTTCATATTGCAATATATATAGCAGAAGAAATATTACATCGTGCAGCCCTAATTTGTTCATTAACAGGGATGTGGCACAGCATTAAAGTGAAAACAGTGCTCTACTTATTCAAATGTGAAAGTGTAACAAAAATATGTTATCAGAATAATCGTGATAAATAATCGTGATCGCAATATTGATCAAAAATAATCGTGATTATCATTTTGGCTATAAATCGTGCAGCCCTAGTTGCGGCTGTAAATGCACTGAATTCAGGTGAAGAAGAACCTTATTTTATGTCTTATTATGATGCTATTTGAGCATATAATTATTATTGGTCAAAAAACTGTTTGCTCTCCCGCTTGCCGCACACAAAGGAAGGCACACACTGACGAGTTATATTCATTACAGAAAGTTGATTTAATAAAGAAAAGACCAACTCATTTAATCCGATGAGTCACTTTATTCAATTTGAGGATTTTGTTTGGGTGATGACATCATAAAATATGACGACGGACACTGAAATCTTCATTCAAAAACCTCAATAGAAGCTTTTATTGTAAAAAAATATGACATTCAGTACAGCCCTACCGACCTACTAGCCCTGAAAGTAAATGATAAACAATATGTCTATACTGCAACTAACGGTTCTTTTCATTATGATTAATCTGAAATCAAATCAATATGTGCTTTTTGTAAAAGGCCACTATGTCTGCTATTCTTTTGTTATTTAATTCCTCTGCTGAATATAAATAAACAGGCACACTGCGGGACATGCTTTCTGTTTCCCACTACAAGCAGGAAGCATCCGTCACCATGGATACTGATGGGTGCAATACTGGCTGTTCTGTAAATGCATAATATCCCTCACCCTAAAAAGTATGATATGATTTCATGGCACAATGACCATGTATTATGTATTTATCTAAACCCACTGAAGTGAAGATTTATGACAAAATGATATGTGAAGTAGCGAGATGGAACTTTTCCTCAGTTATCTGGCAGACTTCCATTTAGGGATAGTGGAGTTTGCACAGTCATGATCCACTCATACAGGTGTTTTCACCTATTTAGGTTGATTCAGTACAAACTGTTCAGTACATCCCTATTCTACGGGTGGGGAAAAAATAGGTAGAAGGTAGTTACTGCTCTTATTGTTGTAGTCTGACTAATGTGACGTCATATCTGTATCCGTCAACCAAAACAAACCGCAGTCGGACGAAATGACAAAGCAGAAAACAACGGAGGGTCCACGTGGATACGACCTGCACCTTCACATTTTAAATCCAAAGTGGTAAACACTACACATACAGTAAAGTATGGAAACACTTTGGGTTTCACACATTGCCAGGAAAAGCAGAGCTAGACATGATGGCTAAAGCTGCATGTTGACTCTGTAATGGACAGGAAACGTTATCGTATCATAACGTGCGGTCAAACCGGCCGTCACTCTCATCTCCGTGGTCAAATCGGCCGACGCTACGACTGCAGAGCACCCATATACTGATCTGATGAGGGGTAGAACTGAAAGTTTAGAAAGATGAACTCAATGTGTTCTAGGCATTCTGCCAAAATAATAAAAAAATACATTGTCACCATGGCATCCTAAGAAGAGTGTAAGGATCTGGATCGGCCCTCGAGGGAAGAAGTGGGAAGCACCCTGTTGTTCACTCATCCATGTGTCAGCCGCCACATTAACAGTTTCCTGCAAACTACAGTTTCAGCTCCAAGCGGAGCAGCACATTTGTTGTGACTGAGACAGACAGTGACTTCATCATTTGTCGAGGAGAACAGGTTTACAGTTACCCTCCCGATCTGTATCTCTACTAGATGTTCTATAAAAGGAATCGGTGATAGGATTGCATGAAACGTGTGCAAGTTACAAATTTACCTCCGGTGTGTGATTTATGTTAAAGGGACAGTGTGTAGGATTTAGTGGTAGCCACAGTAATGGTGTGGTTGCAGATTGCAACCAACCGAGTGTGACCCTCCGCTCACTCCTCCCTTTCCAAGACTGCGGTAACGTGAGCCGCCGAGTTTAAAAACTATGTTAACACCATTCTATGTTAACGCTTCTCTCTAGAGCCAGTGTTTGGTTTGTCCGTTCTGGGCTACTGTAGAGACATGATGGTGCAACATGGCGGACTCCATAAAGAGGACCCTCTCCCTATTTTATGTGGATATGAAGGGCTCATTCTAAGCTAACGAAAACACAACAATTCTTAGTTTTAGGTGATTATACACTTACACTGAAAACACAAATATTATATTCCATTTCTGCTAATAGAAACCCCAGAGTGTTACACTCTGTCCCTTTTAAGGAATTGCTACCAACCAAGGTTGCAGAAGACTACATTGTTCCTCACGAGTTTGGGTGCTTGTCACTTATTCTTGGTTTTACTTCTTTCTTTGAAAGTGAAAGTGCTGCAGCTGAGCCACCCACAGCACCCACATGATTTGGAATCTCCCAGGAACTCCACAACATTGGTGGTTTGGGGCTGGTGTACACAGAGAAAGTATGGGAATGCTAAAAGTAGAATGTAATTGGAAGCAGTGGCAAACTGTTTTAATAAATTAAGCTTTTCAATTCAGCAGCACGGCTGTCGCAGTGAAAGCATTTCCCCTGCGGTGATAATGATTGGCTCAAAAGCGCAAATTACTTAATTTATCCTGACTTTATTAGAGTATATTATTGCTTTTTGAAATAACAAATTATACAAATTAATACTTGTTTATTGTTAAATGCAGAACACAAAAGGGCAATGGGGCGCAGCATTTTTTTTTTTCAGCTGAGACACTTTGGTTGTGTCTGGTTGCTATGATACGGTATATCTGCAGAAGTAAAAATGTCGGTGCGGGGTAGAGTACTTGGTCTGGATGAAGGGAAGGCTGAAACACGTATAGAGAGAGAGAATGCACCCACCAAAAAAAATAAAAATCGCAATAAATCGTAATATAGAATCGCGATACTTAAAAATTGCAGTACATATCAAAGTATCGTGATAGTATCGAATCGAGAGATCGTGAATCGTCCCAGCCCTGGTACCAAACATCTCATACTAACAAAGGAGGTTGAATAACGCTCCAAACTTGCGGTAAAATTTTGGTGAGGGAAAACTATCATGGCCATTTTCAAAGAGGTATCTTGACCTCTGATTGTGAGAATGAAAATGGGTTCTATGGGTACCCACGAGTCTCCCCTTTACAGACATGCCCACTTTATGATAATCGCATGCAGTTGCAGTGTGTTCGATACAAACAAAAACAGGGAGCCATAGTGTGATCAGCGGTCAAAAGATCCACATGAACTTTGAATGCATTTTTATGATATTTATTAGAAATTATATTATTATTTTGTAGACAATTTTCTGAAAAGGATAAAAATTGAACCTCTTCAGTATCTCAAAAAAATATTATTTGGTATCATGATTACAATCTTAGACATATTTATAATTAGAAATTTCATCATTAGCTAGTGTCTAATTGTTGTAATTTAAAGTGATGACACACTAAGTCGTGATTTACATAAACAATCATCAACAACAATTGCTGTATCATGCTTTAATTATATTCCCCAGTACAGTATCTGTGTTTATAATCTTTCATTCACTTGTAATACAAGCGACGGAGTGCAGGTCCACCAGGTCTCATTACTGATGATGAGACAAGTGCACAGGAGAGGTTCCAATTGCAAGCGGCTGATCTCCACAGATAGAAGGGACACATTAGAGGGAGGATAATATATAGCTGCTGGTTGCAGCTCGTAACCATTACTGTTAGCTCCCTCACTCTCTCTCAGCTCCCTCCCATCCCCCACCCCACAGGATGGCTCCTTAAAATTTGATTACCATGCTGCTACAGAGATAATTCAGCCCTGACCCCTTTTTACAAACCTCGAAAAAAGGTGTTTGTTCAGCGAGAGGGCTTAATCATAGACGGTGTAAGCAGAAGGGAGGACGTTAGTAATGTGAGAGTACTCTGATGGGAGGAATTTTGCCTGACAACAAGATTCATGAGATTTATTTGTCACATATACATACAAGTACGTATAGTGAAATGTTGTCCCAGGCAGTGCACAATACAAGCACTGTATTAATAATAACTAAGCAAGCAGAAAATACCAGTTAGAACTAATTTCTTTAACGCATTAAAGCAGTTGATCTTTCAGAGGTTGTAGTGGGCTCAGTTTTAAAGCTAGAGTGAAGATACAGATATCATATGAAACTAGAAAAGGGAATAAGGAATACATTGGTACCAACCATGTCATACCAGCCTGTCACGAAGGTTCTGCATTTAGCATAAAAAACTCATGCCAGGCAACAACAGCTGTCAGTGTGTCAGTGTGCTGACTTGACTGCATGTGATTATCATAAAGTGGGCATGCCTGTAAAGGGGAGACTCGTGGGTACCCATAGAACCCATTTTCATTCACATATCTTGAGGTCAGAGGTCAAGGGACCCCTTTGAAAATGGCCACGACAGTTTTTCCTCGCCAAAATTTAGCGTAAGTTTGGAGCGTTATTTAGGCTCCTTTGCAACAAACTAGTATGACATGGTTGGTACCAATGGATTCCTTGGTACCATCCATGGTTTTCTAGTTTCATATGATGCCTGTATCTTAACTCTACCTTTTAAAACTGAACCTGCTACAACCTAAAAATCGCAAGCTGTGTTAAAGAAGTTAGCGTTATTTGCGTTAACCCGTTATTGTCGCGTTAACTTTGACAGCCCTAATAGAGACACATGGGACAAATCTGCATCCTGTGTTTGATTTAACTGGCTAATTAAATGTGTACATTAAATCTTTTCTTTTTTAGCTGGGACCGAAATACATAGTGAGGAGGACATTTTACAGTATAAAATTAAACTTGTCAGTGCTCAAACCTAGTTTGTCATTTCTGTACTGACGTTTCTTGTCTCTGGTCAGCTGACAAATGCACACTATACTGATATATCTGCAATAAACTAATACAAAAAATCTCAATACTATCGTCTCAGATTACCATGTTATACTGTATTTTTATGAGGACATTGTATACCCAGGAATTTATCTGGTAATGCAAAACACATTATGCAAAGTAGGACATTTCAGAATAATAATAACAACAGTAGGGGGTTTATACAGCATATTGCTGATGACGGAGTAGAAGGACAAAATATAATTATGTACTTTACATACAAGTCAACTACAATCTAGTGCTGTGTCCTAACTCCATGCATACTAATTGTATACAATGTGTACTATGTACTAATCTTTATAGTATACAAGAAATAAGCATATTTACAGTTTTATACTGATAGGAAGTCACACAATATGTGTTTTTTTTTTTCTAGTATTTTTTTCTATTTTCCAGATCTTTCTCAAACTGTCTCACCACCATTGCTAAATAATTAACATTTTTTATAGCTGTGAGTAGCTCTTTCGATTTCCCCCGGCATTTTCCTCATGCATTGCATTATGGGAGAATCACGACCATTAAAAGCACACTCTCAAAAATCAAATGCTTTTAAAGTATACATGCATCATTTTTCAACACACTACACTCAAAACCTGCTTAGAATGAGTGTCTTTAGCCGCTCGCATACAATAAAATCTACATACTTAACTGTTTTTACGAACAAGAAATTATGAAATTCTTGCAACTTGTCAATGTGGATGAGAATATGACTGCCGTAACAAATGGAAATCCAAATGTTTTCCAAGGATTTAATTGTGATTGTCAGTATTCTGATGTGTTCCTGGAGCTGTTTTACTAACATCCATAATTTGTTTTCATTTATTCCAGCTGTGAGCAGCTCTCCCTGTTCCCTTGTAAATGCATTGTGGGACATTGTGTCCATCAATTGCACACTTCAAAACAACCACGTGTTTTATTATTATTCACAGTGACTGGTATGAGTATACTTCCTTTTTCACTTTTCCAGTGAGAGCACAATGTAGCCAGAGAACCTGGAACTGGACACACACAGTGTGGGTCTCCTGCTGTGGCTGGTGTATACTGCCATCTAACGGTCACACATGTGTGTTAGTGTTGAGGGAGCTCAGCTTTCCCAGTGTGTCTGTATTCTGTCTCTACTATATTTGCATGCAAGTGCCTGGTAATACTGCTATTTTTGCTGCTATCTTTAACTTATCTTAATATCGAGAAGCCAACATTTTCTGAATTGTAGGCGTCTTATGTTGAGGGACATAAATGGATAATTGATACATCCAACTATAAAGCGAGGAATCTCTGTCTGTGGGTATGTCCAGTGTACGAAATTAACTTTTTGACTCACCGGCTAATGGGACTGGTAGATGAAAAAATCCACTGGCGAAAATAATACATTGCCTTTTTGTGTCACGTACATTTGTTTCAGTACATTTCATTGAGATAATAAGGTTTTACTAAATTTGTATTCAACAAAATTTGAAGCAAAATAATCGAAATATATTAATGGTTAATCAATTCAAGCCTGAATACTATATATATATATATATATATATATATATATACGTTATGATATTATTTTAATACAAACCATGATGGTTTTTTCTAGCAGTTTTGTAGCCTAAACTTAACCACTCGTTTCACAACGTTAACCACGTGACATTGTACGTTTCTGCAAGCGTGATACGAGGCTGACATGAAATGTATTTATGAAACAGGTTTTTCGGTTCATAAAACATTGACATTCAACGTATCATGTGGTTTGCAGAAATGTACAATGCAGAATTTGAATTTTGTACATTTTGAAGGGTTAATCTGGTGACTTTGTATTGCACTTTTATAAAGTTGGGAACTCACAAGAGACACACTCAAACTCAAACAACATTGGATCCTACATTTGCCATAATGCATCTCAAACTTCAGCTCTGACAAAGCTCCTCCAGAGACACAGGAGACATTTTACAACTGTTTTCACAGGCTGACTGCTGGTAGTACTGCCTGCAACTATAATAAACTGATCTTGTGTGTAAAATCAGTGGGGTGCCCCTTTAAAACACTACCTTACTTGGTACTGATAAGTGACTGCTGTAACAGTGAAGAGGCACGGACGGCTTGCATGGTACAACAACCAACGGCTGTCTGTCACTTTCACTTTTGAAAGGAAAAAAAAAACAAATACCTACAGTAAATAATAATAAATGGAGAACACCATCATTTGTAGCATTTGTTATGAGTTAGTAAATACATATAACCCTGTTGTGTGCATGTATAGGAGTGTGGCATACGTGAGTGTAGTAGTGGTCCTCCACACATGCAGCAATTCATTTGCACATTAGAGGGCACCTTAGCACAGAAAACAGCCACTCTGCTTGCAATGCGGTTCTCATCATCTCTGTCTGTTTGCATGTGGGACATCTTGTGGTAGCTTTAGTCATTAGTGATTTACTTCAGGGTATTTCTACTTTTAATGCTATTGAATGGACAATGTAATGAAAAAAAATAAGAGGTTAAAAACTTGTGTCCTCTGTGTTTCCAGGCATGGATGAGAGGTTATGTGCGCCCCCCAGCTAAAGGCCTCTGTCGCCCTGACCTGTGCATCCCGCCAGTCCCTCTGTGAGCATGTATCGCAGGAACGGGCTTTCGGATGGCACCAGCATCAATTCAGTCACCTCGGAGGTAAGAGCAAGCTTTCTGTGGTGTTCATTGCTACAGTTTGTAGTTATGTTAGCCCTGAGGATGGTGATGTCAGTTTTGATAGCCAGTAAAATAAAAGTTTACTACATTAGATAAGTGTGTTGAATTATTTGGGTTGTCAAAGTTAAGGCGATAATAACGCGTTAACACAAATTTGTTTTAACACCACTGATTTCTTAAACACATTAACGCAACTTGTGATTTTTAGGTTGTAGCGGGCTCAGTTTTAAAGCTGGAGTGAAGATACTGGCATCATATGAAACTAGGAAGGAAGAAAGCAAAATAATGCTCCAAACTTTCGCTAGATTTTGGCGGGGAAAAACTGGCATGGCCATTTCCAAAGGGGTCCCTTGACCTCTGACCTCAAGATATGTGAATGTAAATGGGTTCTATGGGTACCCACGAGTCTCCCCTTTACAGACATGCCCACTTTATGATAATCACATGCAGTTTGGGGCAAGTCATAGTCAAGTCAGCACACTGACACACTGACAGCTGTTGTTGCCTTGATTTCCAATAATAAATATATACATACATTTGCATAAAGCAGCATATTTGCCCACTCCCATGTTGATAAGAGTATTAAATACTTGACAAATCTCCCTTTTAAGGTACATTTTGAACAGATAAAAAATGTGTGAATAATCACAATTAATCATGGACAATCATACGATAATTGCAATTAAATATTTTAATCAATTGACAGCCCTTAATATAACTTTTATCAGTTTGATGCTAACTACTGTTATGTTACCAGCCTGAAAGATTCAACTGCAATCTTCTCCTATTCTCTAACTCCTCCCGACCTTTATCTCCTCCCGACCTATTCTCTGCTCTTACCTTGCATCATTATCATTACCCCTATGTGTGATTAATTTGCGACAATCGCAATCAAATATTTCATTAGGCTGACAGCCCTAGTAATTTATACTTAATTGCTGTTTATGCATTACATGAACTAGTATTTATTTGTAGTATTTATGAACTTACTGTCAATAAAAAATGGTAGCAATTGATTACCATGTAATTATTGGTACGCTGGCTGTAATTAGTATATTACCATAGTCCTAAAGAGTGCAGCAGTGGGAAATAATAGTTATAGACAGATGAGACAACAAGATGGCCCAGGGCACTGAGTTTGAACCATACTGGTTTGAAACTTTGAATGATTAAGTTTGGATCACAATGTTGGTCTAGAATACAGTTTGACTAATGATGGTGCTACATTAACATCATTAGAAATGGGTATATTCATGGTTATCTGACCAGTAGTTTAGGATAAATCCTTAGGATGGATTGATCAGCTTTTCTGCCCAGCTGGCACTGTACTTAAATCTGTATTTTTCCACCTGTAGACCACTTCCACGTAGTCTCTTTCTCAAAATGGCTTAATGCTGGTGTCTTTTTTGAATGCCTATTGTTCTCTTTTTCCAAGTAATAATTTATAAAAAAAAAGTCCTTTCCATTTGGTTTTGTTGATTATAATGCCAGAGCTGAGGCTTAACACAGGAAGGATAAGAAGTCAACATTCAAAGCACGTTGATCAAGGCTAAACATCGGAGGCATTTATGTTATATTATGATAATTTGAAATGGGCAGTGTGCCAGGAACAAAGCATCTGTTTTTACTTTAATAACCCAGTGAATCGCACTATGCAAGTCAGTTTTATTTTTAAGTGTCTGCGGTTGTGTCTTTGTCCCTCTCATTGTCCTCTCCTGTCTGTATGTGTCTTATAAAAAGTACCCTGTGGAGTTTTCTTGTAAACAAACAACATTTATGTTACACTGTGTGTACGCTTGAGGTCTAACAGATGTTTGCTTCCTCATAAAACATTTGCAGAGCAGATTTTTATTTGGACGTGTTGACATCCATGCTTACTAGCCAAGCATTAATGTGTTTCTTGACAGCCACCTGTTGCTGGAATAGTGTGAAACTACGGCTGTCAACCGATTGCAATATTTGATTTTGATTAATTGCATGATTGTTTATAGTTGATCACGATTAATTGCAAATTAATCACACATTTTTTTTATCCATTCAAAATGTACCTTAAAGCTTGTTACGTAGGTATAGAGCAGTTACTATGGTTACTGTGTGTGTCTATCTCAGGCCAGCAGCAGCTCTGACTCTCTGGATGGACCTTGCGTGGACTACGCCAAGAGCTACGATGCAGTCGTCTTCGATGTGCTGAAGGTGACGCCCGAGGAGTTTGCTGTAAGTACGCTTCAAAAGTCACTCGGTATTTGTGCAGACGGATCAGATCTTACCTGGAAGACCCTCTACAGACCCCTCTTTATAGTTAGATTAACACTGAATCACACATCTCCAATATGAAAGGGATCCTAAACACACAGAGAATTCTCACCAACTCTCACGTCTCTTTTAGCTTTGTGTTTTTGGGCAGATTTACTGTTATGGTCTCATCAACCTTGTTTCCAGCAGCAGCAGGCTTTTCTAAATTACTATTATAAGTTAACGTTTGTCTAAGCTAAACCAACAGTTTAAGATCACTGTTTTAGAAGATGTGAAATAAAATAAAAAATCTATGTGCAGCAGGACAAAGTGCAAAAGGACTGGGTGAAGTGGAATATAGATGCTCAACAAATGGAAAGACACTATTTCAATCAAAACTTTACTGCATCTCATGTTGTAAATTGCCTCATCATATCACAATTCATGTGACAGCAGCGTTTGCATCTTAAGAATGAATATAAAGTTGGGAAGGATGCTGTGATGCACAGGATTAATGAGCTCTGGAAATCCAACGTCTCTCCATAAACAGCAGAATGCTGAGTTCTAACCAACCAGCCTGATGTGTGTGGACTGGAGGTGTATGGTTTTGCTTTGTAACATGTGATTTAATGAAGGCAAGCACAGTGAACAGTGTGTGTAATGGCTCTGCTATCTGCTGCGGCACTTCTTAAACCAAAGGCTGCAGATCTATTAACAAATGTGACCTGGTGCCTTCAGTTGTCTGCAGACATTTAATGAACTGAAAGAAACTTTTCAGTGGACAACAGATACGAGAAGAATCACTTAGTTTTTTAATTCTGCAGCTTCAGACACAACAGTTCATTATATTCATTTATCTTATCTTCATCAATGATCTTTAGTAGTTATTCCCAGCCCAGCTTTTCCAGTTATGACCTATGGACGTACATTATGTACTGTATACTCCCACCATCATAATTTCATAATGTCGTTCAGCTGTCGTATGTACTTTATATACTGTATATATGCCACTCCTTAATCTCCTGCATATTGAAAGATAATATGGATTTCTTTCTTGTTCTGTCAGAGCCAAATCACCTTGATGGATGCACCAGTCTACAAAGCGATACATCCAGAGGTAAGAGAGACATGTTGTCAAGAGGTTGGTCTCCTGAGCATCATTTCCACTTCGAACTTCCAACACCACATTTTCACCTTGTAGGAAAAACCAGGCTTCCAGCTGGTGCACTGTTTGAGGGCATCTGGTAGTTCATGTCATTTCTCAGTAATTATGTCGGTAGTGTCTGTGAATATTCTTAAATAATTCTTAAAATTAAGAGGACAACAATAATCTACGATTGTCCTATCTCAAACTGTTTCTGAGTAGGAATTGGAGTCCGGTATTAAACGGGCGAGTATTGATAAGCTTTATCGGTATTTTTTAATGTTCTGGTGTAATTTATTATCACGCTGCAGTACACATCTCCTCTATCTGTGAAAGCAAACAGCTGATCAGAGAGGCGGCGGTGGAGACAGTGAAGTAAACCAGGTGAAGTAAAGATAACAACTATGCTCGTTACTGTGCAATAAAACCTTTGCGAGTAAAAAGACAATACTTTATCAACGCACCCGTTCAACAAAATTATGTAAACATGTAGAAAAATGATATTTCAATCTGCTCAGCCACTGCTGCTATGTTTACACAAGCACAGCACGCTAGCTCAGCTTATAGCGAGTAGTTACAAACAAGCTGAAACAAAAGCAGTCTGTCTGTATGTAGTCTAACTGTTTAGCTTAGTTTGCCACGTTTCTTAAAATTCTTGTAAACTATCTGATCAGCTGTCTGAGACACAGCAGTCTCTCATCTGTATATAGCAGCGGTACCTGTAGCAGTGAATCACATCAGCAGAGGGAGGAGGACAGAGGACAGGAGGAGGGACTGATACTGACTGATGTCTGTGCTCTTCATTCTTTATCAACTTCACTCAGGAATATGATTATTTAATGACATTTAGATGAGTATATTATTGAGTTTGCATAGTGATTTGCTGTTGTAAACATTACTGTCGCTGCTCTAGAAACATTTAGTTGCATTTAAAATTAAAATAAATTCTAATCCTCTTCTGAATTTATTCTTTTTTTAAATTTAGTAATGAAAAAGAACCGATGAGTATCGATAAAGAACCGAACCGATAAGGAGTATCCAAAAGAGTAGTAGCATCAATAAAATCCTAACCATATCAATCCCTATTTCTGAGTTAATGTGTATCAGATCAGAAGAAAATCCGAAGTGTTTTGCAGGGGAACCCCTCAGAGATCTACCCCTCTCCACAGAACGATTCCAGTCCTCTTTCTGTATCAAATACTTCTAATGCCTTCACAGCTGTTGCCACTCAGCTGAACCCAGACCGGCCTTAGTGGTTGAACTCTCTCCACTGGAAAACCCTGCATACCCTCTGTTAGTCATTGAAATTCCAGTCAGCGCTCTGCCCTGAAGGATTTCCTTCTACACAGACCGTAGGTAGGGAAGAGAAACAAGCAGAGATGGTAGAGACATTAAAGGACTGATAATTAGAAATGAACTCAAGATGAGACCCTCACAAGCACACGAGACGGTGAACAGTCCTGTTTTATGTCATTTAAGAATAGCCATGCCTGTCAGTGGTGAGCATTATCCACAGAGAGTAAACAGCACTACAAGTTCCAGCTAATTCCACTTTCTTATTAAGACCTTATCTTCTTGATGAGACCAACATACTGCCGATCTACAGTGATTGGTTGACAGAAGACTGAAAGTAAAAGATAAAGTTGTCATCTAACACCATCTGCATGTTAATACCAATTTGTTTTCTTCCTTTGATGTCATTTTAAATATAGTGCCAATAACCTGTTAATCCAATGACGACCATGAAATCAGCTTTATATATTTATTGTAGGGCTGTCAGTCGATTAAAATATTTAATCCAGATTAATCGCATGATTATCCATATTCAATCGCAATTAATCAAACATTTTGTATCTGTTCAAAAGAGAGATTTTTCAAGTATTTAATACTCTTATCAACGTGGGAGTGGACAAATATGCTGCTTTATGCGATTGTATGTATATATTTATTACTGGAAATCAATTAACAACACAAAACAATGACAAATATTGTCCAGAAACCCTCACAGGTACTGCATTTAGCAGAAAAAATATGCTCAAATCATAACATGACAAACTGCAGCCCAACAGCTGTCAGTGTGTCAGTGTGCTGACTTGACTATGACTTGCCCCAAAACTGCATATGATTATCATAAAGTGGGCATGTCTGTAAAGGGGAGACTCGTGGGTACCCATAGAACCCATTTTCATTCACATATCTTGAGGTCAGAGGTCAAGGGACCCCTTTGAAAATGGACATGCCATTTTTTTCCTCACCAAAATTTAGTGTAAGCTTGGAGCGTTATTTAACCTTCTTCCCGACAAGCTGGTATGGCATGGTTGGTACCAATGGATTCCTCAGGTGTTTTCGTTTCATATGATACCAGTATCTTCTAGCTTTTTAAAACTGAGGCAGCTACAACCTAAAAATCACAATGAATTTAGCGGTTGCATCTCAACATAATCTGCCAGTCATTACAATGTTGCTCTTGCGTCCAACATGGGATTGGTCCAAATTTGCATAGTCATGTTTATAATGGAATTTGGATTTGGGGGATTTTCCTGTCAGGGCGGGATGTTCTTCTGTTAATGTCTTTATTTAGGCTTGATAAACACTGGATAAAGTCCTCAAAGAAATGGAAAAAAATCATTGTAAATCAGATTGGCACAGAGTAAAAGGCAAGGGAATTTCCAGTGGTGGTTGGACGGCCGTCAATCCCTGCTGTTTTATTAAATCTATCCCTAGTTTATGTATCAGAGAGAAGTCCAGGGACAGGCCAAGGGTCTCTACTGCGACGTTAAGACCATGTCCTCACCCAATTCTGATGATTTCCTTTCCATTTTTAGCCATGCTGGCGGCATGGCTCTGTGGATGCCAGTGCCTGTTGACCGGTCGGGCTCGCTCACATTAACAGCAGTTCACTATGCCGAGGGAAATAACTGTGGATTTGGCAACAGAGTGCTCCAGGGATGACGTATTTTTGTTGGCCAACCAGGAAGTTAGCATCGCCCTGGTTCCCTTGACAAAAAAACAATGGTGTTTTTTTCATTGGGTTTTGGATTATTGCAGAAAATAAGCTCTGTGGCAAACAAATGTTTATACTTTGTCCTTGCACATTTTGTTCAGCAAGATAATTCACACCAGGCAGTGGCAAAGTGTGACTCTCAATAATAACATTTTTCTGCGGCCGGGAGGCGTTTTGATGTGATTCAGGCGGGAAGAAATTCTTTGAAACATAGGTCAACATATGAGTCACCAGATCTGTTTGATCTCTTTGATCCGGATCTGTAATTGGCTGCGGATCCTCTCTGGCCATACTTTGCCGCTAAAAGTTAAATTTCTCCCAACTTTCGTTTGGCCGCAGAACCAAATAGCTTGCTGAGCTCGGGAGCGGCCACCACAGCTTTTCATAGACATTGTATGGCAGCTCGCCGCAGGCCGCACTTCGCTGCTGCTCTGGTGGGAATTCGGCAACTTTTTTAGGACCTAATGATTTAAATAAGGGCTATTCAAGTGTTTGTACTGGGATGTTTATTTACCTAAAAAAAAAAAAAAAATATCTGCTGATTTGCAGATGTGTCTTTCCCAATGTAAGTCTATGGAAAAAGTATTTTTGGGCCCAATGACATCATGTGACGGACACGGTTGTAATTGCCTGCTTTGGCCTCTAGGAAAATTGGCTCCAAAGCCCGGCAATCTTCCTGGGTTGCTTGGTGCTAATCAGCAAATGTTGGCATGTTAACACGCTAAACTCAGGCGATACGATACACTTTATTGTCCCCCTTGGGTAAATTTTTGTTGCACTCAAGAACTCTTTAACATGATAAACACTAAACCTGCTCATGTTGGCATGCTGTGCCGCAAGTGCAGCCTCACAGAGCCGGCAGTAGTTGCTTATTGTTACAGATTCCTTAAATCTGTTGCTTGATGTGATTTTCTGAATGGCAGGAGTTGGCCAGCTGCGGATGGAACGGCAAAGAGAAACACAGTTTGGCCCCCAATGTGGTTGCATTCACACGCAGGTTCAACCAGGTACGTCTGAAGCAATTTCTAAAGCAAATATTTCAACCATGAGGAAGTAGTTGTAGTTTTAATTTGTGTTGGTATGTTGTTATGTTTCAGGTTAGCTTTTGGCTGGTGAGAGAAATCTTAACTGCCCACACGCTGAAAATTCGAGCAGAAATACTGGGCCATTTTGTCAAAATAGCGAAGGTGAGTTGAAACGCATGAAACACATTCAGTGATATAAGTTATTTTTACAAATAACTTCAAAACCAGAGGACAGAAACATGCCCCTCCATTGTTGTAGGAATAGTGATGTGTGGTAAGCTTTCAGTGTAATAAGAACATCCATCATCAGACATGGAGATGTGTTCAGAAATATAAGCCAGCAGCTGTTGAACTGTTTAAATGTAGCTTTTTTATTTCAAGGTTCACTGTCAGTTGCTTGTAAAGCAATTTCAACATAAAGTCAATTATAGTTTTTGAAGCTGCAGCATGTCGGAGCGACCCAGGTACTTTATTACACTGTATGAGCAGTGATGGAGAAAGCAGACCCTGATGGCAGAAACAAAATGGTGTTTCTCCTCTTGTGGTCTGATCAGGGAATGGTAGCAGATGGAGTTTTTTCCCCAGAGGTCAGTGTGTGGGATGGAAAGGAAACGTGGAACCATGTCATAATGTTCTTGGCAACTTGCAGAGATATCGAAACAAAACTACTGAAGCTCGATTTATACACTGTGACTGTGACTATCCACAAACCCATAATAATCACCATAAGGAACCACTCTGCAATGCTGGATTCGACTGGGCTTCTTAGGGTTTCTACTGAGGTGTGTGATTTATGCTTGGCGCATCCGCGAGGGTCGTGATTGGCCGCATGGCAAAAGTGATGTCACACCATCAGATCATCATGGCCCTTCGTGGGGGTTCCATGCGGCAGGTTTTCGCCTCTCCGTGCACATCCAAATTTTTAATTCTTGAGGACCTTCAAGAATGTCTGTCTGTCTGCACGGATTATAAAAGATCCAAACACTTCCTTGTCACATTTCTCCGTCAGCTCATGTCCGTGCAACCGCCCTTGTGGAAAGTATAACACAAAAGTATGTGTTTACGAAACTCCTCTTTCTGTTTTTCTCGGTTTGTAATTTGCCTCGAGTACGTTAAAAAACTGAACTTTTGCGGGAGATAATGGATTCCGTACGCACTGTGCCTCTCAATCAATGTGAGCTGAAATTGGCCCCCGCCTCCCCAGGATCCTCAAGGATAAGCGGGTGTATTTAATGGATTATTATGGTTATTATGAAGTATTATTATGCCTTAATTAGATAACAATAGTGGAGAGATGTCAGGAAATGAAGAAGAGATAAATGCATCAAAGGTCCCTGGACTGAATCGATCCGGGGACATGGCAATGTGTGGTCGACATCTTAACCTCCAAGACACGGGGGGTGTTTTTAAAGATATTTAAGTTTTTGTTTTTTTCTAACTGATAGCTAATTACAGGTGCATTATTCACAGTGCCAACAGGCTGAACTTACAGTATTTGTTTAACCTGTACTAGGGTAATACCGTACTTTGCGTGTTGTTCATAAAATATCTGTTTGTTCTCAGAAACTGTTGGAGTTGAACAACCTTCATTCTCTGGTGTCCGTGGTGTCTGCTCTGCAGAGCGCTCCCATCTTCAGACTCAGCAAAACCTGGGCGGTAAGACATCAGCTCCATTCACTGAATGAGGAATGAAGTGGGAAAAAAATCAAGTGCCAGCACTGCCTTTTTCAAATGAGTGTGTGAATCGGCCGGTATCTGCAAAGCATTAGAATGAGTACATTTTCAATTTTAACAGTGAAAAAAAAAGCTAAGACGAGAAAGTGCTGATGTTCACAGCATGAATGTATTTACAAAGTAAACGGTCAGATTTGTTTGCAGTATGTTCAGTGGTGCTTCAGGCCAAATGTTTGGATTTTGAACAGTGGGTGGGACATGACTGCCGTTGCACATACGCACAACACACTGTTGGTGCAATTAAATGACATTCGAAAGTAACCAAACCTGAACCCGAATAGAAAACGTTTAAACTAGAGCTGTCAATTGATTAATCGCATGATTGTCTATAGTTAATCGTGATTAATTGCACATGTTGTATCTGTTCAAAATGTATCTTAAAGGTAGATTTGTCAAGTATTTATATGCAAATATGCTGCTTTATGCAAATATATGTATATATTTATTATTGGAAATCAATTAACAACCCAAAACAATGACAAATATTGTCCAGAAACCCTCACAGCTACTGCATTTAGCATAGAAGAATATGCTCAAATCATAACATGGCAAACTGCAGCCCAACAGGCAACAACAGCTGTCAGTGTGTCAGTGTGCTGCCTTGACTATGACAAATTTGCGTGACCGTGTTATTATCGCCGGATTACAGTCCTAGTTTAAACACAAAAGCAGCTGGAAGCTAACAGACCCACACCTGATCTGACTTTTCTGAACAAGATTAATTTTTTTGTTGAGTCTTAACTTCTTAACTGATTTTCCAGACAGGAAAATATCTTGTATAAGATATCGCATGATATTAGAATCATCATGGGTGTCCAAAGGTTCTCCGTTTTTGTTCTCCTAGACCTCAGGGTTGGGTGAATCATAATATTCCGCTGGAGGGATCAGAAAACTGGGCTGGAGGTTTTAGGTGGATCAGATCTTAATTCTCGGCCTCGGATGACCATCCCTCAGACGAAACAGAGATAACATGTGGTGCTTGGCTGTCCACTCTAAATGATTGAATGTTTATGAATACTGACGTGTTGACTGGCCAGTAGCTTTTTCTCAAAACAGGGTGTTTAACTGATCAGTTCCACATCACAGACAGCTGTTTGTGAGCTGCACGCTATTTCTCCTCCATGCCGTTAACAAGCAAACTGTTTGTCCCTGGTTTTAATTTTTGAACATGAATTAATTCATTTTTGCAGTGCTGGATATAAGACTGTGAAAAGTGGATACATCAGCACCGAGCCATTTGGGGACATACTCTATGTGACACATGAGACATTTACTGTATCAGCAAAAACGCTTAATAAAACGCTCATAATATATTACAGATTGAATGAGAAGAGATGAGAGGGGTTGTATTTGTAGGGTTGCCAACTTAAATCAACTATTTGGAGACACTTGAATATGTAGTTTTCAGAGCCTACTAACTTTTACACCTTTTATTTTTCACCAGCTACTTAATCCAAATACTACGGAGAAAATCTGTATTAACTCGTGCCCTCGAGTTCCTTCATAGAGCACTTCTTCGAATCATTCCTGACAGTCCACGCATTGCTGATGTACGGAGCCCCCCTAGACGATGTACTTCAGTAAAGTTGGAAAGATATTGACAGATTCAAACTTCCTGGATCAATAACTCATAAACGAAACGTTGTTAAAACACCAACGATGGCTCTTTCTAACCGTAGTAAGGTAGACAACGAGCTTCAACCTCATTTTAATCAAAACGAGCCGTAGTCCGAGCTGGACACATAACATTGGTCTCTATGTGAGACGAGGTTGTCAGGGACCGTCTACAAAGTGCAATGCCGAAAATTAGTAGTAGTAGTGATAGTTTTGTTATGTCACCTTCCACACGTAACGTAATGACGTCCTCACAAGCGTACAACGTGATGACGTGAAAGGTAGAAGCCTTAGCTTTCTGCTGCAAAAAGAGTGAATTCAACTTAATCAAACAAATTAGTTATCGCTCAGTGTGATGCACTGCAGACCTCCTCTAACTCACTGCACATCAACATTGCATAATTAGCTGTCTACTGCAGATGCAAGGAGGGAAAAACCTACAAAACATTGTAGTTAGGGGGTTTTGGAACACAGTCACGCTTTGATTTGGTTCGGGTAAAATATCATGATGTAATATTTGTGTGGTTGCCATAGTTCCCATTCAGGTAATAGGCTGGGAATGAGAATGACAAATCAAACATGTGTGTAATTGTTCTCCTCTGTTGTAGTTGATCAGTCGGAAAGACAAGGCCACATTTGAGAAGCTGAACTATCTGACATCCAAGGAAGAGAACTACACCCGCATGAGGGAATACATCCGCACCCTGAAGATGGTGCCCTGTATTCCTTACCTTGGTAAGTCCTCCTTCTGGATTTTAACACACCCTGCTTTAAATCCTTTTAAAGGTAGTGGTTTCCAAGCCCGTCAACATCTTACACGACTAGTCTGAATTCCAGTTGGCAGATTTAAGCACTGCATTGTTTTTACTTAAAGGTGCTTCATTGTCACTCATTGATTTACGCTTTACTCTGTTTTCATGCCTTGCGGTTTGTCTTACCGGTATCGGTTTTCTGAGCTGATGATATCAAAGTACTCTCTCAGCTCTGTTTATTGGAACGGTGATCGTATTCCAGATGTGTGAAAGGCAAAAGGGCTGATTTTAGGTTGTTGGAGTGGTGGCAAGGCTGAAGTTGCCTACCTGAGAAGGAAGGAATACGCTGGAGGAATTTCTTAGCATCTCGGATATGAAATGAATCACGAAAGAGAGGAACTGATTTAATTAGATCACTGGAAAACACATGCAGAGTTTTACATCGTTTATTTGCAAGATTGATAACATACAGACTATAAAAAATAATCTTAATGAAACAGCATATATATACACAGAATACCTGGTACATACTGTATCTGCACACTAATACAGTGACTGGTCTTTTCAACAGACCAGGAAGACCTTTGGTGGGTAGAGGGGATGGCTGAGTTGTACACACTGAACTGTTTTAAGTTGCTGCTTTTACCTGGAAAACCTGCAATGAGGTTGTATTTGTTATTAAATGTTTTTGTTTTTAAGGCTTTAATCTATTTCACAATGTCCATGTTCACACAAAAGTATGTTGATTAATAGTACACCTATTGAGTATGTAGTGCTGCATAGCATGCGATTTCGGACGAAGCCCTTATGTTGGGTTTTAGGTAGAACCATTAGAAAGGGTTCCAGGTGGAACCTTTATAAAAGGTGTACTTTGTTCCCATACTAAGTGGTCAGAAGACCTTCAGCCTATTGTTTTACTAACTATTGTCAAATACAAATTACGAGACAAAGGACTTTATCCTGGCAAATGACATTTACTGCAATTATCTAGAAAAATGTATCAAAATAAATAACCAGATTTCTCTCCTGAATTGATCCCAATCTATATTATACATACATAATATATAAATGTAATATAAGCAGCAATAATACATCGGAAGTACCAGCAAAACCTATACCTGTAGGATGAAGCAAAACAATAATGCACGGATCCTATTACACCTTACCTTTGCTATTTGAAGCTACATTATGAATATAAAGCAACCAACAAGACTGAAGATCAAATTTCAAGGATTTTTGTGATATAGAAATGGAAACCCCTTTGACGTTTGTCCAGTAAAATCTGTTCAGTTTCGACAGAGTGAAGTGTTAAAGGAAGATGTTCGGATTGGGTCGTATCATCATGGTCACTTTCTTCAGAGAATAAGCTCCTCCTCTGAACTCGGACCAGTAGACCCCGTCCTGGTAACGGCTGCGGTAATGCCCGCCGCGGTACCACACGCCGTTCAGGTTGGAATGAGCACAGGCGTTGTACCACCATCCCCCCTTCTGGTAGTGAGCGCAGTTACCTGGAGACACAAGGAATCAAATCAGACCAATTTATAATCTAGCAATCTGGTCTTCTGCTGGTTCAGGGGTTAAGGATTGATCATTAATCACTGAGCCCAACAACGGACTACCCTGCTGTTTTCATTAAAGTCTTGCACAATTGGCATTTTTGTATGTTTATTAGGTCCAGAACAATAAAGCTCTCAACATGCTCCATGCAGCGACCGACCCACTGTCCGTTCTCTGCGGATGTGTTTGTGCACCGTCTGCATCAATTAGTGTGTACATGCTTCAACAGTCACCATCTTTTCCATGTGGGAGTTGTCATTGCTGTACAAATACTGTTCAAATCTACAGCAACACAGACCGTTTGAGAAGGAGGAAAAGAAGTCACTTTTTTTTTTTGTTAAAATGTATGTGGCAGTTTTTCTTGTTCTTCTCGTTTTTATAAGTACACTGGTTATCTGATTACTGGTGCCTTTTGGAAGGAGGTGGAACAGGAAGTGATTGGGACCGGAGGTCCCACAGACCAACGAGCCGCCGTGTGGCGACTGCAATGGTGCCAGTTCACCTCCTGGGCACTGCCGAGGTGCCCTTGAGCAAGTCACTAAACCCCCTAACTGCTCCAGGAGTGCCGTACTAGTGTTGTCACAATACCAAAATTCTGACTTTGATACGATACCCTGCCTAAATATCTCGATACCGATACTGAAACGATACCGCAGCAAAAATCTAAAACATCAGAAAATGCTCCCACCAGCAGCAAAGTTATAAACCACCTGCTCCCACAGGATCCCAAGCTTAATGGCTTCCTCTAAAGCAGATCGCTGCAGACACACACGGCCCGCGGTTGCACGTCGACGCAACTCACAGCTTGTATTAAAACACCATCATTCTTAAAGTATTGTACTTAAAGTATAGGTACTAATAAAACGGGGTATCGTAGTGTTTTTAACGGCAGGGTATCGTGATACCATTTCTAGTATCGGTATACCGTGCAACACTACGCCGTATTATAGCTGACCCTGCGTTATGACCCCTTTTGAAATTTATGTGTGTATCGGTATCTAGGAGGAATATGCGAAGAATATCAACGCCCTTGTGTGAATTACCAGCGTTTCCACCAGTGTATTGCATGCCGGCTGAGCCTAAGTTGACTCCCCACTGGGCCTAATCATCGGGGAATTGTATACTTTTAAGATGTTTAAGTGAAAGCCCACCAACAGTTATGATTGCTCACTGCATTCCACTCACCCGTGTAGACGTCATGGTCTCTGTCCAGTGTGGTAAACTGCTTGGCGTTGTGCCATGTAAGAGAGTCTCCAGCGTTGCCGTGGTATCGGCCCACTCGCAGCCGGTAGAAGTCGGCCTCAGACTCGACACGGAAGCTGGCGTACTCCGCATAGGTCTTGCGTCCGCTCCAGTCTTCCAGAGTTACCAGCAGCTTGTAGGTGCCCTGGCTGGTCAACCAGTAGATGTTCTCTAGACCTAACCAGTATTCACCATCAATGTTTCCAAACCCTTGCTGTAAAAAGGAGAAAGACATTGCATTAGTCAGGAGTTACTGACTGACTGTTCTTAACACATGATTCAATAGGAAATGCCACAGCAATTCCCTTTATTTACAAGAAAGAAGCTGTTTTTCCTCCCCTTGGATTCAGCCAATGCCTTCCAGCAACAAACCACCCATGTTTTCCAAGCATCTGTGAAAGACTGGTATGATGTCCGAGCGATAGGCCAAGAGCAGTGGCATAATGGCAGGACATGTTTAAGCTCCTCTCCAGCAGAGCTCAGTGCGTCTGAATCCCTGGTTTCAATTACATCACACATGAGTTCAATTAGGAGGTCCCCGTCCCTGCCAAATGTGAGCGTGTAATTGGCTTTAAGTGCCTTGCTGACTCATTGAGGGTGGGTAGGGGAATGATTGGGTTGGGGGGACAACTTGGAAGTGCTCCTCCGTGCTTTGGTCATGAGTTTAAACTTTAAAGCAGAAGTAGAAGTGTATCCATATTGGGATGTCCTCACTTGAGGCTGTTAATCTTTGGCAACTGAATGTTTCACTCTGTGCACCAGTTATTTACGTAACGTCGAGTTCCACCGGTAGTAACTGGAAAACACAGCGTGGTTATGAAGTCCTTGGATCAGTGCACCGACTGCAACACCGAGACCATGCTTGGCTCGTATGAATTGATTTCAGCTCTGTTGTTGTGATCTCATAGATTTGATTTTGTGGAGTTTTTCTTACAATTACTCACGTCTTACACAATGAGATGGATTCGCCAAACAGTTTGTTTTGCAAGACTGACTAAACGGTGCAATAAGTGTGTCCAGTGATTCAGCTGGGCAATACTCAGGTTTACTCTGGCATTATTTACAGCTTTATAAATTATAGTATACATATTCTACTTATTTCTTAATTTTATTTTTCCATAATTCTTGTTGCTATATTGTAGTATAATGCACATATTTTTACACACAGTACATATTTTCTATAAGTTTATATTAGGGATTGTCGTGTACATCGCCAGTTGGTATCTTTGGGCGATTGTTTTGGCCAATATTTGTCATTTTAGAGAGCCGCTTAGCCGTTACTCAGCGGGCAGAGAAAGATAGCGGGGGGAAACGGCGTGCAGAGCCGGCATTTTTTTCATACCGAACTGGGTGAAATAAGGGTTTATTTTGACCAAACCAGAGTTGGTGATTGTTGGAAAGACAAACCAAGACGAAGGGACTGTTTAGGTGAGTTTTATTTTGTTTCTGTTGAGTTTGAATGAAGTGGGTTTTACGATGCTCCGCCGCTATAACAGCTGATTACCCAGCTGAAACTACGTCAGTGGTGGAGGGCGACTCTTTTAGTTGGAAAATTTGAATACATCTTCCAACCCTAGTTTATATATACCGTATATATTTCTATTCTAGAATGGGAGCAACTGTAACGTAACCAATCTTGTATCTCGGTCCAAAGTATTCTGGAGCAAACAAATTGAAGGCAACAAACTTTATATGATGACTAATGTTTCGACGCCAGGTGCGTCTGATGAAGAAGCACCTCGTTGATCCTCCGATTTTTCCTCTATGGCACCATGAGGCTGACATTTGTGGTTTTGAGTGAAACGTCTCGACGACGTTTCAATGGATCGGCGTACAATTTGATACAGACATTCATGTTCCCCTCAGGATGTATTTCATCACTTTGATGATCCTCTGACTTTTTATTTAGCGCTGCCATCTGGTCAAAGTTGTATTTTTTTTCCCTATACATTGGTTTATTACCAAATACTTGAGGAAACTGATGGCATTGTCCCATCAGCCTCAGCCGTACTTTGTATTTTGTGCTAATTAGCAATGCTAACACGCTAAGATGATGAACATTATACCAGCTTAACATCTGGATGTTGTATTTTTGTGCATGCTGAGGCTGTTAGGTCCTAAAATATAACACTCCATCTCCATTTAATGCAATGGATGTTGACATCCTTACGGCTCGATTTCTCAGAACTGTCAAGTCCTTATTACCTTGTACGTGTCCCAGTTCCTAAAGAAGTTCACAGCGCCGTCCTGACGTCTCTGAATGACCGTCCAGCCACCGGGATCATGTCTCTGGTCACACCAAACCTGCATGAGTCGGTTGCCGTTGTCCGGTTTCAGGAGGTACATGCCGCTGTTGGTGTATCCGCCCTCCAGAGCCTCTAGACAGTCTTTGAAAGGCCCTGCAGGAGAGACGGACATGCTGACTAACAAAGCTGTTGTATGATGCATATTGATCTACAAAGACTTTTCATGACTGGCATCAATTTTCGACGACATGCTATTGTCATCATCAATATAATTCTAACAACCCGTGCAAGTAACAGACTCTGCAACTTCAAATAAAATGGTAGAACATATGGACGGAGTGCTCCTGGAAAAGTGAAGTCACTGTTGACCATGTGTTTTTTATGCCAAATATGACGAATGCTTTCCAGTGTCAGGCAGCCGTAAATATTACCGTGAGCAAAACAGCACTGTATTTCTTAGTAACCACGGAAGACATCTCATGAAAACAACACATTTAAAGGACCAATATGTTATATAGTCACTGTAATAAATCATAAAGTGACCATGATATGTCATCGGAGATTAAGGAAACATGCTGAATTGAAATACTGGCTTCTCCGACAACAAAGCTACAGCCAGTAACGGAAATTTCCATTCCGGTCCGGAACGTCTGTTTTTGTTTTGGATTCTGTGTGATCTTGTCTGCTGTCCATTTGGACACCCTGTTGCCACATATGAAACAAATTGTCACGCAAATACAGTCTTCTGCAGCCATGGAAGCAAGCTAAAAAACTGGATCAACAGAGTTAACGATAGATTCTACCCGACCTGAAAAGCCTCGGCTCATCTCTCTGTGGTCCGTGTGCAGCTAGGTTATCAAGGCAGTATTTGAGACACACAGCCGCTGAAGTGATTCCGACTACTGCTGGCCAGAGGCTAACACGGTCACGTCTAGAAGGTAACCCTCAAATTGCGATAATTTGCACTAACTGCTCTCAGTCACACCGGCTCTAATGTTTTGAATTTGTAGTGCCATTTTAAACGTTAGCTGTCAGTGCTACATATTGTGGCTATACTTTATTCAGATCTCACCATACTGTTATGTGCAGTGGTTACATGGTTTAATTTTTCCGCTTCGGAATCACAGAAAACTTTATGATTTGGATCATTGCTGTAAAACTACGCCATGTGGTGAACACTTACAGTAACACCTCATGGCCTGGGTTCATATAATTTCTGATACTAAAAATCAGCATTTATATTTTATATCTGGAAAATCCCAGAAAACTAGCTATTAATTCAGTTGGCCTTTTTAAATCTTTTTTTTGTGTTTCCATTTGTGGCAGTGGTTAGCACTGTCGCCTCACAGCAAGAAGTGTTCCGGGTTTGAATCCACTAAGGGTTTTTCTGTATGGAGTTTCTGTTTAGACTAAATTTATAAAAGAAGATAAACAGGCATTTAATATATATGTATTTAATCGCATGATTGTCCATGATTAATCGTGATTTGTCAAGCATGTCATGATTTCAAATCAAATGATGATTTAAAAACCTCTCCCTCAATTTGAATTTGTGACATACATATATGAATGTCCAGTTGTACTGTGCGTGTAAACATTTCAACACTTTCTCTTTTGTGACCTTAACAAAAGTCAAACTGTGACCATTGTGACCTTTAGATAAACATGTGGATATGGTAACATCAATGAAGCTGACCAGATGTTCATGTTTAATCTAAGCTTGCGTTATTGTAAACTAACTGTTGACAACCACAAACAAGTTACTGAAGACTTATTATAAGGATATTTTAAGGACTTTGATCAGTTGCAGCTGTAATCTTTCAAAAAAGGCCTCTTTGATCTTCTGTATGCGTGTTCACAGTGAAATTTATTACTGTAGAAGAAACGTTTCCCCAGCTTTGTGAAGAATTGGAAAATGTGTGTGTGGCCTGTGTCTGCTGCAGACCTCAGAGGAAGACATGAAAGTGTCTGTGTGGTCATCTACTTACCAGAAGGCTCGCTAGTAAAGCTGTATGTAGCACTTGGCATTGTGGGCAGCGGAGGTGGTAATGCTTTGGAGTTCTGGTCATTCTGAATGTCGTTAGTCATGGGTTTGTATGTGTTGCGGGTGTAGGTAGGTGGGTGGAAGGGTCTGTAGCCTCCAGGAGACAATGGAGGCATCTGAAGAGGAGGCTGAGGCATCACTGGTTGCTGAGGGATCACCGGTTGCTGAGGGATCACCGGTTGCTGTGGACGGGCAGGGCGGCTCCTTTCCTGCACCACGCCGTACGAGTATCCTCCCCGCTTACAGTGCTCCTCCAGCTGCACCAGGAGAGCGCTCTGGTTATTCGCGAAGGCCGACAGATGCTGGTACTTATGTTCCAGGTCACGGTAGCGTGAGCCCATCCTCCCAATCTCGTTCGTGTGGTTGAGCACGCGGGTCTCCAGGTGCGACACCTCGAGAGCATTGTCCCGTTTGCGGATAATCTCGTGCAGCAGCTGCATGTAGAGCTGCGTAACCCTGGAGTTCATGTTGCGGCTCTCTTTGCGCAGCAGCTTGACTTCATTGACCACCCCCCCATCTACCTCTACCAACTGCTGCAGCACTTCAATCTGCTGCCGCTGCTTCTGCAGCTCGGTGTTGAGCAGCTCCAGCTCCTGCTTGTTGACCCGGTTTTCCAGCAAGGCCTCGGGCTCCTGGGAGTTCACACAGATGGCCCCGTTGTTTTTCTGCTGAGGGACGATAAAGGTGTAAGAACACTTGTCCGTTTGGGAAGCGCTGTGGTCGACCACGGAACGCTTTTGCCGTTTTGGCGCATAGATAAACTCTCTCTCCAGGATCCCATCACTGTCCGCAATTTCCTGAGTCTCTCCCTGGAGAGAGGACTTGGGTCCAGAGAGCAACAGGAGCACCAGCAAAACCACCACAGGGAGAATCATAGCACAGTCCTGCTGCACCCGATCCAAGATGATTTCTGGAACAGAAGGGGAAAGAGATTATCAGTAAATGTCTATTCTCTCACATCATTCACTGCCACAGCCTATTAATGCTGAAGGCTACTGTGCTACAAATGGACAAAGAGGAACACAGACTGGATCGAATGTAATGCAGCAGATAAAGCTAAAGTATAAATAAACATCACAATCCTCTACGCTGAAGTTGCAACCAGAGATGTGACCCATGACCAGATTATCATAGTTTTAAAAATGCAGTGATGCTACACCGGACGTATACTGTATAATGCAGAAATTACATACATACTGCAAATGTAAATATCGGTCTCTTTGATTACTAATAATCGGTATCACTATCAGCCCTATCAGTAGACCCCTGTACCTTATTACATATTTTTTGCAGTTACTTTGTTGTCATCCCAAATATTGCATTTTGCATATAGCATTACTAATGGTCACAATCTTCAGGTGCTTATAGCTGCATTCATTAGGGCCGAAGCACATACAGTGCCGAGCCTTTTCCAGTCTTTTCAAAATAAAACTACTTAGTTAGGTTTAGGAAAAGGACACGGTTTGGGTTTAAATGACACCAGAAGTGCCATACCTTAAGTACGGAATTTACGTGACAAAAAATGACTTAGATAGCTTTAGGAAAAGATCGTGGTTTGGGTTCAAATAACTCTGGAAGTGCCGTAACTTAAGTACGGATGTTACGTGACAAATAAACCAACTTTTACTTCTGGTTTCACACGAGACACGAACACCGGTCTCGTGTGTGAAAAGCCTGTGTGTGTCCCGGTTCACAATTATGTGGATTACATACGAAATGATTTTGTGCTGACCATCCCGAAAAAAATTTGAAATTCGCGTCTATGTACACAAATCAATACATTAAATTTCGTGACTATTTCACAAACTGCTGTGCGACCGGGCTGGAACTCTTCTTCGCCTCCCAAGAGTCAACAATGCTGCAAGCAGCACTTCGGAAAAAAGGGCACGCGCTCTGAACGGGAACTGAACTACAAAAAGATATGACTAAGAAGGCTTGCTCAGGAAAATTTGTTCCTTATTTCCAGTCTTGGCTGTAAGCTTGTATACTGGCACGCCATGTTTTCATGATGATTCTCTTGGTCTTGTGGGAAAAAAATACCATCACAACATTGGAATGAGTCTCTTTGTTGGAGATGGTAGTTACTACATCATAAAATAAATGGTCATCCATTTTCCCACCAGAGTCTGTGACTGTCTAGCTTAGGGTTTTCTCTTGTTGAAAGTGAAATTCATTACTCACACAAGTGGACCATAAGAGACTTTGATATGTGAGCAGTAATCTTGGTTCATATTTCTGGCCTATGGCCTCATAGTCTTTGCTCTTGGTCCATGATTTGGCCTGAATCGTTGAGGCTACGGTCTGTTTTATCTAAAAGCTATTTTCGACAGTGAGAATTTTCCTGGAATCTGGGAACTTTTCCACAGAAGCATATGTTCAGTCTTAGCCCCTCATCTACAGGTAGTAGCTTCTTATGGCCCTCAAACTATCTGCGCTACTGACTGATGCATACCGCAGCAGACAAATAACCAGAGAAAAACAATATTAAAACAACCAGAACATCTTTGCTACTTTGAAGACGGGCATCAAATCTCTCTCGTGTTTTTAGTCTCCCATTTCATCCTCTACAGTTCTCTTAAAGTGACTGTGTATATATACGTTTTTACTTGTACAAATATTTTTTGATAGATTTGTATTGCCAATGTGTGAACAGGTTGTCACCTGAACCTAAATAAATGAGACCTTCCGCGACTTTCTGTCGCAAACATCACAGTTGCAAAACTGTAAATTGCAAGACTACAATTGCTCAAGTACAAATAACTCAAGCTTCACATTGGCTTTTTTTCGAATATGTTATCGGTTTAATTTCTACGATCTATGCAGTTCATGAAAGCTCCTCCGACTTTTTAGTTTCTCGGACTTTTTCATCAGTTGGCCTGTCGCTGAGCCTGGGCTAGTCTCTCTGGAGCTGGAGTTTAATACACTCAATGAACAGTGGTTCCGTTTATACAACTTTGGTTGTCTGTGTTGACATATGCGGTCATAGGTTTTGGGCTGCACGTGGCCTAGAGCTCAAGCGATTAGTCGATTAATCGATCGACAAAAAAAAGAAAATGTCAAGCATTCCCTTCAGCTTGTGCAATGTGAGGATTTGTTGCTGTTTTATATCACAATAAAATTAATTTTTCACTATTTTTTGATGTTAAATGACTAAACGATTTATGGAGAAAATTACTTGCAGATTATTGGATAATAAACATTGTTGGTTGCAGCCCTAATGTCAAATGTTATCAGCTACAGTACGGTCTACATTGGTTTGAAAAATAGAAAAAAAAATGAATGACACAAGAAATAACACACATTAACCACTAACACTCACACAGATGTAGACTGAGTCTCAGGAAAGCCCCCACTCCCACATGGTTACTGTCAACGTTGGCACCTATTTTGTTTGGCTGGTATTCCCTCTTCCATTTAACAAACTCAATTTGTTTGACATGTACGGTATAAAGCTGTGGAAATGGAAAGTAAATGAACACGACAGGAAGCTCTTACTCCTGAAAGCAATAACAATCGTAGGAGGTGTGAACTACATTGAAGCTAATCCAAGCTCCTCTGTGTTCTGATGCAGTTAACAGACTGAGCTTATTATTTCCATAAGACCGGTGTTGAGGTGCAGTGTTGTAAATGCATGTGGTGCTAATGTTTATAGGCCAGCTGCGGTAGAATCTGAAGATTTTCCCCTCAGCCTTTTTTCCATTTAAATTCTAAGCTCCTGAAAATGTACCTGTAGCTCGCATAACAATATTACACATGTCCCAGTGATTTACCACTGCAGACTGGAGGATGTTTCACCTTATTTAAATCATGACATAATGTCTTGAAATGATGAGAAGCATAAGATTATTTGATTGATCAGTTTTTAAGGGAAACATGTGATTCATTACTCCAGAACTGCAACGTGGAAGTCCATAATGATGAGCATGGATCCATCACACTGATGCTATGTTATTTCATTATTTGTTCTGACTGAGCAGCTACTGGAGACTAACTGATTCTGCTGCTACTAAAGACAGACGACAGGGAAATATGACGTCCAGTCTGAGGGAGTTGTAAATGGCCCTGACTGCCAGGATGTGCAAAATACAGACACATGAATGAGATCTTTGTTGTCTGCAGGCAGTGTTGATTATGTACCTGGGTGGGGGCTTACATCCACCGATGGCTTCTGCTGTCACACTAACAATGTTACCGTCTGGCTTGGTGCACTCAGCTTTGACTCCAAAGGTCTGTTAGATTTGCTTAACAGTTGCATCAGAAAAACAAACGCACTCCATCCAACAGCTTGGCTTGACTACTTCATTTAACTATCTCTGTCTTCAATTTGTAAAATCCTGGCTTTTATGAGGTAGTAATTTCACAACGTTCAGCACACATAAACTTTGTGCAGAAAAGCGCCGTCAAAGTTAACGCGATAATAACGTGTTGATGCAAATTTGTTTCAGCGCCACTAATTTCTTTAATGCCTTAACGCAACTTGCGATTTTTAGGTTGTAGCGGGCTCAGCTTTAAAGCTAGAGTGAAGACACTGGCATCTTATGAAACTAGAAAACCTCATACTGTTATACTAGCTCGTCTTGAAGGAGGCTAAATAACGCTCCAAACTTACGCCAGGAAAAAGTGGCATGGCCATTTTCAAAGGGGTCCCTTGACCTCTGACCTCAAGATATGTGAATGAAAATGGGTTCTATGGGTACCCACGAGTCTCCCCTTTACAGACATGCCCACTTTATGCTAATCACATGCAGTTTGGGGCAAGTCATAGTCAAGTCAGCACACTGACACACTGACAGCTGTTGTTGCCTGTTGGGCTGCAGTTTGCCATGTTATGATTTGAGTATATCTTTATGCTAAATGCAGTACCTGTGAGGGTTACTGGACAATATTTGTCATTGTTTTGTGTTGTTAATTGATTTCCAATAATAAATATATACATATATTTGCATAAAGCACGCACATTTGCCCACTCCCATGCTGATAAGAGCATTAAATACTTGACAAATCTCCCTTTTAAGGTACATTCTGAACAGATAAAAAATTTGCGATTAATCGCGATTAACTATGGACAATCGATAATCTAGATTAAATATTTGAATCGAGTGACAGCCCTAATAAAAACATATCAGGTCTACAAATATAATTTCATTTGTCTATCATGCAGTTATATGTTTGTTCATGTATACATTTGCAGTTGGTCCGTTCTGGAGCCCTGTATTGGGATCGGATTGGAACTGAATAAAAGTGAATTGTGCTTCTCTAATATTTGCTAATAAGACACAAAAACCCAACTTTAGATGAAGGATTTCTAGTTGTTTTGACAAGTGATTGAGTGCAGTGGTTTGAAGAGCACTGCAGGAGTGTATCTGCCTCTGTGCTGTAATGAAGATGAAGTGTTCATTTCCTGCTCTCTGCGGAACATGACACAAAGTAATCCATCCCAGCCCAGGAGGAACCGAACAGGAAGATACAATCACACATCACTTCTCAACTTCTATATCTAGATTATACTCATAAATGCTGAAAGTTGACTCGCCAGTGAAGCTGATAAAATATGTGTGCTTCCATATTTCACTGGCAAATGTGGGTGTGCATGCGTTTATCAGTGGTCATTACATGGTTAGATTTGTCTCTTCACACACACATACACACAAACCACATGTCTCTGACGATAATGAAGTCTGTCCATAGCTACAATATGTCAGGGCTTCTGTCAGATCTCTGGGAAATGCAGCACGGACTCCATAAAACCAGTCGGACCCAGATCACCATCTGTCAGATAGACTTCTAAACGGTGTCAGCAGACACATACACGACCACACAGAGAACAAACAAAGCTCTCCGTGGTAGACGTCACAATCGCTCAGCAGCAACCAAAGTGATAAATGAATTTGTCAGGCATGCTTTATCCCTCCTCGTCTCCCGCTTCTCTCTTTCTATCTTTGTCACTGTGTCTGTTTCTGGCACTCATTCATTCTCACACACACAGCATGAACAGTTGCCGGGTGCTTCCAACTCGCCTGCGCCGCAAACGCACGTCGGCGTCTGGACACAAAGGCATTACAGGCCTGTGGAGCTCTTTAAACCGCGGGGGGGTCGGGAGCAAAGAGACACCCGGCTCTCCTCATTCAGCAGATTCGGTTCAAGTGTTGGCTGACTAATGAACAACTTAAATAAGTAACCCGGTCAGCCCCGTGTCTAGCTGCTGGAGCTGAATGGATTGAGCTATCCTTTCATTAGTCTGTGACTAACATCCTCCCGTTCTGCCTCAACATGCTGCTTGATGAGTCTCACTGAAAAGGTTCATTCAGTCTTTGATTTGTGGTGTGTTGCACTTTAAGCAGTCACAACATCAGCTGTAACGTGGCACAGTTTGAGTCTTTTACATAATCGCACAATTACTCAGCTAAGTGACCTCATTGTGAGGAAAATTTATATTTCTTCTTTTCAGAAAAACACGCCAAGACATGAGTGGACCAGAGGAAATATACATGGCAGGGTGTCTTCCTATTACAGTCTACTAAATATTCCAGCAGCTTTGAATAAACAAATGACGGATCCCCTAAATTAGTTTTTAAAGGAATATTAAAGGTTCCCTGTGGAGTTTTAGACCTCAAGTAGCGCTGTAGAGCACTTGAGGTCATGCAGGTTCCTGTTTTTCTTTGTCTCATGCCACCAAAGAGTTTAGAAGCAAAGAGACGAAACTCCGCTAGATGGCGCTGCGGTAGCGCGGCCGCCATTTTGGACTGAAAACGCCAATATGAGTATGACATATATCCGGTTCTGCCAGCTTCCTGCTAGCTGTATGTAGCTGTAATAATGGAAATATTGGCTGTAATTCATCACTTTTATTATCTCATAATCCACCCTGTATGCTGTAAGCCTGTACCGTGGTGGATGTATAAACGTCTCTGTTCCAGAACAACCGGCAATCGGCCTGTAGCTAGTAGTGCTAGTAGCATGAGATAAACAGAATTTAATGTAGTTGTAGGCTATTTACTAACACGCAGGGCAAAAGCACAGGACACAACCTCATATACATCCATGGTCTGTGGTCTGTTAGATATTGATTTTGGATCCTTGACATGAAAAAGTTTGAGATAGCTCTCAAAAATAATGTCTCTCTGTAAAATAATTAGTGAACTGTTTGTCATAATGGTTTTAATTAAACTTTATTTTACCTGATTTATAGAATATTATTTTACAGGGCAAACACACAAGGCTGTGATAAATAATAAATAATAAAAATAATCATTTAAATAATAATAATAATTGTCCAAAATGATGAAAAATTGCATATTTTTAAGTCAAAAACCTTCAAATTTTCTTAGAGACCCAAACTCAATATCGTATAGACGTTCAGAATGTGTCTCTGTATAATATGTAGGAGCATCCTGACTGGGACGCTGCTCCTAAAACCTGAATGAAGAGCTCACACACCTCAGCTCTGCACTCATACCTGCCAGGATATAGGCATCCAATAATATATTATAGAGCGATGCTATAGACTACAAACAACACAGGAAAGCACTGTAACTATTAACACTATACAAACACACCACTTAACCCTATAGTGTTCCAGTGTGAATATTATTGGAGTATTATAGGCCTACTATAGAAGATGCGTAACCCAAGTATTATAATATAGCAAACTGATTATGACTGATGCAGTATAACATGCTTAAAGAAATAATGAATTGATAGGAATAAGTTGCAAGAGATTGCTGATACCGACCGAAACACACGCCAACATGTGAGTCCAGAGCTCCCGGTTCCACACCAGTGTAACAACTGGCTGCCCAAAAACACCTGATGTACTCTTACAGAACAAACTGTATTCATGTGGACTCTATTCTTGACTATAAATAAAAAGATAGTTATTGATAAGAGGACAGTGACTGTACATTTAACTCCTTAAACCCCACCTACACATCGCTAGATCATTCAGAACCAAGTCTTGCTGTGAAGCAAATCTTTGCTCAAACCCGCAGAACAATATCAAAATGACACACAAGACATCTAGAACATTTCCAGTTAAAAGAGTCTTTGGTTTGAATATTTTTATAGAATATATAGGCTACCGTATTGTCAGAGTGGATTAAGTGTATTTTAATATCGTTAAAGGGAAAGCAAAGGGAAGGAAAACTGTGTTAAGGGTAAAACGGTTAGTGAGTGTTGGTACAGCGGCCACAGAGCACAATCCAGTATTCAGTGTGTTGCATATGAAATGAAAAAGAGAGGTCAAGTGCCCCACTCACCTCCACTTGTCTCTGTTTCCTTATACTCCCCGCCTTCCTGGCAAGTTTGACAAGTCCCCACTAGTCAGAGTCATTCCTCATTTCCTCTGCGTGTTGCCCGTTATTCTGTCAGTGGAACGGCTTCATAGTATTCCCTTTTACCTGCTGTCACAATCACTTCTCTGTAAAGACCATGAGGAAGGTGTGATGATGCCTCTGCAGAGCGGGATGTGTTTTATCAGTCCTCACGTGTCCAATCAAGCAGCAGCAGCAGCAGCAACAACAGCTTTCCTGTTGTGACTTCATTCATCTGCACAAGAGGATTTTTCCACCTTTCTCCAGTGATGAGTCACGTCTGCTCTTCAGTTAGAATCTCTTCCTTCCAAAGACTCGACCTCCCTCTGTCTTCTTGCCATTACGAGTGAGACACTTATTTTTTTCTTGAAGTAATTAAGCAGTGAGCCATGGCGACGCCCCTTTCCCCTCCCCTTGACAACAGGGAGATCATGGAGGAATTAGACGGAGGCTCCGAGTCCCCCCATTTAAACCTTTGCCCCCTGCAGCCCCCCACCCCCCCACCCCTGCATCTCTCAGCTCCACAGTCCTACTTTTTTTTTTTTCCACTGCTCTCCCCACAGCCGGCCCAGGACTCTGTCTGTGGAGCTGCATGTGTTGCAGTAAAGGTCACAGGTTTGGAGCATGTGGATCTTGACCTGTACTTACTGAGGGAAGCTACAGGAAAGAGAGATGTTTACCTTATATTTTCTCCTGTTTGTTTTTCTACTGGTTCAGCACTTCCAATAAATGTATGGATTTTTGCTGCAGGAATTGGAAGTGACCTTTCTTGTAGGGAAATAATAATATTAAGAATGTTAATGATTAATCGTCAAACAAAATATTTAAAAATAGCTAAAAAAACTGAGCAAAACTCTGAGGAGAATAGCTGGTCCACCTTAACAGTCCACCTTAAGTGTTGTGGCTCAGGTCTTGAGGAGTTGTAGCATTTATTTACCGACAAATAAACGGTACACACACTGCTACAGCCACGTTCACAGCTATAACACAACCCACAACCCCACACGGTCTGTCGGACACTCGCTAACGTTGACAGACCGTATGTGTGCGACAATGGCGAGCACGAAGCCACCAGCAATGCTACATCTCATGTAGTAGATCAGCCCCGTTGTCTCCGATATCCGATCCAGCTATTTGAGTGGGTATCAACCCGATATCCGATAACAACAACAGTTCGGTAAAATAAGTCATTGACTTTTGGTTTCACACGGGACACAAACAGCGCTCTCCTGTGTTTGTTTGACCCATCCATCTATCCAATCCGACCTCCTCCTCACAAGGTGTCTGTTACTCTTTATAGTACTACGTCGCCTGACTTCCTTCTTTGCTCCGTCATAATTACTATGGCCACTAGAGGTCGGCGTCACCTTCTTGTATTCGTAATGGTGATCAACCACCAACGGCCTTCTGAACCTACTAGTTTGGCAGCAATGAAACATAACGGATGCCAACTGCCGTAAAACATCGACGAAGAAGAACCGACTAGTAGGTGTAACAGGCCCCTTCTAACCCATATCTATGAAGCCGGTAACCACACACATTCAATCGGCTGATATCATTCGAAGCGGGTAGCTATAGAGCAGTGTCTTTGTGCAGGTCCCAGGTCCATGCATGTAAGCAATGCAGGTCTCAAAATGGCTTTACATAATGTTCTATGTGGAAGGAAATGCATTCAACATGTTTATCAGGCCTCACGGATACACACAATGTGTTTGGGTAAGAAAAACTCAATATAAACATAATTGTATTTGTCATCAAAAGACGCCTTTAAGTTTGTATTCCACCCAAAAAGTAGAAGCTACATAATGACTTCTTTTAGAACAAAGGTCATCAGGGTTACCCATTTCCAATCAGCAGCCCCCATTACCCAGAGAGGAAAAGTCCATTATTTTGTCTTCAAGACAACTCTTACATAGAGTCTGTAAGCTGAGATGTTTATCTGTGAAACCAGGCAGGAGACTTTGCCAAAAGCAGAGGTGGAGTTTGGATAAAGTGTGTTGTGTTGTCATAGTAATTACTGGTTACATAACACCTGACAAAAAAGACTTTTCAATAAACATTCAGTGACTTTTTGTTTTTAATTGCATGTGATGTATGATAGGCTTTTTTAATCCGTGGATCAAAACAAGTGGCCTCGTCTCGGAGAGGTCAGATGGGCGAGGAAGATGGTTATCCTCTGAGACATTCGGAGAAACTTTACTCTTTGGGAAGCGATGTTCATGTTGATTTGTGCTTTTGTTTCAGTTCCAAAAATGTTTACAGGGGACTTTTTCAGCGAGTTTAGCGTCACGCTTGTAGCTTCGAATGAGCTGCATTGTAATCAGAACGTGGCAGAAATATTGTGGAGTAGGTTGCACTATGAAAGTTAGATGTGGCTCTAGTCTTTTTACTGGAGAGTATCATTCACACATTTACTCATTATGACCCAAAAGTCAACATCATATCTGACAAAAGAAACTCTACAGTGAGTGCAATAACAACAGTATCGCCAATTCAAATTCCCGAAAGGAAATATTATGATACTCATACAAGTGAGCTTCATGCAACGTTGAAACACGCCTCAGAGCACATCCAGATGCAGCAGAGTGTAATACCAGAGCCGTGATTCCTTCCTTCCTTCCTTCCTCTATTTGTGTTTTAACAAAGAGAAATTCTTGGGACTTCTTGTAATGGCTTTTGTGAGTCGTGCGATCCCGTGTCTTTTCCTTTCTGTGCTTCATGAAGGAGGACGTGCCCCAGCCTGTGACCACTCTCCAGTCTCTGTCTTCTCTATTCATGCACACAGTCTGCTCTGATGGGGCCTGATAATGACCTATACAGCTACAACTGCTAGGCAGCAGGTAGTCAGGAAAGAGCAGTGGGCTATGAACCACCTTTCCTGCTGCAGCTTCATTTACACTAGAGACCTTTAATTACTACAAAGCGAGCTCAACATACCCAGGGTATCTTGTCATTATCTGGCTTAACTAACCCTAAGAACGCCTTCTGAAGTGCAGATTATTAAAAACTCTGGTCACTTTGTATCGGTGTGGACGTGTAAAACGGAGCGTTTGGGAAACGATGACGTCATTTATGCATGGAAAGAGACAGTTGATGACAGCAGAGTGATGACAGGAATCCCAGCCCCCACATGAGAAATATCTGTTATCGAACTGACTGCAATGAAGCCGAAGGAAAGAGAGGGAGAAGGGTGGTAACAAAATTCCTTGACCCTTAACTTGTGATCTCACTTGTGGTGACATGTAAATATTAAGGCGAGCGATTTGGAGTTGTTTTTGGAATCGAGTGTGGACGGAGACATATTTTATAAAACAAAGATCGTGTGAGAAGATTATTATTTTGTTTTTTTAAACGGAGGGGAAAATATCTGTATACGTGTAGACAGGGCCTTGAACACCAACAAGAATCCTTGCTACCTTTTTCAAAACAATATATAGTGTAATTTCACTCCCTAGAAACATCTTTGGCAGAGTGCACAGACTCTGGCTTGCGATGCATGTTTTCCATATAACAGCCAACTGTGCACTCTGGATCAAACCCTGTGTATGCTGTTGCTGAGTTATAAATACAATGGGGCTGAATGCGCCTCCATAGACTTTAATGCATTAGGCCTATATACAGTAACTCATAACCTGTCGGATGTTATCATACTGTACAGCTCAATGGGCAATACCGAGTATCTTGAAATATCAGTGGAGTTTGTGGTGCATATAGTGGCTGAGATATGAATACAATTGATGTCTATGGGATTGTAGTTAAAGGTGCAGTGTGTAGGATTTGGCGCCATCTAGCGGTGAGGTTGCAGATCGCAACCAACTGAAACTTCTCCCATGTGCCAAGTGTTGGAGAACTAGAGTGGATGACGCGTAAACATGAAAATGTGGGTTTTATTTCTTTAAAAGGAGGACGACGGTGGGGGGCAGTGTGAAAGTAATGTATTTGGTGCATGCCCAAACACTGTGTAACACCGGTAACACCGACTACCGCCTATTGTGAAGTACCAGTATTGTAGTCTGAGTGAAGTGATGCAGCAGAATGAGTGTGTCCGAACGGTATAATGAGTTGCTAGCTGCCTTGGGACTGGGCTTCTCCGTGTGGAGACAGGAAGCAAAGCCGTACGGCTCTGCAGAGCCGAGCACAGCTGAAACACATTACACCCTGCACATGTCTCTATTAGGATGACATCATCGGCAACTATGTGTTAAGCATTTCATGTTGTGTTATGCAGATGTAATATTTAGGCTGGAGCTGCCAGCACAGCTGATATCATGGACAGCCAGTAGATCTCAATGGGATTTGGGTGTAGCATTAAAAATGCATTAGGCAGTGGAAAGATTTTTTAGGCACGGATTTGTAGTTCCTGGAGTTTCAAGCAACACTTCTTCTATATCTGAAGACAACATTATAATGGAGTTTCATTCGTCTTCTTGATGTCTTACAGTTGTTTGCACTGCCAGCAGCGTGCTAGTTGGCTTCACTTTCTTGGTTTCTTTCATCATTACGGGCGCAGCTAAAATGCTGAGCTTTGAAATACATCAAACGCTGCCTGAGGTGCAAACCAAATATTTCCACAACTGGTCTCCATCTTTCCCTGCCCTCATCAGTTGAGCGTTTTTACAGTTTAACATGCAGTCTGCACACATCTTGTAAACTTGGTGTATAATCATTAATGATGGTGGCTCTCTCTGCTTTTTTCCCTGCTCTACTCAGGCGCCTGTCCAGCTAGTGGCCTGCCACGGGCTACTCTGTGACTATTCTGATTTCACTTCCTCCACAGTTATCTCCTCACCTACAACTATAGACTTCTGGTCTTAATCATATCTAACAGGGTTGGAAATAAAACATTTTGTCCAACTGCCACTGTGGCTGATGGATTCCAAAATCTAACAGCCACTTTTTGGGGGCTGGTGAGTGAAGCAAATAGCAGCTACTTGCATATTTAACCAGAATTTGCCTCATACTTGCCAACCCTCCCGATTTTTCCGGTTTCCTCCCGGGGTCACAATTCTCCCATATTTCTCCCGGTTTATGAGGTGAATGCTGACATACAGTGTAACATTACAGTGTAAAGCGCTTTGAGTGGTCGGAAGACTAGAAATGCACTATATACTGTGGATGCAATTCCATTTACCATTTAAGTAGCACCCAAAATAACAATAAGAAAACGATATTGGTTTGATTTGGAGCGGAGATGATATGGAAGCTTTATTTTTCAGACTTTTTTTTTATGGACATTTTTTCAGACTTTTTTTTTTTACGGACATTTTTTCAAACTTTTTTTTCCAACATTTTTCAGAATTTTTTTTTTACGGACATTTTTTCAGACTTTTTTTTTTACGCACATTTTTTCAAACTTTTTTTTCCAACATTTTTCAGAATTTTCTTTTAACGGACATTTTTTAGGACATTTTTTCAGAATTTTTTTTCCAACATTTTTCAGAATTTTTTTTTACGGACATTTTTTCAGACTTTTTACAGAATTTTTTTTACGGACATTTTTTCAGACTTTTTTTCTAACATTTTTTCAGATTTTTTTTCTAACATTTTTTCAGACTTTTTTTTCACAACATTTTTCAGACTTTTTTTTCCAACATTTTTCAGACTTTTTTTTTTTACGGACATTTTTTCAGACTTTTTTTTCCAACATTTTTCAGACTTTTTTTTTTACGGACATTTTTTCAAACTTTTTTTTCCAACATTTTTCAGAATTTTTTTTTTTACTGACATTTTTTCAGACATTTTTTTTTACGCACATTTTTTCAAACTTTTTTTTCAAACTTTTTTCAGAATTTTTTTTTACGGACATTTTTTCAAACTTTTTTTTCCAACATTTTTCAGAATTTTCTTTTAACGGACATTTTTTAGGACATTTTTTCAGACTTTTTTTTCCAACATTTTTCAGAATTTTTTTTTACGGACATTTTTTCAGACTTTTTACAGACTTTTTTATGGACATTTTTTCAGACTTTTTTTTTACGGACATTTTTTCAGACTTTTTTTCCAACATTTTTTCAGACTTTTTTTTTCCAACATTTTTCAGACTTTTTTTTCCAACATTTTTCAGACTTTTTTTTTCAGACATTTTTTCAGACTTTCTTTCAGACTATTTTATTTTGCCAACCCTCCCAATTTTTCCGGTTTCCTCCCGGGGTCACAATTCTCCCGTATTTCTCCCGGTTTATGAGGTGAATGCTGACATGTAGTGTAAAGCGCTTTGAGTGGTCGAAAGACTAGAAATGCACTATATACTGTAGATGCAATTCCATTTACCATTTAAACCTGAGGCAGCAATATGCCAGAGTAACACCCAAAATAACAATAAGAAAACGATATTGGTTTGATTTGGAGCGGAGCAGATATGGAAGCTTTATTTTTCATTTGTTTGGTGCCACACTGTTGTGTTGTGATTGATAGGTCTATCTATTTATTTTTTTGTGTGTGTGCATGTACTTCATTCTGTTCTTTAAAAGATTAAATCATAACTGTCTCTTTACATTTGAAGTTTTTTGCTTAAGTTGCAACATCTTCAGCTCGACGTGTATCTGCCTCAATCTGTGCCCGTCACAGTTCCCCAGAGAACAAGATTAAGATTCAAATTTCCAAAAGATATTCTGGTTAAAATGACAGAACACAGAAATAAGCAACACATCCTCACATTGAGGAAGCTGGAACCAGAGAATATTTCCGTTTGTGCTTGATAAATGAACAAAATATTCATATAGATTATTAAAATTGTTGCAGATTTCAGCTTAAAAACACGACTTTCATTGACATTTGACATGCTGTGTTGGGGTCTCCAGCCCGATCACAGCTGGAGACATAAATCAGCTCAGCAGCAGTGACGTTTGACCCCGGACAGAAAACATTTAACAGCTTCACACGTCCAACTAAAGAAGAGACAAAGCCAAGACTAACACTGATGGCTGCAGCTTTAAGGCTGGCCCACACTAAGAGATTTGTCAAATCTTAACAGATGTTGAAAATGTCAGAGACCCCACACATAACGACATGTGTTATGTTAAATGTAACAGTTTTGTTCCTATAGTGTGTGGAGAGCAACGATTTGGCCAAATCAGCCACCACACTCCGCTTAAGTCAGCTTGGTTCTCTATTCCCTATCGTTCTTTCCCATGTGACTGCATCATCGGCTGTCCTCGGGGTTCCCCCACAGACAACAGGATATGTGATCGTAAATATTGAACATGTTTAATATTTACGATTTGAAATCTGTGCAGCTTGGATGGACTTCCGAGCCGATTGGGAATGTAAAAAACACTTAACATACTTCACACCACAGGAATATCTGGAAAGATAATCTTTGGAACCATCAGGAAATCAGGGCTTTGCTGACGATCGTCAGGAGAAAGGGGAATCGGGCCCAAAATCGCCTTGATTCCGGTGTAGTGTGTACCCGGCATTCGACAGGCTGTCTGTGCTTCAGCTCTCTGCTGTAACGCAGCTCTTGTGTGGACGCTGCTGAACTGGAAAAGGCCGAAGCCTTTTCAACAGGATCACGGGGACAGTTACGGCATTGTTTGGCCTCAGTGTGTGAACAGGCAGCCGGACCACACACTAAGCAGCGTGGCAAAATATTATTATGTACCACACCGCAGCAAACGTGTGGAAAATGGCAGCTGACTGACTGAGTGTGTGTGAGTGAAGCAGTGCTGAGGAGCCGAGCCCCGACAGGTAAACAGCTCTGTGTTTGTGTCCCAGGCGCTCATCCTCCCATCATGGGAGCAGCACGCCAAGCTTCCCTGACCCTTGCTCCGTGACCTCTGACCTCTCTCATGCCTGACCCCCTGTGGGGCGTGTCTGCTTTGTGCTACTGACAGAAGGTGATTTAAGGGGAGGATGCCATCTTCCTTGTTAACGAAATAACCTTAACCTGCCACCTCCCCCTCTCCATCCCTTAGTAGAAGAGAAAGTGCAGCAGCAGAGGGGTTGTTTAGTTGAATATGTTAATGTAGTCTGCCTGACTCATTGATCCTTTATCTGACTGAGGTTTGTGCCAGTTAGAATCTAAGACCCCGACCACGGCTCTGAAATATCTGCAGCCTAACTGAGCTGTGTATTGATAAATCCATGCTGCTGTCCGTGGTGCTGAAGTAGCAGACGGATTTGAAATTGCGACTCTTTCTCTGAGAGTCCCGCCCTTCTGTCAGTTCCATCTTAAATATGTTATATTGTCTAAACTTTAGCTAGAGAAGAGGTATTAAAAATACAGAACCAAAGGAGTTGTTCATGGAGCGGTCGGCTATTCGCGGGTGAACAAAACAAACCGTCCCTTCTGTTTTAAAAATGAACAAATCTCCTACTGCTCAAAAATGTCATCACTAGTTTGTGTGTGTGGGTGTGTTTGTTGAAAACACTGCTCACTGCACAACACACACCATCCTGCTGCCACTAATACTCACTGAAGCACCAAATGTGGATTAATCCGCTGCTGAAAATAGTCCCTAACAAATGCATGAGTTACTGTTTTAAGCCATAATAATTACTTTGTTTATTTTAAGATCCACAATATAGCCTACGTGCACGCTTGTGCATTTAGGCTATATTGTGTGCGCGCGTGTGCAAACACACACATACCTCAGTTGAGAGAGTCCATTTGGTGAGACGTCATAGACATTTCTTAGTGAAGATTTAGGAAAATACCTTTGCCTCTGCGTCATTTTAAGGAAATGTTTTTGAAGGCATCATTCTGAGGTCCATCAGATCACCACGCCTGTGTTGTTTAAAGAAACAGCATCATGCTCGGATCTCCATGATAACACCGTGAAAACAGAGCAGCCAGGCTGTAACAGGGAGATAAATGGAGTCGGGGAAGTGAATTCAGAACTGCATTGGCTCTGGTTTGTAAACTGGCAGCAGTTTAGTGTGTTTCAAGTTTCATGTTCTTTATTATCAAATGCACAACAAATACAGTGAGGCAGTCATTGGCGGTGAAAATGTTGGATCACAGGCTCCCTACAATAATGCTCATTCAATAAAAAGGAGAACCTAAGACATAACTTAGTGCAAGATAAAATATAGGGCTAAAATATATACATATATAAAACAGAGTAATGTGGTAGGCAGTATTGCAAATTCATAAACTGAATGTAGACAGGAATGTAGTAAATGTATATGCATAATGAGAAGATATATTAGAGCTGTGAATCGATTAAAATACTTAATCGTGATTAATCGCATGAAAATGTTGAGATTTGAGATTTGTCAGGTATTGAATACTCTTATTAACATGGCAGTGGGCAAATATGCTTCCTTTATGCAAATGTAAGTATATATTTATTATTGGAAATCATTTAACAACACAAAACAATGACATATATTGTCCAGAAACCCTCACAGGTACTGCATGTAGCATAAACAATATGCTAAAATCATAACATGGCAAACTTGTCTATGACTTGCCCCAGACTGCATGTGATTATCATAAAGTGGGCATGTCTGTAAAGGGGAGACTCATGGGTACCCATAGAACCCATTTTCAATCACATATGTTGAGGTTAGAGGTCAAGGGACCCCTTTGAAAATGGCCATGCCAGTCTGGAGCGTTATTAAGCCTCCTTCCCGACAAGCTAACACGACATGGTTGGTAACAACGGATTCTAGTTTCATATGATGGCGGTTTCTTCACTCTAGCTTTAACACTGAGCCCTCTATAACCTTATTATATACTATATATATAATATTACCCTGTTTTGCCATAATGAAATGATCTTCACAGGTGTTGCAGTGCTCCTCAGTTTATTGGACTCCTGTAACTTTTTATGAATGTACATTCCCCAGCATGTCCATCTGTGCCCTCTGGTCTTTTCCAAAGCCCTATAAAACTGCTATGTCTACCCCCATTTTCCACATCCTATCTCAGCGACACTGTTGACGTATCCACTGAACTAAACGTTTCCAGAAAAGAAAAAAAAAAGTCTGGTCCCAGGTCTGGATATATCACTGCACGTGTTCCTGTCTGTTCTAGCCTTTGTTTGTGGTTCCAAAGACAAAGCATGGATGTTAAAGAACAGTCGTTCATATTTAGGCTGCTTTGGGAGCATTGGTAGAAGAACTGGATACCATCAAATTGAGATGAAATACGCTAAACTAATTATAAAACGAATTGCTGTCTGAAGGGCATCCACTTAATCTGATGAAAATGATACATTACACCTGTATTTAACCCTTATTGCCCACACGGTAACATGAGTTTCAGTATGTGTCCTTGGAGAGTCAAACATACCTGTGTGAGGTTTTGATAAGAATTAGGATTTCATCAAGTTATGACCGTGTTGAAGTGAAAGCATAGTGTTTGACTCTCAGGACTGGAGGTGGAGCAGGAGCAGGCCAATCTATGTTTATTGCCATGAGCTGGCTAAGGTTAATACTAAGTATTGGAAAAAACGTGATCAAGTGAGGTGAGATCAGAGGTCAAGGGACCCCTTTGAAAATGGCCATGACAGTTTTTAATCACTAAAATTTAGCACGCATTTGGAGCTTTGTTTGGTCTTCTTCAGGACAAGCTAGTATGACGTGGTTGGTACCAATGGATTTCTTAGGTTTTGTAGTTTCATATGATGCGAGTATCTTCAGTCTAGCTTTAAAACTGAGCCCGCTACAACCTCCGAAAGATCGATTGCGTTAAGGAAATTAGTGGCGTTAAAACCAATTTTAATGAGCAATTAGCTAACCAACCAATGACAGCTGACAATGACCGACGTCCTGTTGTTGGTACTTGTGTAGACCAAAGCTCTGCCAGTACTGCTCTTAAATCATCATGATGCAACTGTGTATGTTTGTATTAATATGATTTAGTGCATGGTAACCACCACACGAAACACGCAGCAGCCTTAAGGAAGAACTGAGGTCATTTTTACCAGAGAAGCTCTGTGATCTGAATCCCGTACAGACTGCCCAGTTAAAGATTCCTACATCTCCTACCTCCCGTTAAACATTCAGTTAAACTAACTTCAGGTTATAGCAGCCTTGTGAACAGTGAAATTCTTGTTAAATGTAATAAGGAGCCATGTATGTCTGCTTTTCCTAGTTTCAATAAGTCTTGAGAGGACGGCGTGTAATGCACGCTTGTGCTACCGCTGTATATTGTAAGACACTTAAAGAGCTTCGGCTTCATGTCTTGGTTGCAGCAGCTTGGTGTGTTGTCCCAAACATGATCTATTGTAAAGAGTTATAGCCATTTCCCTGTGTTTGCTTAAATAGAAAAAGTAAAACAGGACAGGTTTAAAACGGTAATATAAATAGATTTCAATAACACATTTGTTGCTTTCAGTTTATTCAAACAATGTTTTAAAGTATGTAGTGGCTTCAGTAAATACTTTGTTTAAGAGATAGCCGGCTCTGAAACATGTCCTTGGTCAGGTGTGTTTCTACCGTTTCTTTTTTCTTTGTTTGTGAATTTCTTTTATTCATTTATTGCCCAGGCAACAGTCATAGCACCTTTTTTTTATTACCAGTTCTTCCTCTATTGGGCTGTCAAGGTTAATTATACCTCATCCAGCCCAGACCAAAACTGACATCACCTCTCCATCAAACCATTTGTAAGACAGCTAAGAAGTCAAACTCCAAAATATCAAAGTACCGGAGCGTTACTCACTGGGATTAGTAACTGTAACACGCCTGTGTTTTCTGTATTTCTTAATGCAGTGTGTGTATAGTATTGCCAAGTACGTGTGTACGTTTTCTCCATCTGTTTGTGCTTTGTCAACTTGTACAGTGGTGGTGGGCTTTCCCAGCACACCATGAACAACACTTAACCAGTCTTATATAACATCATCATCATTTATTATAAATTGTTGTAAATGTCAATAGGAAACCATAATTAGCCGTTATCCGTCTGCCTCGGGTTTTACAATTTTTTTGTTTAGGATTCAAAGAAAGATGCAGTTTTTATGTGACCTCAAATTGATGTCGTCAACATCAGAGGGAAGATTGGTTCCTTGTGAACAAAGCTACCAGCATTGTGCGGGTATGGATATAAAGTGTGGGCAAAACCTCACTGTTAAAAGTCGAAGAGCGTTGTAATTAACCAGCCAGTCAAACATTTAACAGCAGAAATTACACAGTCAGGGGTTTTCATCGCTGATGTGACAGAGGATCCGTCATTTTATTTCATTATTTATTGAATTGATTTATTTGTAGTTAGAATATGACAGATATATACACTGAAATAAATCACACATAAACGCAAACACACTTCATATACACATATATGCATACATATTCTCTTATACCTGCAACAACAAAAAAAAAACTGAGGTAGAGGAAGGAAACTGAGATTTCTCATAAAACTCAAACGACATGAACAAAAAACATTAATTATAAATTATAAAGCACAATAAGGCAATTACAGGACAAATTGTAATCACATTTTTAATACCATTTACACTGAGTGCATCTCTGGCAGATTGACTGCCTTGGGTTTAATGTCGGTTAACGGTTAAACGGTTAGTTATTAACATCCCTAGTACGTGGGAAGTGAGTGGTGAAGAGAGAAAGAGTGGCGGCGGCAAATGTGTGTGATGTTGTGAGCAAATAAGTAAGGAAGTGGAGAGGAAGACAAGAGTTAGTTTAGCTTTGAGAATGTCAAGTGAATGTTCAGTGGAAGTTTGTGCAGAAATAAATGCTGCAGCTCTTCAAGAGCCCGGCGGCCGGCTCCGTGATGAGGACAAGCTCCTTGTGTAGATATAAACGGCTCATTCTAAGCTAACAAAAACACAATGATTCTTATTTTCAGGTGATTATACACTAAAGAAAACATACCTATTAATATTATATTTAATTTCTGTCAATAGATCCTCCGAAATGTTACAACCTGTTCCTTTAATGAAAGCCTATTAACTCAAAGTTCTATCCCCTGCCCTTGAATGTGTTGGTCCACCCGGCTCCATGCAGCTGCTAACCTTAACAGAAAAAATAATGCTGTTTGTCACCCCAACATGAGTAGAGTTCTGGAGCAACACTGAATATTTATTTAGTTTGGAAAGCTGTTAGATGTTGAGATTTTGCCCGCAACAACGTCATCTGTTATTAAAGTCAGTGCAGAATTATTAGTGTTGTTTAATTTGAGGTTGTTTGTAAAACCTGTCGCAGCTGTTTGAGGATCTGAACTGATTTGCTTGTTAAACAACTCGATACATTCCTGGTTTAAACGGTAATGTGTTAGAGATTTTACAAAATGATTTGGAAACAACATCTGCATGTCTCTCCATCTGTCTGCCGTGTGCATATATACTGTGTATATATATACTGCATACTTTTTCTACATCAAACACAGCGTACGAGGGTGAGGCTCAGGGTGAGTTTCCAGTCTGGTATTTAGCAACATTTAGTACAGAGTAATTAAGACGAATTGTAGGAAAGTTGGTGACTCAACAGATGTTTTCCAGGTTATTTTTTGACACATTGGATGTGCTCTGCGGTTTTTCCTGCTGTCCTTGGTAATGGACGCCAGAAATCAGACATGCAACCGTTCAACGCAACCGTTCGACTTCAATAACAATGCATGTGGCTCCGTAGAGACATTCCTTGGCATTGGTTAGTATCCAAAACCAAAGAAATAAAAATGCGTTACATATGTACATTAATATATAAAAGACAGTATCCATCCATCTTCAACCGCTTATCCGGGATCGGGTCGCGGGGGTAACAGCTCCAGCAGGGGACCCCAAACTTCCCTTTCCCGGGCCACATTAACCAGCTCTGACTGGGGGATCCCGAGGCGTTCCCAGGCCAGAGTAGAGATATAATCTCTCCACCTAGTCCTGGGTCTTCCCCGTGGTCTCCTCCCAGCTGGTCGTGCCTGGAACACCTCCCAAGGGCCCAGGGGGCATCCGTGCTAGATGCCCGAACCACCTCAACTGGCTCCTTTCGACGCAAAGGAGCAGCGACTCTACTCCGAGTCCCTCACGGATGACTGAGCTTCTTACCCTATCTCTAAGGGAGACGCCAGCCACCCTCCTGAGGAAACCCATTTTGTCCGCTCGCACCCGCGACCTCGTTCTTTCGGTCATGACCCAACCCTCATGACCATAGGTGAGAGTAGGAACGAAGATTGAACGGTAGATCGAGAGCTTTGCCTTCCGGCTCAGCTCTCTTTTTGTCACAACGGTGCGGTAAAGCGAATGCAATACCGCCCCTGCTGCTCCGATTCTCCGACCAATCAAAGACAGTAAGATATGTTAATTTATAAATTACTGATCAATAAAATGTATTGTAGTTATTTTATCCCGGAAGCCCCAATTCAATTTGCATCACATTTTCTTTGTATTCATGGTCCCCAGAGAATGGGGATGACCTTGACTTCCTTTAGAGCAAAATGTCAGCTCTGCTCGCAAGTTATCTTATAGTCTAACAGGCAGATTGAAAATTTAAAATTGCAGAGCATATTGTTTTTTTTTTTTACAAAGGAGCAACACTGTCCTTGGTCATGAAGCATCTCTTAAAACCTGATATTCTTTCATTGAAATGAAAGGCTGCGTTTTGATTTGCTTTGTTCCATAAGTGAGCATGTTATCAAAGCAAAGCTAGTGTCAGTGCTGGGATTCACTTAGTGATTCTCTTGTCTTGTCTTGTGTTGTCTCCTCCAGGGATCTACTTGTTGGACATGATCTACATCGACTCAGCCTATCCTGCGTCAGACAGCATCATAGAGACGGAGCAGCGGACCAATCAGATGAACAACCTTCTGAGGGTCATCTCTGACCTGCAGGTGTCATGTAACTATGGTAAGAAACAAGTATCCAGTAGAAACGATGTATTACCTGCTTGCTAGTGGTATTTGATATTATTATAATTATATTTAATTTGCTATTTCTAGAACAAAACATGAAACATTAAAAGAATGCGATAAAACATTCTCAACTCAAAGTTCACTTATTTAACTATTCCCAAAGCTTTCGGGAGTATCCCACAGCCAGAGCCAAAACGTTGCGTTATACTCCCACTATGCTGAACATAGAAACAAAGCAGATCCTGATAGATTTGGGTGTTTAACTCTCCCTTTTGTACTTGCTGTCATTTGTATTCACTACGTAAAGACATTCTTATTTTGTTTCTTATTTTTGTGTTTCCTTTATTCAAAATGTTAAAACAAATCTTGCCTATACTATATGTGGACTGTCAGATTGAGTGTTTCATCTAGAGTGACTTCTTCCAACCTTTTTTTTTCTTCAGATTACTTGGTGACCCTGCCACATATCCAGAAGTATCTGCTGTCAGTTCGCTACATAGAGGAACTCCAGAAGTTTGTAGAGGATGACAACTATAAGTAAGTAACTTCAAGTAAGTTTAATTTCAGTGACCGGCACTGCCGTGGCGCTAGAACACATTTTACAGTCCCGCAGTGAGTGTGTGGACGTTCACCTCCCCGGGGGGATAAACTCTTTATTGTGCACACTTATGGCCAGATTACCAAGAACATTCCCTGAAAAGTCTGTCCACTTTGGTCAAGCTTTTCTCCAGCACATGGAAACATGGCGGGCGTGAAATTGACGGGGGTCAATGCGCAGGAAGCAGGATGTAAAACGGCAGGCAGCTGGTTTCATCTGTCTCCACGGGGAGCTCATTCATCCAGCAGCATCCGCTGATGACTTTCTCAGGCAGCGTCTCCGATCCTCTTGCTCAGGAATGGCTCTGGCTGTCCGCCACGGCTCGTGACAGTTTGGATTTAGCGCTTGGTGTTCGGGGGTGGGACGTCATTACGAGGCTCTGGTTATACTCTTATTTATTTCTTAGTCTCACCTTTTTCAGACTGCAGTTTCAGGTGGGACATAAAGTATTTATTAACGAGTCATAATTTAGAGATTTTCATCTGGATAAGAAATGTAACGCTGAAATTACTGAAAGCCTGGGTCTGTATTTGCAGACTTGAAGCGACCTTTGAAAGAAGAAATGACATATTCTTGCTTCCTCAAATTGAAAGTTGAATTTATGAGCAATAAATCACACTTTATACCTTTACTCACTTCAGTGCACTCCGGTTTTACTGTAACAACCTCACTCAGGCTTATATGACGAGGAGTTTATGGTGGCCAGTGCCGACTTTATGACTCTTCTACACTTGTTCTACTACCAGCTTCTATGTCACACTATAACCAATCCACTCAGCCTCTCTGTCCCACTATAACCAGTCCACTCAGACTCTCTGTCCCACTATAACAAGTCCACTCAGTCTCTCTGTCCCACTGCAACCAGTCCACTCACCCTCTCTGTCCCACTACAACCAGTCCACTCAGTCTCTCTGTCCCGTCCTGTGTCTTGCGCTCTCATTGGCTGTAGGTCAGGGCCTGAGTCCCCCGACAGGTCCAGATATTTAGCATGCTAGATATCTGGACTGTGTCTGCGAGGCACGGGCGAGCGTCTTTGAGCAGCTCACACATGACGCTCGAGCACCGATGTGCGAGCGGTGAGCCAACGCCGATTTGCCTCTGATCTGGGGCTTTTGTCGGGGAGCTCTAAAAACTGTCAGGGAGCAGAAAATCAGGGCTAAGGTCGTATAGTGTGAACTCGGCATTGTCCTTCTCCTGAGACAAACTCGCCTCGCAGTCTAAAAATGTACAACGTGGAGAAAGACAAAACAGCTGTAGGATGACCGGAGCCTTTCAGAGGACACCTTTAACCTGCACACACTGAGATCAGTCAGAGAGGAAATACACTTTCCAGACTCGTTTGAAGCGTTTGAATTTAAGTTGAAATATGAGAGGAGCTTTTTCCGCAGAACGTGTGTGTAGACGAGTCCACAGAGCCTGTCGTCAGCTCTGTCAGTCAATAAAGTGTTAAATCAAAAGTCACTCTGGGGTCAGCTGGCTACCTCCAACATGATGGAGGCACCAGTGAAAAGCAGTAAATGATGATGTGTTGCACCATTTTCCATTGTTAGGCGTGATGAAGTGGAAGAAAACTGGCCTACATGAATAGGAACACCCCCACAACCCTCTCCAGGGGGGGTTACACCTCACAGCTTGAAGGCGTCTTTATTACACTAAAGAAAATTTAACAAAAGTTAATGGAACAAATGTTGTTGATGAATGTTATGATGTTAATTACAATGTAAACTGAGAAGCAGAACTATATTTTGTCTAGTCCACAGCAACAACAACTCTCTTGTCCGCAGCAGATTAATTAGAAATGCATGTAGACAGTGAAAGTTTCTAACATTAGTCAGGTTATAGTCGGTAAATTAATCAAATGTGAGTATCGTGCAGCGATGGTGAGATGGTCACAGAGCATTAATGTAGTGACAAGAGTGAAAGCAGATGAAACCGAGCTGATTGTATGATGTAATGTGGACATTACACATGACGGATTGTGTTTGAAGTTCGCATGGTACTCCCCAGCTCTTCAAACAGACATTCATAAACACAACCAAACCCACTCTCGCTAATTAATGACTATTTTCGCCACAGTTTCTTCCACCCACGGTGTTTCAATAAATACTTTCCATGTGTGGTGACGAGCGACAGAATCCCATTTACCATATGCAAACAGAGCATGTGCAGACAGGAAGAGAGATTCTTCCATCCTCACTGACACTAGCAGGTCAGCTTGGCTCTGATGATTAGGGCTGTCATGGTGAAGGAATTTCCCCTGCGGTGATAATGATAGGCTCAACAGCTTGATATGCGGCTTTATTGCCTTTTTTATTTTTTATTATTTTTGCAAATTACTTCATTTATCCTGATTTTACTGCTTTATAAATACGCTTTATTGTTAAGCTATTATTAGTTATATTGTTGCTTTTTAAATGACAAAGTTGATGCTGTGGTTGCGGCTGGTTGCTATGATACATAATATCCGCAGAAGTAAAAATGTTGGTACAAGATAGAGTACTTGCTCTGAATGAAGGAAAGGCTGAAGTACGTAGGGAGAGATGATGGACCCGCCGGTTTATGTGCATTCATTTCTCCTAAATTGTTGTTGAGGTTTAGCACTTGTAGCCTACATGTAGGATGTGATAGTTGGTCTTTGTGATATTTGCCCGTCCTCCATTGTGATTGGATGGCTGGGCACAAAGTGACAGTGACGAGCACAGCGTTTTATCCAAAAGTGAAAATTTTTCAACTCTTGGTGATCAGAAAAAAACAAAACAAATGTGCACATTAAAGCTGAAAGGCGAGATTGGAGCAAATATGATTTAAAAAAAAAAAAAAGTAATTTTTATAAATTTACTACATAAAACGGGTAACCTGAAAAAAATCACGTTCCTCTGTGTCTTCCGGTGTCCTCCGGTGCTCCTAACAGCATCTGCAAGATTTCACAGACCAGAGGAAAGCAAGCAGTAAGAGTTAACCTGAGGTCTGCTGTCCATCTGCCATCCATGAGAGCCGGCTGTCAATCACTCGCGAACTTCGACCAAACGGTCAAACTAGGCAGCGCTGATTAAATATGAATCAATATTCTGTTACGTTAATTCCTATTTCTCTCCTCAAATGTTTTCAGAATCATCTTGTAGTGCACGGTTTAGCTGTAAAATGAAAAGGTTTGTGAAGCGGCCGCAATTGTAAAATCAGTTGAAGGAACGCCAAGTACCGGTCACATGACCGTAACACAGCTAATAGGAACGCTCTCTCAATGAAATGGCCTGTGATTGGTCAAAGTCTACTGTCACGGGCTAGATTCTTTAAAGCCTGAAAACAGAGCCATGAGGAGGTGCAGAAGTCTAGTTTTCTCTCAGAACACTTGAATCACAATATGCTGAAAGGTTATTATGGAATTTTGTCCGATGATGCCAAAAATATACTGACTACTGCAGGTTTAACTGAATAACAGATATGAACTTGCATTAAATTCCGACTGGCAGCTGTAACGTCTTGACTGGCTTGAAACAAGGATTTAATCAGTGAATCCTGTCTTTAAATTACAGTCATAATTCAAACTCACTTCATAGCAGTGCATCTTAATCAAGTGACTGAGCCATGTTTTCCTTTTTCTCAACGCACCTTTTACATCAACAGAAGTCTCATTGCCCAGTGAGTCATACTGTAGGCTGGTTCTGATTTTTCTTTAATTATCTTGGGTAAATAAGTTGAAGCCATGATAAAAAAGGTCTGTAATTGGCTGTGTGTTTATACTCATACTTTTCTGCATCATTTTCTGAATGATTAACTCTGTAATTAAACTGCTGGAATCGATACCACAGCAGTGAGAGTGTGTGTGATGTAGTTCTGTGTGAACACTAGTGACTATTAGCTAAACTGTTTGTGTTGCAGGCTTTCTCTGAAGATTGAACCTGGCAACAGCTCCCCTCGCATCGCTTCTTCTAAAGAAGACCTGGCAGGTAAGACACACACACATGGTAGAGCTACACTGATGCAATAGTCATCCAGTGGTCCAGTTTAATTTAAATACTTATTTAGTTCTGCATTTGCATTATTAGATTAAATTACATTTTATGACGTCTTTTTATAAGTCAGAACTACAAAATGTTTCCAGATGCTATTACACCAATATCATTGAAAAAGCAGGGAGGGTAAATCTTATGTAACTTTACATAATTATAAGTATAGTTATAATTACGCATGAATCGTAGCACGTAACAGAAGATGAGACAATAAGTTATGTAGAGGAGGCAAACCAACCACAGATTTCATTATTTAAATCACTATACGATACATTTTGTTCATCTTCTTCTCATTAGAGCTAGAGGAGGAGGAGAGGATATACTGTATATATCTATATATAAATACATATAAATCACTAAATATCAACATTTTTTGAGACTGAATCACAGCATGGCTTTTTCTACGGTGTTCCTCAAGGTCTTGGTGTCTTAATGTGGTATTTTTGAGGGATTATTGATCATTTGTATCAATTCTCTAGTGGTAAAAAATGGTTAAATTTAGCACCAAATCTGTGTAACAAATGGTATCAACCCAAAAATGCATTTATTTAGTGCAAGTAAAAATGGACTTGCGCTATATAAATGCAAGTCCATTTACCATTTATACACTCTCACTATTTATTTTTAATTCATCCATTCATGCATGTTTATTTCTGATTTATGACTAGAACAACTTGACCCACAGTTGTGAGTTGCATCTCAAATTACTCTTTAGATTCCCAGTTTTCAGATGATGTACACCACTTCTATGTGACATCTACTGTTAACCTGCTATCTCTCCCTAAAGACCCCCTGTACCCCCTAAAAAAGACAAAAACAGGTCTATTGTGGGTCTCAGAGGGTTAATAATGTGTCTGAGTTTCCCCTAATGAGCAGAAAGAATAGAAGCTGTTTGATAAATAACATACATGTTGTGAAGTGTTTAGATCATAGCTGAATGATGAATGATCACCGACAGCTTTCTGCAGGTTAAGTTGGATACAGCGCGTCTCTGTATTGACACTTGATTGATTATGTTTTGATTGGGTTGGAAAAGAAAATTGCAGAGAGCCAGCTGGCTGTGGATTACACAAACAACCAAACTGGTCTGTCAGTGTCATCTCTATCATTTCCTGCTTATCCTCCATCCTCCCTCACCTCTCTGTGCTCCCTGGAGTCATCGTGGAGGTGAGGAGTCTGCAGTGAACACACAGCGAGGCAGCTGCATCTGTAAAAAGTGTGCGGACAGTTCCAGCGCGGTGGGAGCTGAGTGAAAAGTTCCATGAGGACATGTTGCAGAGGGCCAGTCCACTTCCTTTATTTTCCTTTCTTGTGTTTTGCCGGGGGGTTTCGAGGGGTTCATTTGGAGCGGGCTGCGGTGATGTAATGCGGCAGGAACAAGAGCCAAGAGCTGGATGTCGGTCAGGGTAACGAAGAGGGATGAACCCAGAGCCACCACATCAAAGACAGCGCGGCGCTGTGCGGCTGTAATTCACACCCCGTGAAATGATTGGATTCATGCTGGAATCATTAGAAGATTAGTTGACAGATTAGTTGAAATCATAACAATTTAGATAATTGCTTTATTGTTTGAGGAATAACTTTGATTTGTCATTTATCGATTAAAAATAGAAAAACCTGAGCTGCCTCCTCCAGCTGGAAGATTTAGTGTTCCTTTTTTTTCACTTGTATTTTTATTGAGAAGAAAATATTAATATTTAATAATGACAGTAAGTAGCTGAGCTTATCCGATCAGTATTGGGGCCGATCCAGGTATATTTTAATGGTTGTTATTGGATGAAACAAAGCCGATCTGCTGGGTTTTATCCACCTCAACCTGCTGGTGTTGCAGCGCTCCTCTTCTGTATGACAGCTGGGCTGACTGCCTGCATTTCGCTGCAAATGCGAGAGGAAATTAGATGTGAGAATGTGAACAATTATTTGGACGCACCACTGAGTGACTCGGAGTTCTGACACCCGTATTGGTTAAATACACAGATTCTTCCTAAAACATCATTGCACGTGGTCAGTAAGGGAAGCTGGTTAAGTCAGCATCAATGTAAACTTGCTGTTGGAGGCTTTTATAACCCACTTCTACTCTTCACTATCTGGTTTGGGATAGCACTTCTGGCGGACCCTCCACACGATAGGGGCCGGATTGGATTTTGATAGCTTGGATGCATTTCAGATGTTTGGCTTTGTATCCATGAAGCATCCTGTAGTGATTTTAGCTGCTCCTGAGTAAACAGAGCCACTTCAGAGTGCCTGAACGCTTCCAAGGACTTTAGATGTCTGCACAATGTTGACATAGTAATTCTTCTGCCTATCGTAGTGTCTAATACTGTTCGACAACGACGTGCAGGACACTACTGCTTTATTTCACATCCATCGTTACATACTAGGGCTGTCAATGGATTAAAATATTTATCTTGATTAATCGCATGATTTTACATAATTAATCGGGATTAATCGCACATTTTTTATCTGTTCAAAATGTACCTTAAAGATGGGGTCGACGATGTTGGAAAGCTTGCATAATTTGAAAGTGGCATCGCCTCAGGAGCTCTGTCTAAACCCACGCCCTCCCCTCGGGACTCCTTCTAAGGCAATGCCCCCCACACATATGCACGAGCACCGCCGCATCAAAACTACTTCACAGACACAGCGGAGAGAGGACCTCAACTCAACAACGCTACCTCATGACAAGTAACCGTGGCAGTGCTACTGCAGGGCTGCGTTTTCTCTTCCATTCTCTAGTAAACTTGTGGCGGCGACTTGTTTTGAGTTCAGGCTGGTGTACACCAAGGGTAGAGAACGAGCAGGGAGGCATCTGATTGGTTCTTTCCAAGCGGATCTCGAGGCACTGATTGGTAGACGTTTTTTACAGGATTACAGCAGCTACAGATGACGGCTCTTTTCCGGTGCTTTTTCAGAGCTCATCAGTAATGGATCGCTGTCAGGGTGTAAAGACCATTTCAACCAATATAACAAATAGTATGTACTGGAGAACATCATCAACCCTGTCTTTTTAAATAATGTTAAAAAAGACATGTTACTACATGCTAATTATCACCTACTTAACATGAAATTTGTAAAATGAAGTGTTACCAAATCTTTTTGTTTAGACATTTGACATGCTGTGCCTTCACAATAGAATGTAACTTATAATCTGCTTCATTTCCAGTTTTATTTTTAGATAAACTAACTCATACAATTCATAGCCGTTTAGGGTTAGTGAATTCTTTACTTGAACTTAACGTCCTGTAAAGGAAGTTAACGACGCAGCTAACAGCAGCAGTATATGTCAGCCGTTCCACAGCAGTGTCCTCAGGGAATAAACACATTGATCTTTTTTCCATGGTCTCATGTCTCGCGGGCCGGCCAGCCACATTAGTAACTGCTATTCTCTATCTCGCTCTACCACTTCTCACACAATTTCATATAATTACATTTCAGACAATGTGGTGGTATTAATCTTCGTAGAGTGACGGAGTCATTAGGTGCGTGTCGCTGGACTAACTGGAGGAGATTGTTTCAAGTTACTTATCATCAAATGCACATCTGTTGTCAATGAAACTCTTTGGTCTCAAGCTCCCCCCAACGATGCTAATTAAATATGTATATATAAGAAAATCACAAAAACAAAATGAGAATCTAGGATGTAAAATAGTGCAAGTTAGAACCGTGCAGTAAAGGAGGGAAAGGTTTCGATTTCAGTGCATGTTAATCACAGAAGTGTATTTCTGTGCCAAGAGTGTAATGTGCTGCAGTCACTATAATAATAAACAGGACATCAATGAATCATTTAGGAAGGAAACGTATGTCTGAGCTATTACATGGAAAAGTTTAGCCTCGGGGAGAACGTTTGGTTTCTGTCATTACAATATATTTTTTTCTTATAAAGATATACAGCCTCTCTTGTAATAAAAGTTTCCTGTTGTGATAAATTAGTTTGAGATTATCAGGCTTGTTGCAGAATCTGGTTTCAGACCTGAAAATAGTGAACTCTGACCATAAATGGATGAGGTAGTTTGCCATCTTTCGGTTTTGTGCATTATCAAATATGGGATTGTCCTCCAGGCCAAGTAGCTATTGCAAAAGTTTGGCCATAAAGTCGTTGGTATGAGGGTAGTAAGTATTAATTAACCTTAGTCTAAAAGAAGTCCAAAGAAAGTTAAACCGAAACAATAGATGCAACTGTGCAGAAAATAGCTTGTCGACATACCAGAAGGCCCGCCATGCATCATATTTTATAAGCTGATGTAATGTTTGCCTTTGAAATGTAGCGGAGAAAAAAAGTATAAAGTGGAAAACAAATGTTACACACTGTACAAGTGCCTCATTTTGTACTGAAGTACAGCAATTTAGTACATGTATTTAGTTACTTTCCACCATTGCACCTGCGCCTTGTACACAGTAAATGTAAAAAAACATAACTGATGAGAAATGTGCAGTTATTTCCCTTTTATTCACTGTTCAGTGTCTAGAACTTGGAGGCTGACATATAGTTGTTCTGACTTGAGTGATATGGTGTGTGAGTGTCTCATCAGTGCATAACAAGTACAGCTTTTTCCTCCTCATGCTGGTCAGATGATCATTCGGAGTTATATAACATGGCAGAAAAAGGCCGCTCCGGCTGTGTCCACTGGCTCGTTGGCTCATTCACAATAAACAAGTGTCATGCACGTCACAGAAGAATTTGGTTTACTCACTCTCTCCAGTGAGTGTTAGATGACATGGTGGAGCAGATTGGACAAAAACAAGAGAAATCCCACGTGACAGGATGCATTCACCCCGTTCATACATCACCGTGTGGAGAAAACACACATTGTTTTTCTTATACTGTCTGTCTGAATATACCTGTATTCAGCCTCTGTCTGAAACGCTCCGTTTTAGCAAAGAGTAGAGAAGCAAAGAGACGAAACTGGTGTTTTTTTGACAATGGCCGCTAGATAGCGCTGCGTCATTTTGGACTGAAAACGCCAAGGAGTCTGTGGCCATTGATGTATTTTAGGTAAATCAACTTCCCAGTTTGAACATTTAATTAGCCCTCATTTAAATCATTTTGTCCTAAAAGTTGTAAAATGAACTAACAGCTGAATCCAGAGTTATTTTCCTCGGCATAATGAACGTGCGTCACACCCACGGGACTGCACCGCCCTGCACGCTCATATGACGGATCCGGTTCTGCCAGCTTCCTGCTAGCTGTATGCGGCTGTAATAATGGATATATTGGCTGTAATTCACCACTTTTATTATCTTATAATACACCAATGGGATGTATACTGTAAGCCTGCACCATGGTGGATGTATTAACATCTCCGTTCCCAAACAGCCAGCTATCGGCCAGTAGCTAGTAGTGCTAGTAGCATGACATAAACAGAATTTAATGTAGTTGTAGGTTATTTACTAACACGCCGAACAAAAACACAGGACACAACCTCTTATACATCCATGGTCTGTTGGACATCGATTTTGGAGGTCCTTAACATAAAAAAGTTTGAGATTGTTCTCAAAATCTGTGTGCTGGATTTTTCTAACTTCAATTTAGGGCCACCGCAGATTTTTCTCGCCAAAATTTAGCGTAACTTCGTAGCATTATTTAGTGTTCTTCCCGACAGTCTAGCATGACATTGTTGGTAACAATGGATTCCTTATATTTTTCTTAGTTTCATATGATACCATCACAACATGATACGTTTCTTCACTCTAAAAACCCGGTATAACCTCAGAAAGGCAGAATAGTCAGAGTTTTAAGGGTTAAACAACCTTGAACTCAACATTTTTTACACTATAACCACAGAATGTTTTTTTCACCTCTTCACCTCGTAAAAATCCCCAGAACAGTGCCTATCTCACTCTCCCAATTTCAGTGTCACGTATTTAGATTCCATCATGTTTTTTTACCAGAAATGATTGTAAATTGTTAACAGCTCTTGCAGATTTTATTTGCAAAACTAAATATGATGAATACTTAAAATATAGTACAGCTTTTAAAACAGTGACATTATAAAGTTTGTAAACTTAAAACGTTAAAATTGTTAGCTAAATGGGTTTGGTGAATTTGTGTGTGGAAATGGAGAGTAATGTTTGTATACTTTAAGTGAGTACTCAGAATAGGGTGCTATTCTGCTGAGTGTGCAGAAAGCAGGCTGCAGCGACCCCAAACCAGCACGTGTCTTTACGAGTTAATAGCAGAGTAATTAAGGCATATTAAGGCAGCCTCTCTCCCAGAGGGATCACATTATCCTGCCACTTTACATGGATTCCTCCACTTCGAACTTTACCACATATGTTTCTTGATTACAAAATTGCAGATGAGTCAACATTTTCCTCTTGTTGTAGGAGAGAGTCTGATTTGAACAAATTCCGTAGTATATTATCAGTGGGAATATATCAGCTTCTCCACCAAAAAACACTCAACAGGCACAATCACATCCAGCTGTGTGTGCGTCCTCTGCAGTGTTCCTACTCTACATAAGGCTCATAGTACTTAGCACCGCGACATCACTTCATACAAGTCAGAAGTGTTTTAAGCTGAGTATGAACATAGACTGCCCTGCTCGGTCCAAACTGGTCACGTCTAGCTGGTTTAAATGGCCCCAGTGGGTTTCCAGTGAGAGGGAACGGAGAGTGACTCAGAGCTTCCACTGCCACATAATGCACCAATCCAACACTAGCCCTGTAGAAGGCAGAGCTGTGGCTGCGCTGATGATAGGACTATGTGGGCAGACCTATTATACATTCACACAATCGCTTTACAGAGAAACATGTAGATGGAGTCCCGACAGTTGATGAAGGCTTTGGTTCCTGATGTAAATCATGTTTATTTTTATTCTTTGCCTCACTGGCTCCATCTCGTGCTGATGGAAAGCATTTTTTTTAAAGAAGAGCTGATATACTTAGGGAGGTTCCTACTGGAGTGAAATGACCCCGAAGGATCTACAGTAGCAGCCATGATAAGAGCTGTTTGAATTCTCTAGATGCTGAGGAAAGGTGCTTCAATGCTTCCTTTTTTATCTCCTTTTTCAATTCCAACCTCACACAACTCGTGCAGTATAATCCAAGTCTCATGTATCTAGTCGTATGCTCGCTACTTACCAAAAACATGCATCTTCGTTAAAACCGTACTATTTAAAGGTCCCATATCGTGCTCATTTTCAGGTTCTTACTTGTATTTTGTGTTTCTACTAGAACATGTTTACATGCTGTAATATAAAAAAAAACTTTATTTTCCTCGTACTGTCTGCCTGAATATACCTGTATTTACCCTCTGTCTGAAACGCTCCGTTTTAGTGCATTTCAATGGAATTGCGTTGCTAGGCAACAGTTTGGGTCCATATTTACTTCCCGTCAGCTGACGTTATTTACATACACTGCAACAGGATATAAACTGGGACACATTTAGAATGTTTATGTTTAAAACCGTGTAATGATCTATATATTGCATATTTGTGACATCACAAATGGACGGAAATCCTAACGGCGTGTTTCAAACGCACAATTTCTGAATACGGGCTGTGTTTATTTCTCCGTATATTGAGTGTTTTGATCGTTTCACAGTATTTATATAGCACTTAAACCTGCTTTATAATATCAAAGACATGAAAATCTCCCTTTTTACAATATGGGACCTTTTAAAGTACTTCCTCTATTACCATCTCGTGCTTGCGCAGGTGCGTTTTAAGTCCGGACGAGTAGCGCACCTCCGTCACAAAAACAAAGTTTTCGTCAAGAATTCAAGATAACATGGGGTGAATAATTGATACACAAATGATCATTCTGTGGGTGAAGTATTCCTTTAAAGTACAACAACATGTGTGTTTATATGTATCTGCCTCTATTACACCCTCGACACTAAAGACAAACTTTTACCTGCCAGCTTGTCAAAATCTAGAGATGTTTCTGTAAGTTTGTTTCAGTCAACACTATAATCAATAATACTAATACCTCATCTCTGATGTAATTACACATACAAGCTGAGATAGAATTACAGTGCTGTAGCAGTGATGACTTGTTTTCTGTGTTCCAGGTCTGTCTGAGGTATCTGCCTCTCGGAGGTATAACCGACGGCCCACCTGCCCCGACGCCTCCGTCGGGGTTCATATCCAAACCCCCCCTCCCTCTCACCACAGGAAGAGCCATAGCTTGGGAAACAAGTGAGTATGACAGGATGTGATTCATACAAACAAATGACATCCAGTTTAAAGTCTAACTTTAAATGTGTTAAATAAGAGGTGGAACATCTAGTGGCAGCCGTGAACAACTACAGCAACACTGGTAAACTTGTGTTTTCCTCATAAACTTTCTGTATTCAAATTTCAGTAACACTTCATTTTACAGGTCCGCAAATTTCATGGTAATTATGTGATAATTAGCAAGTAAACTATTTGAAATTTATTTGGAATTACTGCCAAATTACCCCGATATTTACCCCAAAATATATCAAAAATTACTTTATTATAAACATTATTTAATAATTATATGCTAAAATAGCAAATAATGGTTAAAATAGGGCCCTTAGGCTTGAGAAGCGGCTGTGCGCTGCTCTTCATCGGAGGTGGAAAACTAATAGAAGACACTTCTGATCAGACACAAATCTCACCATCGTGTGACTTATTGTCTACACATATGTAACCTGGTAGATAATGTAATGATTCAGGGAGTTTTTAAAGACATTTCAAAGAAGTTATTATGCTAATTATTATCTATTTACCAGCAGACATGGAAATAATGCATATTAATTAACTTTTATTTTTTTCCTAGAAATGTATTAAATAAATTACCAGCTATTTATTACTGCTTATTGGGAAATAGCGGAATATAATTATTAAATAATGCTTATATATACATATAAAATAATAATAATAAAAGTCCAGAGTCATGTCCCAAGTCAAGACAGCCAAACAAAGTAATGTTTGAGGTAAATATTGGGTTAATTATCACCTAATTACCATGACATTTGCGGACCTGTAAAATGAAGTGTTACCAAAATTTCATTTATTAAATCCAGGCTTAGAATCAGTTTTTTACTGATAACTGCAGAAAATAATACCTGAGGGTTTCCTCTATGTTCTATCTAACATTTCTAAATTTTAAAAGTATGCACTTTAGAACCACACTGTAACACAATAGCGATTGATGGTAACGCTGTAAGAGGAAAAAGCAAAGTGTTAGTACAATAATACAGCAGCAGTATCCACTATTGGTCACATGTAGCCATGCAAGCAACACAAAGCAACACAACCCAGCTAATCAATACTGATTCTGATCATTTTTGACACATGCAGACATGCAGAGCAGCAATACGATACAAGGCAAACCAAGCTCAGGTTGGGAAAACCTAAACTGAACTTTATATTGAAAAATTCCCCACGAGTATGAACTGCATTGTGACATCTTTAACACCGGCCATCTGTACGTTTCCCTTGTTGTTGTGTCCACAGCATGATGTGTCAGTATGGCATGTCGGAGAGCAGGAGCGCCACGTTTCCCATAGAGAAAGCACGACACCTGCTGGACGACAGCTTCTTAGAGTCTCAGAGTCCAGTCAGAAATGATCCACACAGTACATCTGTGTCCAATGGCCTGTCATTAGGTACGTGCAGATAACGCTGAAGCTTAAGAAAATATTATTTTCTTCAATTTGCTTATATTTTTTACAAATAACAAAACTTTCCTCTTAAACTCCTGTGTTTTCTCCGGATAGGCAGCAGTGAAAGCTCTTTTGGGGAGGAGCTGTCACCTGGAATGGAGAGGTGAGAACCATTCATCACATATTTAATCCTTAAAGGTTTTAATCACTTTGAAATGACAAATAAAGAATGTATGCCCAACATTAAAGTGATTTATTTAACTATTTAGATAACAAGTTGAGGACAAAAAAAATTGTTTCCTCACACTTTTATCCCATTAAAAAGACGTCGCCACCTCAAAGTCATCATCAGCCTACAGTCAGGTTCTGTTGAATAATGAGGCAGATAATATTCAATAGTCTAGTCAATTAATCCCATGAAAAGACTAAACCAACAATGTGTTAGTGCATGTCTCAATACTTTCTGACTTCTCTACTCAAATCTGAGCCCATTGGTTCCTACTGAAGATGTAAATCTTCCAAAACATCTCACAAAATACAGTTTCATTTTTATTTAAGTCTCAGTAATTTCCTAAAACAGTTGCTCACTGTAGTTATTATCAAACAAACAGGAGGAAATAGTGCATTTGTTAGGGACTATTTTAAGCTGCGGAGTAATCGAGCTTTAGTGCTCTAGTGCAGTGGTTCCCGACCTGGGGTCCGGGGGTGCGCCAGGATTTGCCTGATCTGAGGTTGTCAAAATTAGATTTGTTCATGTGCAGTATAACTAAAATCATAATAATACACTTACTGGATAGTTTATACAACAGTCTGTGTATAAAACTATTTAAAAAGATATATATTTTTGCTACTTAGTAGCAAAATCTAATGAAATATGCGTCTTCAATCCATATTTGTTGGAGTTTAGCCTTTCAAAAACAATATTTTCACAGTTGCTCTCCCACTTGACACAGACAAAGAGAAGCATGCACCTGTATTAACAGGGCGGCCTAGTAGCAATCTAACAACACCATAAATTACATTTATTTAACCACAATAACAACAAAATATATTTTGGCTATAATGCTATTATAGGAAATTAATTAAGTCATTAAAAAAAAATAATACTATATATACTTGGCAAATCTGTCAAGACGTCATCACTTTATTTATGTTGACAAAACTGACGTGATATAATCATTAAAGAAAGTTGACTTAATAAAAAAAAGGCTAATTTACACTGAATCACTTTATCCAAATTGAAGATTTTGTGGAAGATTTGTAATTTTTTTTATTGATGATTTAAGATCAAAAGACTTATCTTTTAAACTTTGACTTTGTCTGAGAAATGCACTTCTGTGTCACCAGTATCTGTGCCGGCAGCATATTCATTATACATATAATATCAATGTATTTGAATGTTGCTAACATCTTATGTCAAGTTAATCATACTGTATATCTATGTTTGTCCCAGCAAGAACATAGAATAAATATTTCATTTATATCTAAGAGTGGCAGATTCAAAACAGGCTGGTGATTGGACAATATGGTCCTGTATGAATTGGCTTTAGTTTACACTCTGGGTTCTTCTGGTGACACGAGATTACACTGAACAGTTCTGCTAACCAAAAAGGTCAATGAGCCCGAGACTGACTGTGACAATGTGTGACAAACAGGGGCCGCATGTACGCAACGCTGGGCCCCAACTGGAGGGTCCCGCTTCGCAACTCCCCCCGGAGCCGCAGCTATGTTTACAGGTACAGTGAAGGAGGAGAGTAAGAGGTCGATATCACTTTAAATAAGAATTAACTCATCTTTATGGGGTTATAGAAGTTAAACTCAAATGTGTTTTTATCTCACCTCATCCCTTCACTGCATGCTGGTGGAAGTCAGGTGTCATTTTTAACTCTATTTCTCAGAAATTAAATTTTGCTGTGGGCTTTTCTTTCCTCTTCCTAGCTACAGCTGAATTCTGTAGTATAATAGTCTCCTAATTCTGTAAAGGGTCAGTCACCAAAACATAAAAAATCTAAAGCAGATAGTTTGACCAAATCTGTTGACTGCGTATTCTGTTGATTATCCAGAATAACAGGGTCACCGATCCACTGAAATTTCTTTGGAATTACTACAAAATTACCCCAATATTTACCTCAAAATCTACCGGAAAATACTTTATTATAAACATTATTTAATAATTATATTCAGCTCCACACAGTTTACCACATGCATCATCACACATGTATCACCAGGAAACCACACACATCATAAACGAGGACGGAGGTTGTTTTTCTGCTATATTGTGAACATGGTTTCAATTGACAACAGGTGACTTAGATCAGATCAGACCATCATGTCTTTGGCCTACTTCACTTCACTGCTACAGTCTGTGACAGTCACTGCAGAGGAGGTGTGCTTTGTGTCTGTCCCGTTTTTTGACTCAATCATCTATCTATAAGAAAAGCTAACCATAATGTCGGTGTTGGTCACTTGCATGCTTTCTCTATCTCTCTCACAGAGCACCATTATTGTGTCAAACACTGAATTGTACACTTTGAACTCTGAATACTGGACATAAATCAGTTGCTTATTATGCTCTGTGTGTCTCTTCTCCACTGCCCATCACCTTTTAGCTCCTCTGCTGCCAACTCCTGCTACGGATGCTGTGAGGCCGGCAGTGTGACTATTGAAGGACCCCTGCGAAGGAAAACACTGCTGAAGGAGGGACGGAAGCCAAAGGTACAGCAATCTTTGATTTCACCATGGTTTACTCTGTTTTCCTCCTTCCATGTCAGCAAATTGGAGAGGAATTATCTGAGGAGAGTTTTCAGAATACCCATCATTTATTTGCTGTGTTGTAGTTGTCATCGTGGACCAGATTTTGGATCACTCTGTCTGGATCAGCACTGACATTCTATGGGGCGAAAGCACTGAGGGCCTCTGAGAGGAAACATGTAAGTTTAAATAACATAAAACTGGATCTTTCCCGAACCTTGACGGTGCTAAATTCCAATTCTTATGATTGAGTGATTGAAATGTTTTCTGTGAATGTAAACCACTGTAACCCTGTGTCTGCCACAGTATAAATCCAACTTCTGTAAGAAGGTGTGCGTGACTGGATGGATGGTGGTGTTGCCAGATGACCCAGCCAGACCCAACATCTTCCAGCTCAACGACCCAGACAAAGGTCAGCTTCACGCCACAAAACAGAGCTCCTTCCGTTTCCCCTTTGTCCGTCATTTCAATTCAGATATTAATACAAAGCAATTTGTGTCACTTCACAGGCAATGTTTACAAGTTCCAGACAGGATCCAGGTTTTCAGCGATCATCTGGCACAAAAACCTGGAAGAGGCTTGTAGGAGCAGTAGACCTCAGGTATGTTCGGCAAATACACTCAGTCAGATGAAACAACTTTTTTTCCTGAAGAGACGGATCAATAGAAATGGAGATATACAGCATATGATATGGACAGTAGAACCATAAATATTTGAGCCATCTGCAGAAACAGGGAGACATGAACAAGGTGTAGACACTTTTCTCCATCTGTGTTTAAGTTACAAATAGATTAATTAGATTTGTATTTAAATGCATTAATACAATCGAAGACAAAAATACTTCCACAATTCCACTGCTCTTAAATGATGAATTTGTAGCCGAATTGAACTTTTTGCAACTTAATTTTTATTGACATTTTCAGGCAATAAGAAAAGATTGCTATCGGCAACATGTCAATGACATATGTAATGGTTTACATCTTATTTTTTCCTGTATTTAACATATTGATTCGGGCTGTCAGTCGATAAAAACATTTAATTGTGATTAATCGCAGGATTGTCCATAGTTAATCGTGATTAATTGCAAATTACATCACATTTTTTTATCTGTTCAAAATGTACCTTTAAGGGAGATTTGTCAAGTATTTAATACTGTTATCAACATGTGAGTGGACAAACATGCTTGCACATATGAAGTGAAGTTCACGTCAACCACGACCATTTCCTAACCCTAAATGGTTGTTACCTAAACCTAACTTCCTCTACGTTTCCTCTAACTGCCTCTAAATAAGACCTACGAGTGAATTGGTGTATTTTTTTTTTCATTTTGACAGAGCTAGCGGCTTTCCTCGTTTCTAATTCTTGTGCTAAATATCTGCTCTATTCTTTCAACAGATACCAGCAAACCTCATGTCATTTGAATGAGAGCAAACCTCACCCAGCGGGACATTATCGTGCCAAACCCATTTTGTTTGGGAAGTATAGACTAAATAATGGAATTTGGTGGTATCTACTGAAACGGGAGAGTTGAGAAGCGTCTGACACTGTAGAAGAAGCTCTTTGAAACTGGATGCGTGACTGCATAACGCCAACACACCGGCTTTCTTCTTCACCAGGACTTAATGTGGAATAATCCAGTGAATGGAAGACTTTGGTTCTTTGGTTTTGACTCTCAGCCTCCTTGTTCACTGTCATTTGTTATGCTGCTAAAAAACAATGTGAGCAAGCACATCGTTTTGTTTTTTTTGGCCCATGTTGGGTTTTCTGTTTGGGTGAAACGATCAGTGGACAACAGTGTTAGCTGACTGATGTTGATCTTCGGTTTGCAGACCAGTGTTTTACGGCCTTCAAATGGAGCTCAGGTTTTTAACACGGAAAGTTGGAAAAAAAAAAAAGACACCCCAAGTGGTTAAAAAAAAGTGAAACTGCTATTGCAGTGTTTTTCTGCATTTCAACATCATACCGGAGTGAGAGTAGGCAACAACGTCAACGCACATCCCAACTTGTGAACTTGGATCTATCGGAGTCGTGAGCATGAAAAACGTGACCCTGTTTGAAGGTCTTTTTTTTTTACCATTAAAGAGCAGCACTGCAGCAAAAAGGACAAAGTCGTCATCACCTTCAGCCCTGTGACATACAGCTGGACTGAATCTGTTCCAAAAAAAGGAGAATTCGTAGTTGTACAGAAACATTATGGAACCATGAAGTTGGCTTGAAGAGCCTAAATTGTCGGTCAAATGAAGAAAGCAGCCCTGGATCACTTCACCTGTCCACCCCTCGCTACCTCAGCTGGTAGTCCTCCTGTAAAAGGTGTTTATTGATGTACATAACAAGGTTTACAAAATGGCAACAATTCATATTTTCTACAGAACAAATCAAAAAAAATTGTCAGAAGAAGGTTGATAATTACAATCAGTAGAGCAGAAGACAGCCAGCTGTTGTCCACACCAGTATGCCGAGGCAGCCGGTGGAGTGAATTTAAAGCAATTTACACTGAAGTACCAAGCTTTCAACAATCATGTGTGTGTGTAAATATTGTATTTATTTGTAAAAGAGTTTATTTTTTGACAGTTGGCCATCAAAGGGAAATGGTACAATCTTTATCTTTGACTTACCACCTGCTGCAGGAAGCTGCTCCTCAGAGACTGTTGGTGGGAAGCCACCCTAAAACTTAGATTGACTCTCCAACTGAAGGACATTGGAAAAAAGGAAGTCTCCATCAGCATTGGTACTGTTAAATGACCTGCTTCAAAAGCCAAATGTTAAATTTAAAGGTTAATTCTGCTTTATTACAACTTGGATTTATTTTCCTCGGTTTGGCCGTCATTCCTAACAGTGATAATAACATTGATCTCCGGCGTTATTACTGACATCTGGGAACACGGGAAAGAAGTTAATACATCTAAGATGAAGCATAAGAACGACAGGTTAGAGATAGGAAGAAGGGTTACGCTAAAAAAAGAACTAGTTGTCACGACGTGTTGTCCAACCATGTCTACCATGAACTATCAGCCTTGAAGGCTGACTGTTGCGTCACCTCATGTCGCCTTTGAACACACCGCAAAGACTACAGCCGACAGCCAGTTAGCACGTACGTTCTGCACCTGCATGAGAGGAAATAACTCTCCACGCCAGCAGGTGGCGGTAGTCTGTATTCCTCATTCAAAAAGGGAAACCAGAAGACCGGCAATGGCGGATATACAAGCTGTTGTTTTGAAACGTACATGAAACAAAGCGGCGTTTGTCGACCCTTTTCACACCACTCTCACTCACCACTTGGCTTCATTCCAGATGGCCATGTCGTTGTTAAAATATCCGTGTGTTGGAATGATGAGATGAGATGAAGATGAAAAATGAGAAGAGCCTTCTTCTTTCCTCACTTCTGTTTCTCTTCTTCTGCACTGATTCGCCAATTCAGCCAATCAGATTGATATCTGTCACCAACGAGCTCCAACCCCGTTTCAACATGATGAATCGGCCTTAAAAACCTCCGACACGGGCAGACTAGAGCCGACGGTGCGGGACACACCGCAAAAACTAGGCCGACAGACGCTCACCAACAGCCCCAAACTGCCTATAGAGGAGGGAGGAGATGTGATGACGTGGTTATTTTCAGACAGTCTCTCCTGGAAGACGTTCATAGTGTTGCACTCGGTTGTTCACATTAAAAAAGTGACAGAAATTGTTTAGAACAAATGAAAAAAGAGAGCTAGAGAGAGAACTTCAAACACTGTCTCCTGTCTCACCTCCACACAGCTGGTCAGTCACAGAGGCCCTGTTCAGACCTGGTATTAAAATGCATCCTGGGTGATCTGAGTACAAGTGGACAGCTCTAAGTACAGGTGTGAACGCACTGGTACCAATTACAAACAGGCTCAGTAATGAACGACACTGACGTGCTGACAGATTCTGTCTTTTAGTGTTTTTTTACTGAGCTACACTGAGAATATTTGTTTAAAACGGATCAGTGATGCTGTTTTGCCCTCATTGTTCTCCATAAAGTTTGCTGGAAGTGATATAATGTAGCTCCGGTGTGTTTTATGTGGAGTGAGCACTGCGCCGGACTCTACACTGCTCTCATACAGCGAATACAGCTGATAACGCCATCCCAACCGACGGCGCAGTCGCGGAAGTGTAGCACCCAGGTTAACACTGTTAGCTCCTTCAGGACTTTCGCCATTGTTTGCACTGCTAACGCTGTTAGCACCGCCGTCGCCATGTTGAGAGCCGTTGAGAAGCAAAAGAAATGCTCCCTCATTTAGAACCTCTAACGACATTTCAGGCCTGCTCACTTTTAGCCTCCAAATAAAGTGGTTTAGATAATCTGGATAAACTGTTGGTTTGTTTCCAACCTGATGTTCCAACACCAAAGCTGTGGAAAAAAAAAACAAGTTGTAATAAATTGTAATTATCCTTTACGAGTAGAAATGTAAATGAAGTTGTACTAATAGATGCCATATTTCTAACGTTTCCCTGTTGTAAATCACAGTAACTGTCAGTCATTTATTTATGATATTAATCGATCGCAACGGTGGCAAAAAAATATTGAAAAACAGTAATGAAAGCGTATACTTGTCAAGTGTAAAAAATCTCGAGTTCAATGTTCTCTGTGTTGTTTTTCAGAACTCATTCATGTGTTGTCCTTGACTTTAAAAAAAAAAAAAAAAAAGGCGGACTATTTTTAAAAGTCAACATGAAGTAGTCCGATTGTTTCTCCAGTATTATCGACCGTCTGCAGATGAATGCAGTCATGAAGGCTCTAGAGGACTATCGGGGTGATAATGCCTGATTAAGCCCTTTTAATAGAAATCATATACTTTACATCACAGCTAATCATTCTGCAAATCATGCTGGAAATTTACTGTCTTTACTGTTCAGTGGATTCCATTCATCTCTGTCGGGGAAAATCAATTAGCGGACTCTTGAGTTTTGTAATTAATCAGAGCATGCCTGACTGATATATACCGGCCAATATTAGCTTATTGCAGCTATATATAGTAGGTATCAAAGTATACTTGGGACCCCTTGCAGGGGAGAACATTTTCCGAGGACCCCCTCTGAATCGTAACAAGGATTAAGCATAATGATTACTACCATTTGTACTCTTAGATGCCATAGGAGCTATTTGTATTCTAAAACTTTTCAACCGACTTGTTTCATAGCGATAAAAAGAAACACATTCCAATTTGAATCATGTTAAGATAAGATGAGATAATCTTTTATTAGTCCCAGAGAGGGGGAATTTGCAATGTTATTGAATGTTAATACCAATTATATACCTTTTAAACAGAGGGTGATTTTATTCAATCTGCATTTGGACTCAACTTGACAGCATTTATAGCCTCCATTTCAACTAATAGATCTTAAAAGCTTCCAGAAAATGAACAATAGCAAGGCTGGCATAGTCCTAATAAATCTAGACATTTAAATTTACCAGTCTAAAGCTGACTGTCAGTGCTTTAACTTAACCATAATGACCTTATTGCTCTGTGTCACAATCATTTCAGAGTTTCTATTGGCCCAAAGGTGATGTGGGTGGGATTATTGGACACAATGTGCTTGGTTTTATTGGCGCAAATGTTCCCCATCTATAGATGCACACTTTTTAATGACACAGCACAATTTTATAATGTATAGAAAATTATTTCGCGAACCCCCTGACAGATTGCCAAAGACCCCACTTTGAGAATTACTGGTGTAATGGATTACACAACTCAAGCAAGTTTCAAGGGATCGCTAATTGACTTTCAAATCAATGGAGATAAATGGCTGCCTTGGGTGAAAACGTCTGAACACACTAGTATGGTCCTTTTAATAAAGACCAGAGCATATTTCTTCTTTTTGTAACAGAAATATGGCTATAATCTTCCTCTAACCACTAGGGAATATTCTGCATTCCCCCATAAATAGACAGTAAAAATGTCCACTCTTAACACTCATCACCTGTGAATGACTGAGCCTGTGTTTCTGTTCAGTATTTAGTATTGTACTGTTTTATTATTGCAGTTCAGCTGAACAAAGGTGTTTCTAACATTGATTGAAAACAAACGTGTTGCTTTCATGTCACTCTGCTGTTGCTGTACAGTATATTCAACTTTGTTTTTTTTTATTCCACGTGCTCTTTGAAGGGTAAAACTTGAGTAAATACGTACAGTAGAAATTAAAGAAACAGTTGAACATGTTGAAGTAATAACCTACGCTTGTTTAATGTCTTCACCAGAGTCACATTCAGTATTCATTTCATCTGTGCATGTCCAGTATATAGACATACAGTATATACAGTCAGAAGGTATTAACATGGTGACATTTGGCTTTGTACTGACCATGAGGTTCAACTCCGGACAGTTTTAATTTAAGGATGTGTACATCCAAGGGTGAAGATTTAGGCTGTATTCGAAACTGCATACTACATACTACTGACGAACGCCGTATACAATATACAGTACATACTGCATACTGCGTTCCTCAGTACTATGAAATGGTTAAAGCGATGTATTTTGCAGTATGCTAGACCAGGCTTTAGCCTTTAAACCAGCTCTTAAAGCACTGGGCAAACTCATGTTTGTTTACTTTATAAGATACTGCAGGTTTAAACTATTTATTCTAACAACTCATAGTGAATGAGACAAACAGGATCATCAACGAGGGGAGACGGGAAATATAAAACATTGCTCCACAAAGTTTACTCAAACTGCTTTTTCAGTTACAGCAACTAAACAGTGGACTGATCTCACTACAGATATTAGAGTGATGTTAAAAAGGGTCATGTTGTCTCTCTGCCCGTGAGAGGCTGCTCGTTCTCTCACCTCTTCCCTCGCCACTCTGCTGCTCTGTAGGCGCTCTGTGAGCGTCACTGGCCGGCTGGTGAGCGAGCTACCCCTATGGGCGATTGTGGAGCTTTTCAACTCTAAAAAGGCAGATAAACACAGGTTCCTATTAACTTATAATGGACATTTGTGTTGTGGTATTTCAACAAACTATCCGTCAACAAGGAAAAGCCCCTCCAGACAGCTCATAGCGGTCTGTGGGAGTGACAGCCCGGCTGACGAGGAAGCGACCCCGGCAGACGCTATAGCTATCTGTCACAGCAGTTTGTGGAGCTTTTAAACTCAGAAAACATTGGAGCAAATGTTCAATTCCCCGTCTAATATAGGAAATACAATTTTCAGAAGTGAATTTAGAGATGAAATAGTTTCGAAAATGTTTTAAAAATGAGTTGTTTTTGTCTGTTGTTGTTGTGACCGTAGCCTGTACCGTTCCAACGCTGTGCATCGTGGGATACAGTAGGCGAGGTAGACTGGTCTGATGCATACTGGGGATTTTGCTTTTGTTCACATACTACATACTACATACATATTACATGCTACATTTTGGCCAAATCCGTACATACTACTAGTATAGTATGCAGTTTTGAATACAGCCACTGTTTCAGAAGGGGGAAAGTAAAGAAAAGCGCGTATGAAAATTCTGATGAAATAGTTATCATGCTTCCCATAAGTTCTATTATACAATTTCCTATATAGAGACCTGATACTGATACTAAAAATATAGATTCAACTTTTTTTTAACCAAAAACCACGCAGAGAGGATGACAGTACATTTTTCATCCCTGAGTACTCTCTGCAGGTGCTGCTTCAGGCTGTGTGTAACCTGAGAGGCGAAACCCAGGGGAAAGCATGCGTAGAACCACTCTGCTGCTCATTAATCAGAATCAGCCTTATTGACCCAGTATGTGGACACAAGGGATTTCACTCTGGTTTTAAGTTGCTCTCTTGTACTTACAGTTCCAAGAACTATTTTCAGGGAGATATAAATAAACATATTGATGAAAACGAGGACAACAAATGAAATGGATGCCAGGCAGCGCTGGACGCCGCCTTATATACTGCACATATTCAGTAGACACGTCCCGATTGGCTGGCTACGTTTATGCAAATCTCAGTGGGCGAACGGGTGTATGTGATTGGAGGTAGTGATACGGTTGACGGGTGTAGTTTTTCAAATATATTTTTTGGGGCTTTGAGCGCCACAAGCCAAGTCCCATGTAGTTCCATTATATTCGAGGGAAGGCAGACATCGCTACGGCCGATATCGACAACACTCGGCAACTCAGACCAAAACAATCTAGAGTGATAAGTAGCATTACAGGTAAGAGGACAAATATGTTGTTGTTTTTATTTTGGGGTCATTAAAGGGAGAAATAGTATGGCAACATCTCAGACAGTTGACACATTTATATAATCTGTTTTACATAAATAAATATGTTAATTCCGGAATGATTAGTTCGGATTTTAGAACGTCTTACGTTACAATTCCGGAATGTTAAGTTCAGATTTCAGAACGTATGTTTATTTATTGTCATATCACCCAACCCTAATGAGATGTTAAAAAGTGTATCAACTAGGGTGTAGATCAGGGCCAAATCAACCCTGGCCAATGCCAGAATATCTTCTTGATATCTTCTGAAAAAACATGATGACACTCCGCATTAAGAATATAGTAAATATTAAAATAATTTCAGAAAAAGGCGGCAAGCTCTTTTCATTTCTCTTTAAAGCTTTCTGCCATTGTTGTGGTTCAGTCTACTGCTGACCTTACTTCGTAGTATCTGACATACTGTTCATGTGCTTAATTCCAAACAGCAGTCTGCCTGCTACGTTATTCAAGTGAACTGTAGCTATAAGCTAAGAGTATTATTTGTTTCCCCAAAGAATTATAAACATTCCATCAACATGTCAGCGTGTCAGTGAGCTTTCCAAATTGCAGCCGTCGTTAGTTTAGATCCCACAGTTAGAATACGCTCCCTCAACAGCAGCAGTGTTTTTTCTACGAACCAAATGTATTTGATCCAAATACTGTATAGTGTACGCTAGCATCAATTTGTACATGATTACATCACATTCCAGTTTATTTCAGCAAGTATTGCTTTACTCCTTTCTTTCAGTTGTTTTGACATTTGTATATGTCGGATCTAAACATATTTCTGTTTTTTATCCAGTTCCACTGAGGAAGAGTGGGTTGTGTTCGATGGGACATTGCATGTATTTTTGTGCCCAAACTTTCTAGTATTGTAACTGTGAAAAAGATGACCACTGGGTTGGGATTATCTGTCTGTGATTATTTTGCAGTTATTTCTTACCACGGCATTGCTATGTGTTTCTGTATTTTTCAGCTTCGGACATTGAATTGGGAATAAAATGTATGTACAGAAAGGTGCTGACTTTATGATGCTTCTGTAATGCATCTGTACTGCAGTCGTTGTAAACAGACCACTACACTATTGAGACAGGAAAGCACTATTAACTGTTAACACCATATACATTATATATATATATATATACATATAACGCACCACATTAACCCTATTATGTTCCAGTGTGAATATTATTGGGTTATTATAGGCCTACTATAGAAGATGCATAGCCCAAGTATAATAGTAGCAATAAAACTCACTTTTTTCAACATACAAAACTATCACTTTTTTATCACTTTTTTCAACATACACACTATAGTATGACTTTTTTTTCGCCATATTATACTATGACTTGTTTTATCACTTTTTATGACATACTACACTAAAACTTTTCTCGACATATTATACTGACTTTTCATCACTTTTTTCCGACATACTATAATATGACCTTTTTATCACTTTTTATGACACACTACATTATAACTTTTTTCGACATATTATATTATGACTTTTTATCACTTTTTTCGACATACTATAATATGACTTTTTACGACATATTATATTATGACTTTTTTTTATCACTTGACTTAGTTCAAAATCTCAAGCCTGCAGTCAATCCTGTGAGCCCAGGTAGTGGGGGTATATTCCTCTTCATCATCAGGAGGAGGAGTCTATAGAAGGGGAGGTTTTATAAGGCTGGGTGTGTTCTGTTCAGATCCATTTTGTCTCAGACCATGCTGCCACACCAGCAAATTGTTTGTACAAATCCCTTCTGTTTGACACCATGCTGCCACCCCAGTAAGTTTGTTCACAATGATTTTGACAATTTGTTTTCATGATCATAGGATTGTTTTGGAGCTGTGTGATCTAGGCCACTTACCTGTGAGCTAAAGTCTGACCTAGTAAGTAAGGCAATCTGTTAATTTTAGAAGAAAGTGAGTGTATATTTGATTAATTTGTATTGACTTGATTTTGTTAAAATTAGGTTCCGGATGGAGAATGTGAAAGCATTTCATCAAGAAGTCGATGCATTAATAACGTAAGATAATTTATGTACCCCTTCTTTATGATTAGTAATTGTGGTAAACATGACAATATATTGATTTTGTTTGTTTATTGTGCAGAAAAATCATCATCAATATCGTCAGCCATTATCCATCCTTTAACCTCCACCCATTATCCTCTCTGAATAAATAGTTAAATGGCTCTTGGATCCTGGTGTTTTAATGTGCATACCAGCTAGAAGTGCTATGGTCCAGGCAATTAATACTCCCAAACAAGCCAATAATAATCTAATTTAGGCATAGATTATTAAATCTTTTTTTTTTCAACTTTTTTACCACTTTTTTCGACATACTATACTATGACTTTTTTTCCACTTTTATGCGCACTATACTATCACTTTTTCATCACTTTTTTTGACAAATTATAATGACTTTTTAATTACTTTTTTCGACATACTATAAAAGGACTTTTTTAATAATAGTATATAATTAATTATTTTTAACACTTTTTTCGACATACTATACTATGACTTTTTTTACTACTGTTTTTGACAAACTATACTACCACTAAGTTGAAAAATTTCATGAAAAAAGTCATAATTATGTAAGTTGACAAATTTCGTGAAAAAAGTCATTATGTAAGTTGAAAAATTTCATGAAAAAAAGTCAGAATTATGTAAGTTGACAAATTTCGTGAAAAAAGTCAGAATTATGTAAGTTGACAAATTTCGTGAAAAACGTCAGAATTATGTAAGTTGACAAATTTCGTGAAAAAAAGTCATAATTATGTAAGTTGACAAATTTCACTGAAAAAAAGTCAATTATGTAAGTTGACAAATTTCGTGAAAAGTCATAATTATGGAAGTTGACAAATTTCGTGAAGTCATAATTATGTAAGTTGACAAATTTCATGAAAAAAGTCAATGTAAGTTGACAAATTTCGTGAAAAAAGTCATTATGTAAGTTGACAAATTTCGTGAAAAGTCATAATTATGTAAGTTGAAAAACGTCATGAAAAAAAATCATAATTATGTAAGTTGAAAAATTTCATGAAAAAAAAACAATTATGTAAGTTGACAAATTTTGTGGAAAAAGTCAGAATTATGTAAGTTGACAAATTTCGTGAAAAAAGTCAGAATTATGTAAGTTGACAAATTTCGTGAAAAAAAGTCATGTAAGTTGACAAATTTCGTGAAAAAAAGTCATAATTATGTAAGTTGAAAAATGTCATGAAAAAAAGTCAATTATGTAAGTTGACAAATTTCGTGAAAAAAGTCATAATGTAAGTTGACAAATTTCGTGAAAAAAGTCATGTAAGTTGACAAATTTCGTGAAAAAAAGTCATAATTATGTAAGTTGAAAAATTTCGTGAAAAAAGTCATAATTATGTAAGTTGACAAATTTCACCGAAAAAAAGTCAGAATTATGTAAGTTGACAAATTTCGTGAAAAAAGTCAGAATTATGGAAGTTGACAAATTTCGTGAAAAAAGTCAGAATTATGGAAGTTGACAAATTTCGTGAAAAAAGTCATTATGTAAGTTGAAAAATTTCACCGAAAAAAAAGTCAGAATTATGTAAGTTGACAAATTTCACCGAAAAAAAGTCATTATGTAAGTTGAAAAATTTCACCGAAAAAAAGTCAGAATTATGTAAGTTGACAAATTTCGTGAAAAAAAGTCATAATTATGTAAGTTGAAAAATCTCGTGAAAAAAGTCATAATTATGTAAGTTGACAAATTTCGTGAAAAAAAGTCAAAATTATGTAAGTTGACAAATTTCGTGAAAAAAGTCATAATTATGTAAGTTGACAAATTTCACCGAAAAAAGTCAGAATTATGTAAGTTGACAAATTTCGTGAAAAAAGTCAGAATTATGTAAGTTGACAAATTTCGTGAAAAAAGTCAGAATTATGTAAGTTGACAAATTTCGTGAAAAAAGTCAGAATTATGTAAGTTGACAAATTTCACCGAAAAAAAGTCATTATGTAAGTTGAAAAATTTCACCGAAAAAAAGTCATAATTATGTAAGTTGACAAATTTCGTGAAAAAAAGTCATGTGAGTTGACAAATTTCGTGAAAAAAGTCATAATTATGTGAGTTGACAAATTTCGTGAAAAAAAGTCATAATTATGTAAGTTGACAAATTTCGTGAAAAAAGTCATAATTATGGAAGTTGACAAATTTCTTGAAAAAAGTCATAATTATGTAAGTTGAAAAATCTCGTGAAAAAAGTCAGAATTATGTAAGTTGACAAATTTCACCGAAAAAAGTCAAAATTATGTAAGTTGACAAATTTCGTGAAAAAAGTCAGAATTATGTAAGTTGACAAATTCCGTGAAAAAAGTCAGAATTATGTAAGTTGACAAATTTCACCGAAAAAAAGTCATAATTATGTAAGTTGAAAAATTTCATGAAAAAGTCATAATTATGTAAGGTGACAAATTTCATGAAAAAATTCATAATTATGTGAGTTGACAAATTTCATGAAAAAAGTCATTATGTAAGTTGACAAATTTCATGAAAAAAAATCAGAATTATGTAAGTTGAAAAATGTCATGAAAAAAAGTCATAATTATGTAAGGTGACAAATTTCATGAAAAAAAGTCATAATTATGTAAGTTGACAAATTTCGTGAAAAAGTCTTAATTATGTAAGTTGAAAAATTTCATGAAAGTCTTAATTATGTAAGTTAAAAAATTTCATGAAAAAAAGTCACAATTATGTAAGTTGAAAAATTTCATGAAAAAAGTCATAATTATGTGAGTTGACAAATTTCGTGAAAAAAATCATAATTATGTGAGTTGACAAATTTCGTGAAAAAAGTCATAATTATGTAAGTTGAAAAATTTCATGAAAAAAAGTCATAATTATGTAAGTTGACAAATTTCGTGAAAAAAGTCATAATTATGTAAGTTGACAAATTTCGTGAAAAAAAGTCATAATTATGTAAGTTGAAAAATTTCATGAAAAAAAATCATAATTATGTAAGTTGACAAATTTCATGAAAAAAAGTCATAATTATGTAAGTTGAAAAATTTCATGAAAAAAAATCATAATTATGTAAGTTGACAAATTTCATGAAAAAAAGTCATAATTATGTAAGTTGACAAATTTCATGAAAAAAAGTCATAATTATGTAAGTTGACAAATTTCGTGAAAAAAGTCAGAATTATGTAAGTTGACAAATTTCATGAAAAAAAGTCATTATTTAAGTTGACAAATTTCGTGAAAAAAGTCATAATTATTTAAGTTGACAAATTTCGTGAATAAAGTCATAATTATGTAAGTTGAAAAATTTCATGAAAAAAAGTCATAATTATGTAAGTTGACAAATTTCATGAAACAAAGTCATTATTTAAGTTGACAAATTTCGTGAAAAAAATCATAATTATGTAAGTTGACAAATTTCGTGAAAAAGTCATAATTATGTAAGTTGAAAAATTTCATGAAAAAAAATCATAATTATGTAAGTTGAAAAATTTCATGAAAAAAAATCATAATTATGTAAGTTGAACAATTTCGTGAAAAAAGTCCTAATTATGTAAGTTGACAAATTTCGTGAAAAATGTCAGAATTATGTAAGTTGAAAAATTTCACCGAAAAAAGTTATAATTATGTAAGTTGACAAATTTCGTGAAAAAAGTCATAATTATGTAAGTTGAAAAATTTCATGAAAAAAGTCATAATTATGTAAATTGAAAAATTTCATGAAAAAAAGTCATAATTATGTAAATTGAAAAATTTCATGAAAAAAAGTCATAATTATGTAAGTTGACAAATTTCGTGAAAAAAAGTAATAATTATGTAAGTTGAAAAATTTCATGAAAAAAGTCATAATTATGTAAGTTGATAATTTCATGAACAAAAGTCAGAATTATTTAAGTTGACAAATTTCGTGAAAAAAGTCATAATTATGTAAGTTGAAAAATTTCATGAAAAAAAGTCATAATTATGTAAGTTGAAAAATTTCATGAAAAAAAGTCATTATGTAAGTTGAAAAATTTCATGAAAAAGTCATAAGGTAAGGTGACAAATTTCATGAAAAAAGTCATAATTATGTAAGTTGACAAATTTCATGAAAAAAGTTATAATTATGTAAGTTGACAAATTTCGTGAAAAAAGTCATAATTATGTAAGTTGAAAAATTTCAGGAAAAATAATCATTATGTAAGTTGAAAAATGTCATGAAAAAAAGTCATAATTATGTAAGGTGACAAATTTCATGAAAACAAGTTATAATTATATAAGTTGACAAATTTCGTGAAAAAAGTCATAATTATGTAAGTTGACAAATTTCGTGAAAAAAGTCTTAATTATGTAAGTTGAAAAATTTCATGAAAAAGTCTTAATTATGTAAGTTGAAAAATTTCATGAAAAAAAGTCACAATGATGTAAGTTGAAAAATTTCATGAAAAAAAGTCAGAATTATGTAAGTTGACAAATTTCACCGAAAAAAGTCAAAATTATGTAAGTTGACAAATTTCGTGAAAAAAGTCATAATTATGTAAGTTGACAAATTTCATGAAAAAAGTCATAATTATGTAAGTTGACAAATTTCGTGAAAAAAGTCATAATTATGTAAGTTGCAAAATTTCATGAAAAAAAGTCATAATTATGTAAGTTGACAAATTTCGTGAAAAAAAGTCATAATTATGTAAGTTGACAAATTTCGTGAAAAAAGTCATAATTATGTAAGTTGAAAAATTTCAGGAAAAATAATCATTATGTAAGTTGAAAAATTTCATGAAAAAAGTCATAATTATGTAAGTTGACAAATTTCGTGAAAAAAAGTCATAATTATGTGAGTTGACAAATTTCGTGAAAAAAGTCATAATTATGTAAGTTGAAAAATTTCATGAAAAAAAGTCATAATTATGTAAGTTGACAAATTTCGTGAAAAAAAGTCAGAATTATGTAAGTTGAAAAATTTCATGAAAAAAAATCATAATTATGTAAGTTGACAAATTTCATGAAAAAAAGTCATAATTATGTAAGTTGAACAATTTCGTGAAAATGTCCTAATTATGTAAGTTGACAAATTTCGTGAAAAAAGTCAGAATTATGTAAGTTGAAAAATTTCATGAAAAAAAGTCATAATTATGTAAGTTGACAAATGTCGTGAAAAAAGTCAGAATTATGTAAGTTGAAAAATTTCACCGAAAAAAGTCATAATGTAAGTTGACAAATTTCGTGAAAAAAGTCAGAATTATGTAAGTTGAAAAATTTCATGAAAAGTCATAATTATGTAAATTGAAAAATTTCATGAAAAAAGTCATAATTATGTAAGTTGACAAATTTCGTGAAAAAAAGTCATAATTATGTAAGTTGAAAAATTTCATGAAAAAAGTCATAATTATGTAAGTTGAAAAATTTCATGAAAAAAAGTCAGAATTATTTAAGTTGACAAATTTCGTGAAAAAAGTCATAATTATGTAAGTTGACAAATTTCGTGAAAAAAGTCATAATTATGTAAGTTGAAAAATTTCATGAAAAAAAGTCAGAATTATGTAAGTTGAAAAATTTCATGAAAAAAAGTCAGAATTATGTAAGTTGACAAATTTCATGAAAAAAGTCATAATTATGTAAGTTGACAAATTTCATGAAAAAAGTCATAATTATGTAAGTTGAAAAACTTCAGGAAAAATAATCATAATTATGTAAGTTGAAAAATGTCATGAAAAAAAGTCATAATTATGTAAGGTGACAAATTTCATGAAAAAAAGTTATAATTATGTAAGTTGACAAATTTCGTGAAAAAAGTCATAATTATGTAAGTTGACAAATTTCGTGAAAAAAGTCTTAATTATGTAAGTTGAAAAATTTCATGAAAAAGTCTTAATTATGTAAGTTGAAAAATTTCATGAAAAAAAGTCACAATGATGTAAGTTGAAAAATTTCATGAAAAAAAGTCAGAATTATGTAAGTTGACAAATTTCACCGAAAAAAGTCAAAATTATGTAAGTTGACAAATTTCGTGAAAAAAGTCATAATTATGTAAGTTGACAAATTTCATGAAAAAAGTCATAATTATGTAAGTTGACAAATTTCGTGAAAAAAGTCATAATTATGTAAGTTGAAAAATTTCATGAAAAATAATCATAATTATGTGAGTTGACAAATTTCGTGAAAAAAAGTCATAATTATGTGAGTTGACAAATTTCGTGAAAAAAAGTCATAATTATGTAAGTTGACAAATTTCGTGAAAAAAGACATAATTATGTAAGTTGACAAATTTCGTGAAAAAAAGTCATAATTATGTAAGTTGAAAAATTTCATGAAAAAAAATCATAATTATGTAAGTTGACAAATTTCATGAAAAAAAGTCATAATTATGTAAGTTGAAAAATTTCATGAAAAAAAATCATAATTATGTAAGTTGACAAATTTCATGAAAAAAAGTCATAATTATGTAAGTTGAACAATTTCGTGAAAAAAGTCCTAATTATGTAAGTTGACAAATTTCGTGAAAAAAGTCAGAATTATGTAAGTTGAAAAATTTCACCGAAAAAAGTCATAATTATGTAAGTTGACAAATTTCGTGAAAAAAGTCAGAATTATGTAAGTTGAAAAATTTCACCGAAAAATGTCATAATGTAAGTTGACAAATTTCGTGAAAAAGTCATAATTATGTAAGTTGAAAAATTTCATGAAAAGTCATAATTATGTAAATTGAAAAATTTCATGGAAAAAGTCATAATTATGTAAATTGAAAAATTTCATGGAAAAAGTCATAATTATGTAAGTTGAAAAATTTCATGAAAAAAGTCATAATTATGTAAGTTGAAAAATTTCATGAAAAAAAGTCAGAATTATTTAAGTTGACAAATTTCGTGAAAAAAGTCAGAATTATGTAAGTTGACAAATTTCGTGAAAAAAGTCATAATTATGTAAGTTGAAAAATTTCATGAAAAAAAGTCATAATTATGTAAGTTGACAAATTTCATGAAAAAAGTCAGAATTATGTAAGTTGACAAATTTCATGAAAAAAGTCATAATTATGGAAGTTGACAAATTTCATGAAAAAAGTCATTATGTAAGTTGACAAATTTCATGAAAAAAGTCATAATTATGTAAGTTGACAAATTTCGTGAAAAAAGTCATAATTATGTAAGTTGAAAAATTTCAGGAAAAATAATCATAATTATGTAAGTTGAAAAATGTCATGAAAAAAAGTTATAATTATGTAAGGTGACAAATTTCATGAAAAAAGTCATAATTATGTAAGTTGAAAAATTTCATGAAAAAAAGTCAGAATTATTTAAGTTGACAAATTTCGTGAAAAAAGTCAGAATTATGTAAGTTGACAAATTTCGTGAAAAAAGTCATAATTATGTAAGTTGAAAAATTTCATGAAAAAAAGTCATAATTATGTAAGTTGACAAATTTCATGAAAAAAGTCAGAATTATGTAAGTTGACAAATTTCATGAAAAAAGTCATAATTATGGAAGTTGACAAATTTCATGAAAAAAGTCATTATGTAAGTTGACAAATTTCATGAAAAAAGTCATAATTATGTAAGTTGACAAATTTCGTGAAAAAAGTCATAATTATGTAAGTTGAAAAATTTCAGGAAAAATAATCATAATTATGTAAGTTGAAAAATGTCATGAAAAAAAGTTATAATTATGTAAGGTGACAAATTTCATGAAAAAAGTCATAATTATGTAAGTTGACAAATTTCGTGAAAAAAGTCTTAATTATGTAAGTTGAAAAATTTCATGAAAAAGTCTTAATTATGTAAGTTGAAAAATTTCATGAAAAAAAGTCACAATGATGTAAGTTGAAAAATTTCATGAAAAAAAGTCATAATTATGCAAGTTGACAAATTTCGTGAAAAAAAATCATAATTATGTATGTTGAAAAAGTTCATGAAAAAAAGTCATAGTATAGTATGTCGAATGATTTCATGGAAAAAAGTCAAAGTATAGTATGTCAAATAATTTCACCATGAAAAAAAGTCATATTGTCGAAAGAATTTCATTAAAAAAAAAGTCATAGTATAGTATGTTGAAAAATGTCATGAAAAACAGTCACAATTATGTATGTCAAAAAATTTCATGAAGAAAGTCATATGTCGAAAAAATAGTCATAATTATGTATGTTTAAAAATTTCATGAAAAAAGTCATATTGTAGTATGTCGAAAAAATGTCATTGAAAAAAAAAAGTCATACTATTTTTTTTTTTTTTTTAAGTTATTTTTTGGGGGCATTTTTAGCATTTTTTTTTTTTTATTGACAGGACAGTGGCTAGAGTCTTGGAAAGGGGGAGAGAGAGGATGACATGCGGAAAGGGCCACAGGCTGGATTTGAACCCGGGCCACCGCGGTTAGGACTGAGCCTTGTTATATGGGCGCCCGCTCTACCAACTGAGCTAACCAGGCGCACGACATCCTATATTTTGACATACTATAACCAGATTATAATGTATTATAAGCATGTTTATAATGCATTATAGACATAGGCGTCATAGAAAGTGTTACCACATCGGTTTGCCATGGATTAAAGAAAACTGAAAATACCCCCAAATATTTTTTATTGCCTGCTTCATCTTTTCCTCAGATAACAGTCAGGCAGCAGACCAAAGGTCCAGAGTCTTATAACGGATATGTTTTAACAAGAAAATGTACAGCCATGCGAGGTTGTACTGTGTCGTGCTAACATTTGTTAATTAGCATTAGGACACACATTACGGTATTTGGACCCACGTTGCACATCCTTAAAGCTGCTGCTAGCGTGGCTGAAAACATGATTCATCAGGAACATGCTGACTCATGTTTTAAAACGGTGGCGTGACCAAATACACAGACACAACTAGGTTGCATTTGCTACTTTTATTTATTCGAAGGACTGCAATATTGAAGCTGATTGTAGGTTGGTGACCAAAGAGCTATGACAGTGCAATAGAAGATTTTTGTGAAATAATAACACTGTGTGGTGCTTGAACGCAATTAACTGTGAATACAATTAACTCTGATACATCAACAAAAACTTTTTATGTCACCATTTCAAATGGCCCATTTTAATTTCTCACGTTATATACAAATCATATTACTGTATGTTCAGTTTTAACTGAGTGCTGCCGGGAGGATATAATGTGGTGCAATTGTCAGACAACAGTACAGAATACAATATATTGGTGGTGTTTTAATTAGATTTGAAAAACCTAACCCACGAACAGTCTGTACATCTCCTGTGTACAAGTATCCATGTGAGAAACAGGTTATAGTCTGTATACAAGAAAAACTAATCTGTCATAAATGAGGTTTGGTGCACATGAATACACTTCAATTTGTGTTGTTACCTGTGGCCTGCCGAATGCAAAGGAAGACATCAATGAAACCTCTGGGGGGAAAAAGCATTAACTGATAGTCAAAGTTGTGTTTTGAAGAAGCAGAAAACCAAATTGAGAGATGATGTTTAAACTGACGCACAGAACGAGGAACTGTTTTACAGTTTCTCTTGTTATGCCAGGAAAAAAAATCATCCATTCAAATCTTTGTTTGAAGCCTAAAATAGTCATTTTGCACAGAAAACCAACTGCTTTGCCAAGTCACTTCCTCAGCTCTCGCACTGCATTGAGGCCTTTTAGAAAAATAAACCTGATGTTTTTACACAGTCAATGATTCATAAAAGCAATTCACTGAGCGAGTCATGTCAGGTACATAACTATAAAATTACAGACATCTTAGACTGTTAGAGCACAGTAAATATGAAAAACATAAAAGTAAGATTTACAATGCAGTCATCGCCTTACTGCAGTGTGCCGGAGTTATCAAGGAATTCTAGTTTTGTTACATCTAATGAACTGAAAAAGGCACATCACATTTTCTCAAGCTGACACTTAAACCAGACATCCCTCAGAAAAAGCATATTCAAGTTGAATTACATGAAACCTCACAATGTTTTTTACGTGGTACACGACAATGTACCAAACCACTTCTCATGAACACATGATTCAGTATACAACTTTCCCTGGGGATGATCTGTAACAACGTTGAGGAATATCTCCCTTGAGGTCATAAAAAACTGATGTCAAAGGAAATGTTCTCCATTATTTACAGCAACTGTGTTTAAGGCAACGCAGCTTTTCTTCAATGAAAACAATGTTTCGGCAAATCTGCTCAGTGACCGGCTCGGCGTTGGCCACGTTCTAGCTAAAGCACATTTGACTTATCCTGATAAGAAAAAGGTTAGAGTCCAAAATTGGCACCCAATTACAAGACTATGGATTATAGGTTGGCTACAAATAATCTCACTGCACAATGCTAAACCGATCAAAGAGCAAATTTGCCAAAAAACATTTACACTTCAACGTTAAAATTTATTACAGGAGAATTTTCTATTGTTTATTTTGGAACCTTTTTTTAGTTGTCGCTGATGTATCTTGGCTTTCAAAACAAATTCCTTTGTCCAAGATCAGAAGACCGACGAGAGGTTTACGAGTTTCCGCAGAAATCCGGAGCGAGTGTTGAGTGGAGCACGTCGGTAATAGCTTCATCATCTTTCTTAGTTTGCCGTCCATTTTCCAACTGTGAATGTTCAGGTTTGTGTCTAGAGGAGGAGGAGGACTGTATGCTGAGGAAGAAACGGATAAAAACAAAATGCTTTGGTCCATGCATGGTCTATGTTGGCTGTTAAGGTTCATATATTCCAGAGCACACATGATGGCGGCTCGTATCCTAGCAGTCTTGGGGGAAGAGGTGGGGGGGATTGGAGTCCTTGTTTGCTTCTATCCGTTCTCCTTCCACAGTACTAAGTGAATGCTATGGTCGGGCATGCTGGTGGCGAACACCAGTCCAGAGTCATTGTCCCCGTCCAGGCCGTTGAGCCAGGACGTCACACCGGCCAGGAAGCTGGATCCTCGTTTGGATTTTCTGTAGGCCGGTAGAGGCCAGCGGCCCGAGATGTTCTCTGTCCTCAGGTCCATCACATACAGGAAGTGGTTGTCGAAAAGGAGCGCAAACACCTCGCCGTAGCTGAGCAGAGACAGGTTCGCTGGGTCCTGGGTTTTTATCACCCTGGGAAGATGAAAACATGATGGATTAAGAGCACCGGAAGGAGTGTGATCATGTCGTCTTATAACAATGGCGTCCCGTTGCCAGAACCCACAGTGGAAAATGTGTTAAAGTTTAACACCATGTGTGTTTAATGTGCTTCCTTATCAATAAATAACATTTACATGCCACTGTATTAGATTGCGCAGTGTATTGTTTTATCACACTTATTGTTAAGAAATAAAGTAGCCTACTGAGCGTATATATTTAATACATTGTATCACGTCCATGCCATGACATAAGCATAGCTAGTTAACGTTAGCAAACTCATAATGTTAGTATAAGTTATTTGCTGCTTAACATTGCCTAACTTTATAAGTTACAGTTATCGAAATATTAAGGTTGTATTGTTGTGTTATTAGCGTTACTGGTGGAGGTAGTCTGGCTTATTCAAACTAATGAACGAACGCATGCTATCGTATCCTGACGATCGTCTGGCGTGCACAATTTCAGACGTCCCTTCCTTCTCCAAGCTCGGGTCCGACAGAGGAGCTGGGCCTGAGCCTGGAGCTCTGTCACGAGACGCTTCTCCAATATAACAAAGTTCTTAATAAAGGAAAACTTAAGATTTTTCCGGATGTACTGTAATACACCACCGAGGAAAAAATGTATATCCAAATTGATTTCAGTCTTTTCACTCCCATAGTACTCAAATGTTACAACTCAAATGCTGTTAAATTAATAAAAGGTAATAAAATGTCACAAATTAATATATTTTACTGTTTTTTGTGATGCCATAATTATTAATTACTAATAAAAAAAACATTTTATATTGTTACATTGAAAAATTAAAAAGTATTGCATGTATAGTTTTCATATCATTTTATGTATTAAATAAGGTGCTGTGTGAGACATTGGCTGAGGAGAAAAGGCTATGTTTAATCGTTAATTAAAAAAATCCTTTGTAACTTGTCCAACAGGTCATATTTGTTATAAATTATAATCATAAATAATAGTCTGTGTTTTTTATTGTTATGCTGTTTTTATATATTAGCTATGTACTTTGTGGCATCTGCTCTATGAAGGTGCTACATAAATAAACTTACATACAAGAATAAGCTGTTTGAATTCCACAGGTTAAGTAATGTACAACAGCTACAGAGCGTGTTTTGTCATGTGTTCCTGTTTTACCTGAGAACATCAAAGCTGGCAAAGTCCCACTGATAAACCCCGAGGTCCGAGCTGCAGACGATGTAGCGTCCGTCAAACTGCAGGCGAGGCTGAAGGCTGATGCTGCGGTCCTCCGACACCGACAGCGTCTTCAAACACTTGCAGTTGATTTCTCTCCCTAAAGGCCAGACCTGCAGAGGGAACACAGTGTTTACTTTACTTACACATGAGAACGCCACCAACACAATGATAAACATTTCTTTACTCTCCAAGTGAAAACACAAGAAACGGCTGGAGACGAGGAGCCTTACCTTAATTTCATACTTGTCAACACTTAAGAGGATCAGATCACCAGGACTGTGCATCATAGATTCTACTTCACTTTTCTGTAGAAGCACCTGATGGGAGATAACAACACAAGATTTCAAAACACCGCAGGCATTTCATGGTTGGACCTCTATTGAGGTTTTCAAATGAAGCTTTTGAATGTCTGTCGTCATATTTTATGACATCATCACACTAAAAAAATGTGTACAATGGGTCAATTAATTTATGCATGAATAACATAAAACTAATTTCCTTAAACGAATGCTCGACTAGGTTGGATGAGCTGACCTTGGTGACCCACTCGGTGTGTCCAGTCAGAGTGTTGAGACAGGCGCCAGCAGACAAAGCCCAGACCTTCACGGAGAAGTCTGCAGAGCCGCTGACCAGCACGTCCAGCTCATCGTGGTAGTCCACACTGAAGACTGAGAAGAGAAACAAAATGTTTCCAGGCTCAAATGGCTTTTTAAAAATCAGTTGCAGAAAAAGGAATATTCATCAAAAGGTCATCATGTCAAACGAATTTATGTATTTCAAATATTGGGAAATGGTTGTTTACAAAAACAAAATCGATTGCACATTTAGAAGTTGCATCACACACCCACAAATTCTGCTTTTCCAGTTTACAGAAGTTTTTTTTATACGTACTTGAACACTGTACACTGCAATGAAACGTGCTTTTTAAATAAAGTTTTGTTTGCTTCTGCTTATTACACTAACTAGCCCAGAACAAATATTTGCTGAACATGTAAACCAACCTGCTCCTGTGTGGCCACGGAACTGCTGGATTTTAGCTCCTGTGCTCCACTCCCAGCATGCAATGGTGTTGTCAAAGGACCCAGTCACCAGCTTCTGCTCATCAAATTTCACCGCGGCGCAGGTGTGTGTCTGAATTCCGTAAATGCACTGCCCGGTGCGCACGTCCCATAACTTGGCAGAGAGGTCATCAGATCCTGAAAAAACAAGAGGACATCTGTGTTATTGCTGCGAGCTCTGACTGACACGCCTCTATAACATCCATTCCAGACCGACACGGGGATGTGGCTCAAACCTGCGTTCAGTGTGTATTAGCTGATCCTCTTTCACATTTTCAGGACTTCAAATTTTGTGGTAAAGGCACTTTGCTGACACCCACGAACACAGCAAGATAAGTATATAGCTACAAGCAGCAATGATCGTGGTCCAAGCAGATTGACAAAGGTGTTCGAGGATGCATATTTTATCATCTTATCAGAATCAGATCATTTATATCACATATAATTAGGGCTGCATGATTATGGCCAAAATGCTTTTTTTGCTATACTGTATATATATTGCAATATAAAAAAATACAGGAATATTCACCCTACCCTTATGTTAGCTACATTTTAAAGTTAAATGCTTCAATCTGGTGCACTTCAAGAGCAAAAGTAGCAACAATAAGAGCTAGATAAACAATTTTATGCTCTCAATTTAATCATAAACACATTGGTTGTATGAATAATATCTATATCCAGAGGTGAAGTCAAAACATCTCGGTTGGCTGTTAGTTTGGGAAGCGCTTGATTTGATATGTAGTAGTGTTTTTTTATGAGCAGAGCACACATTTTAAACATTCTTCTGTTCCTGATGTGAACCCGGGGTTAGTCTTTCAAGTGAGCTAGCAAGCACAATATCAAAGCTAATACTGGTATTGCTCGGTGTCTGCTGGACGTGTAAATAGGCAACTCATTCCCACAAAATATTTGACTCAATTAATGCAGCGAGTGGATGCAAAAACTCAAAGAATGTGTTTAATATAATGTTCAGACAGTACAATAGCCCTAATCATGAGTATCATGTTCAGGTTTTCGCTGAAGCTGTGACAGAGAGGTGTTGATTCAAACCTATGGTCATAGTTTCCAAGACTCTATATAACTCGAGGCTGATTTTAACCCAGCATTTGCGTAACTGGAAATAAACCAGAGTGTACAGTACCTGTGCAGAGGAGGCCGTCCTTATAGTAGAGGGCGTATACTCGAGCACTGTGGCCAATGAGGGACGATGTCTCAAAGGCATCCTGATCCTGCAGCTGCACCATACGCAGTTTAGCCTTCAGGTAGACCCCCTTCCAGTGTGGCGCATCCTGAATGGACTCATCGATCCTCCAGCCCAGCTCCCGACACACACCCTGCCACACCTCCGTACACGAGTTGATCACCTGCAAGGAGACGAACGCTTGTTGGAATGTTTGAACACTTTAAAAACTCACAACGGTGAATGACAAGTAATTTAAGACAGAATCTTTTTAAGACAAATGATTATTAAAGCACCCCATGACTGCATTACCAGATGTCAGGAAGCACGATATTCACCTTATTCCACCCTTTGCAGACGAGGCAGCAGGTGAGCAGGGTCTCAGGATCCAGCCAGTGGAGCAGGTAAAAGCCCAGCTCCAGGGGAAGGAGGCGCAGGAAGTCACGCTTGAGCAGTGTCTCCAGTCCATTAGACAGATGACGGAGTTGGACAGCACCACTTAAAGAAATGAGGTGGTCCAGGGACTGGTTGCGCTGCTGGTCATTCAGAGTAAGGAAAGAGGTCGAGACTGTTTCCAGCCACCCCTCAAAGGCTGCTTTCTCCATGGGCACATGAGAGCGACCTGCAACACCTACAAGAACAATGCAGGGCCTGACGTCAGCACATCATTCAAATACACAAGATGACACGAGTATCTCCAGCAGCCACAGAGTAGGAATCTGATACATAATGTGTTTGGAATAACTTGAGGGCAGAGAATTAAATTAGCCCCTGCCACCTGCCAAATAACAGGCTAAATGTTGGCTGTGGCAGGTCAAGATTTCAGGTCACCTGCCACAATGGCAGATAGGTTTTCCTTATATTAAGAAATATTATATTAAGAATATTCAGGCTGAATGAAAAGATTGGATGGGCTTATTACAGTCCTGCGACAGCCACAGATACCAGATTTTTTTATGCATTTTTTTGAGCATTTGATTTATGTATTGCTATCAGGATGTAATGGACATTTCAACAAATATAACAAAAAAATGTTTTTGAAGAAGATTACCAAGTCTAGCTTTTAGGTTACATGATATTAGGGCTTGACTTTGACTTTAGACTTTATTGTCCCACAAGGGGAAATTCTTTTTCACAGCACTGTACTTGTCGGACACCAATACATACAACAGCACACAGTAACACAGTAACAGCAACAGCAATATAACAGTGACAACAACAGAAAATGACGGACAGCAGTACACACTCAGGCCTATTCAGCGACGCCTGTTGTTTAAGGCGGTTATGACTGCAGGTATCAGGCTTTTCCCAAAGCGAGCCCTGTTGCACCTCAGTGTTCTGTACCAGTGCCCGGAGGTGGTGGGCTTACCCCTAATGCTTGTAAATGTGAAGTAAACTGCTGCCAATCATGTCAGGTAATTTACTTTTACAGGTAACTGTATCTGCTTGTGCATTCAGTCTAAGGAGATGAAACAAAAAACAAAACTTGTCTGTAAGTTTGTAAATGTGTTGTTTAAATGCCAGTTTCATTACATAACAATGAATAATATATATATGCAATATGTTGCAAGAAGTATTGACTACTTCAGTGGGCAAATATCTTGCAACTGTAGTTAAGCAGCAGCTCTATCAGTATGTGAACCACCTTGAATGTCAACTATTTACAGAAAGCAAAACACCAACAACATAATGTGAAAATGAAGATTGCAAAAGTTATAATTAATGGATTTGACAATCACAGAAATCTCATAAATAAATCATCTATCAAGTCAAATAGACAAACATTTGCTGGATGCTGGTGTTTTTCTCCCCTTTCCTCTGTTTCATATAATTGCAATTTAATAGGATGGGCTTTTAACACAACTACAGTAGTCAAACAAAATAAGCATTCATTAACCTTTAGATAAGTATTGTACTTATTATGGCTTTATGGATTTGTCACACTGACCAATATGTAAGAGTTTCATAAGCCAGAAATGCAGCCAGAGAGAACATGTGTGAAGACTTATAATAGATATAATGACTTATGATTTTGTGATATAATAACATCAATACATTTAGTAAACTGCTGCCAATCATGTCAGGTAATTCACTTTTACAGGTAACTGTATCTGCTTGTGCATTCAGTCTTAAGTTAGCTTACCTGGCTAGTTATGTTATGCAAGAAGTATTGACTACTTCAGTGGATAAATATTTTGCAACTGTAGTTAAGTAACAGTATGTAAACCACCTTGAATGACAACTATTTACAGAAAGCAAAACACCAACATCCTAAGTCATAATTAGTGGATTCGATGATGACATAAATTTGATAAATAACAATTTTGAATATCATTAACATCATCTATCAAGTGCCAAACATTTACTGGTGTTTTTCTCCTGTTTCCTCTGTTACATTTAATTGCAATTTAATACACAACTTGTCAAACAAAATAAGCATTCATTAACCTTTAGCTAAGTAATGTACTTATTATGGCTTTATGGATTCCTCACCTGTTCATCAAGGCCTATGATCTCAGCTGACTCTTCCTACACATCACTCTTTTAATTACTTAGCTATAGTTTCTCCTCTGTGTTATTTATTAGTATGATTTTGTGTGCCCCCTTTATAAAGTGTCCTTGGGTTTCTGAAAGGCGCACATAAGTCCAATTTATTATTATTATTATTATTATTATTATTATTATAACACTGACCACAATTTATAAGAGTTTCATAAGCCAGAAATGCAGCCAAATACAATATGTGTGAAGACTTGTTGGATAATAGATATAATGACTTAGATATAATCAGTTTTGTGATATAATAACATCAATAAATTTAGTAAACTGCTGCCAATCATGTCAGGTAATTTACTTTTACAGGTAACTGTACCTGCTTGTGCATTCAGTCTTAAGTTAGCAAACCTGGCTAGTTATGTTATGCAAGAAGTATTGACTACTTCAGTGGATAAATATTTTGCAACTGTAGTTAAGTAACAGCATGTAAACCACCTTGAATGTCAACTATTTACAGAAAGCAAAACACCAACATCCTAAGTCATAATTAGTGGATTCGATGATGACATAAATTTGATAAATAACAATTTTGAATATCATTAATATCATCTATCAATTGCCAAACATGTACTGGATACTGGTGTTTTTCTCTTGTTACATTTAAATGCAATTTAATAAACAACTGGTGAAACAACATAAGCATTCATTAACCTTTAGTTAAGTAATGTACCTTTATCACACAGTTTCATGCAGCCAGAGAGAATATGTGTGAAGACTTGTTGTATAATACATATACTGGTTTAGTAAACTGCTGCCAATCATGTCAGGTAAATCACTTTTACAGGTAACTGTAAGTCTTAAGTTAGCTCACCTGGCTAGTTATGTTAGCTAAGTAACACTATATGGTTAACATCCAAGCAGGCAAATGAACACTTATCTGCTGCTGCTAGTAAATAAAGTCACATTTAAACTCGTTAATGAGCACCGACCTGAGAGTTGCAGGAGTTTCTTGGCTGTCTGTAGTGAGTTCACATAGCTGTGGAAGTTAGCAGGTCGGAAGCTAACAAGCTAACCTGTCAGCAGAGCAAGTTGAAGAGGATTGTCTCAGTCAAACTCGCCTCGTAGCGAACCAAAGCTAACCACCATGATGAGAAGACTTCATTCTGCTAACAGAGAATTACATAGTGTTTCTAAAGGAGTCGTTTTGTATCCAAACAGGGGGTTTGTAGGTTGTAGTAGTGTGTAGAGAGACAGCAGCTTCTGCTCTGACAGCATGAAAACGATAATGGAAACGCTATCTGTGTAAGGAAGGGTTAATTTCACCCTCAGTTTTCTCTTACAGGAGCGAGTCAGAGTATTTAGCAAACTGTCTTTCTGGCAATAATGCGCAATAAGTCGACATATTCAACATACTGAGTAAAGTATCACTACTATATGTATTTGCTACACATATATATGATTTTATGTTTGTTTTGTAGCTGACAGTTGCCTTGGTATTTTTCTCTTCATGTCTGTAAGACAAAGCTGCGGGCCTCGAAGCTATATATTATCAAGTACTAGCTTCCGGTGTCGCGCACAATATGGACCGGTGTGAAATATGTGTGCTTCCGCCTGGCTCTCTCAGTGGTTCCGCTATATATCTTATATATTTATATTTATATGTATTTATTTATTTATTTATATATATAAATATATATATATATATATATATATATATATATATATATATATAAATATATATATATATATATATATATATATATATATATATATATATATATATATATATATATATATATATATATATATTTATATATATAAATAAATAAATAAATAAATATATATATATATATAAATATATTTATATATATATATATATAAATATATATATATATATAAATAAATATATATATAAAATTTAAAAATAAAATATATATATATATATATATATATATATATATATATATATATATATATATATATATATATATATATATATATATATATATATATATATATATATATATATATAAATAAATATATATATATATATATATATATTTATATATATATATATATAAATATATATATATATATAAATAAATATATATATAAAATTTAAAAATAAAATATATATATATATATATATATATATATATATATATGAACTACGTACACTACAGTATCTTCCATAAATCACTAAAATGTTTCAAATAAGTGAAGCATTCTTGCATCTAAGAGAAATGATGTGTATTTTTAGACAGATTTCATACAGTTTCCATCTCCAGTACATATATACGGTTACACTCTTGTTGGTTTACAAAGAAATTATGTTTGATATTCCAAAGTTGAAACTATGCAGCATTGATCCTGAATACTGTGTGCTCTTTTTTTTTTTTTTTTGGTCTTTTGTCATGTGATTGAGGATAAATGCTGAAAGCACAGTTTCAAGAAAAAGCATGAGACTTAAATGTACAGCAAGAAAAGAATGTATAAAATATATAAATAAATCCATATATATATATATATTTTTTTTTTTTTTTTTTTTAATTGAAGATAATTCATTTACAAACATTAAGGCATTGTAATCTAAACTCAATACGTCTAACATACAAGGCACAATTGGTTAGGAAAGATAACTTAAATTATACAAAATAATATAATAACAAAAATAAAAGAGGGTGGAAAATAATTAAAGGAACAAAAAAATAAATGCATAAATAAATAAATGCATAAATAGATAAATAAATAAATAAATAAATAAATAAATAAATAAATAAATAAATAATAAGACTGAACTCTTCCATAGTAGCTCTAGGGGTCATCCGCTATATATCAGCAGGTTCCCTTTTGAGCTACGACACAATGTTCAGGTAAAATGGGACAATATAAAAAGAGGACAACACAGTAATTTCAGCTGAAATCATTTTAATTTTAACAGTGAATTAATAATAACTATTGTCTTTCGTGTGCCATAGCCATAGTAACAACAGCATAACTACACGGACAATGGGACGGATGGATGGACAACACGTAAACGTAATGCCTCCGGCCACGGCTGTCGCTGATGTGGAGGCATAAAAACACTCCCACAATGCAACCTGATAGTGTTTTTTCACTAGACCCTTCCTGCCTGGTAAACGCCCACATGCCTTTTAAACTCCACACCTCTACATGTTTTTATCAAAATCCAAGAGCAATATTTTCCACAATTCAAACTGAACCTTACAGATTAGACTGATTTAAACTATAATCTGAATAGTTTGTCACACAGTACATCAGTTCCAGCGCCCTCGCACCAGAAATGTTAGGAGTTTCATATTCATCTCCTGAAGCTTTATATGATGCCAAGGCTTAGGCCCGGTTAGGTATTCTTTGAACTAAATCTTTTGTTTCCCGAAGAATTCACATTTCTGGGCTTGTGTCCAAATCTAATGGCCAACACTGGAATTCCAGTGAAGTGGGTAACCGCTCTGGCAACCTTCCCAACACCTCTTTGTGTCAAGGATCTACAACCTGGCGAAGCAATCTCAACAACTTTCACCTTCTCACTGGGCTGCAGTTGGCATTCTTTTTGGGCCAAAAGTCATTCCGATAAGCTGCACCGTATAATAGATGATTGACAGTTCCCTCCTTCACTCAGACATCAACAGGAACCCTTCCGATACCAACGGTCAGATTAATCCTCTGAGAACCACATAGACATGTCTTTTTTAGGGGGGAACAGGAGGTCTTTAGGGGGAGATAGCAGGTCAGCAGTTTGTACAGAAAGCAAACAACTGCATGGCTTTTGCCCCAAACTGCATGTGATATCATAAAGTGGGCATGTCTGTAAAGGGGAGACTCGTAGGTACCCATAGAACCCATTTCATTCACGTATCTTAAAGGTCCCATATCGTGCTCATTTTCAAGTTCATAAATGTATTTTGTGAACATGTTTCTACTAGAACATGTTTACATGCTGTAATGTTAAAAAATATCTTTATTTTCCTCATACTGTCTGCCTGAATATGCCTGTATTCACCCTCTGTCTGAAACGCTCCGTTTTAATGCATTTCAGCAGAATGGCAACCGAATTGCGTTGCTAGGCAACAGTTTGGGTCCATGTTTACTTCCTGTCAGCTGATGTTATTTACATACACTGCAACAGGAAATAAACTTGGACAGATATCGAATGTTTAGGTTTAAAACCGCGTAATGGTCTAAATAATGTATAGTTGTGACATCACAAATGGACAGAAATCCTAACGGCTTGTTTCAAACGCACAATTTCTGAATACTGGCTGTGTGTATTTCTCTGTATATTGAGCGTTTTGATAGTTTAACAGTATTTATATAGCACTTAAACCTGCTTTATAATATGAAAGACCTGAAAATCGCACTTTTTACAATATGGGACCTTTAAGGTCAGAGGTCAAGGGACCCCTCTGAAATTGGCCATGTCAGTTTTTCCCTTGTCAAAATTTTGCCTGACTTTGGAGCGTTATTTAGCCTCCATCCTGACAAAATAGAATGACATTTGGTATTTGGATTCCTTAGATTTTCTAGTTTCTTCTGATACCAGTTCCTTTCTCTAGCTCTAAAACTGAGCCTGGTACAGCCTCTGAAAGACAGAAAAAGTCGGCAATCCCGTGGGTCTCAGAAGGTTAAGCTGCTATGGGCTGATGGGCCCCTATTTACCACCTGAGTGAATGAATACAACTTTGCTTCTGGTTTTAAAACTAGAAAAACACAGTGGCTGTTGTGGAATTTTTCAAATTCCTTATACGCAACAATAACAGTTTCTGAGTACATTTAAAGAGAGGCCATACAGTTGAGTTCATCCTATCTGTAACTCATAGTTTAAAGTTCAGAAGTTTAAAAGTTGGCAGTCACATCTAAACACTGCATGATTCATCATTGAACTATGATTAGATTTAAGGTGAAAAAACATGAGTCTTACACAGTCATAAGTCATGTCTGTGCTGTCCTGGCACAGAGTGTCATGTCCTGATCAGCTCTTCATGTTAAACAGGAAACTTGTTCAGAACACTGACACCAAAAAGTAGATTGATCCGGGTGACATAGCTCATGACCTCAAAGATGCAAGGAGCGTTGTGTTTCACTTGACATTATGGATGACTAATGGATCCCGTTAAAAAACACTTGTTATTTATATTACTCACTCCTGTTGTGGTTTACCGCTCCGTCAGTATCTGTTACTGATCAGGAAGCTCTCAAGGACAGAACAGCAGATCTGCTGCAATAGTCTATTCCCTCTGTGTTTAACATGTGTCATTCTGTATTTTCACACAGCTTGCATTCATTTTATTTTATGAACTGGAAGAACATCCGACGAAAGGTTTCAGTTTGACTTAATGTGTTTATTTGCTGGAATTCCGGTATATTTTATCACTTAACTGGAAGTTGGTCAGTGATAAAGCATTTGCAGGGATGAACCTGTAGGGCTGTGAGCTGTGACCTCAAGATATGTGAATGAAAATGGGTTCTCTGGGTACCCACGAGTCTCCCCTTTACAGACATGCCAACTTTATGATAATCACATGCAGTTTTTTTCATGCAGTATAAATGTTTTATTTTCGCCTATTCTAAAATGATATATTTGAATATTTCTGCATACTGGGGTCCCTAAACAGTCTTGGAATTGCATAAATTGGGTATCACTGTAAAGCTGAGACTCTTGTGGATCCAATTATTCAGAGGATGGATGGCTTTCCTGGGTAGATTGACAATAAGGGGGTTTCTGAGAAGTTTACACATCAGGAGTGCTCGCCATCCAAATGCCGAAAAAAGTCTTTCAGAAATCTCCAAAAGTTTTTGATACCAAATCACAGCATGGCTTTTTCTATGGTGTTCCTCAAGGTCTTGGTGTCTTAATGTGGTATTCTGGAGGAATTATTGATAATTTTTATCAATTCTCAAGTGGTAAAAAATATTTAAATTTAACACCAAATCTGTGTAACAAATGGTATCAACCCAAAAATTGCAGCAACAACTTATGAGCCATAATAGAGCATGGGGATGACCATCATATAAGAACATATGCGATGTCTGTAAGAATAGACATCTTTATTGTCCACTTGCATGAAAATTTGTCTTTGGCTTCACAGACATACATACACTTAAAAGTTTCCTTTGCCATGGGTTAAATTACATGAGATTAGGGGAAAAAAATAAATAAAAAATAAGTAATAATAATAAATACAATGATAAATACCATAATGTATTTTTTTTGGTGGGCCAAAGGGTGGGGATGAAACAGTTAACACTTATGTAATAAATGCAGCAAAAAAAATAAAATAAATAATAATAATCAATAAAAAAGTGTGAGATCACAATGCAACACACTGAGTAGGCCAATTAAATATGTGCAAGCACACATTCCTGGTAGATAACTTTAACATGAACACCGTACTGTTTTCCTCATGATCACTGATACAGAGGATACAATGATTGTTGATAACAACTTTCCAGAGTTGTAAGATCCAGTCTCATATCACTATAACCTGCTGAGCAGCGTTCTGGTGTCACAGATCTACAGCATTACACAAACTTCACTTTTTGTGTTTCATCTTCTCACTGATCCCTGAAGTAACACACCAACAGAGACCCTTGTGGTTTTTAACCCAGTGCCATTCTCAGGATGAATGCCCGTCTAGAGTTTGAGTGTACCCAAATGCACAATATCCGAATCATGTGCCAGTTTACTGTAGGTGACGTAAAGTTCATGGGTGCAAATCTGTCTGGTAGGCCGTGGGGTGTCAGGCACAGCTGGTGTTTAGGGAGGGGTGAGGGTTGTGGAGGGAGCGAAGGGGGGGTAACAAGTCCCTAACAGGCTAAGTGATGGATGTCTGACTGCTAAGCTCCATGCTACAAAGGAGCCACTAAAGCTGCTGAAGACACTAATGAGACAGAGTCTAAAACCTGGCCTGGATTCACTGGACTGCACAGGTTAACACGAGGCCGGAGGCTGATTGGTTCACACAGGACGACCGGTGGATTTAGGCCAACGTGCCTTCAGTTAAAGGAGGACGTGTGAATATAATCACGATTTGTCATTCAAATCTGTCAACATTGGTGAGTGTAGAAAACTTAACTTAAATTTAACTTCTTTTTTTTTTTTAATTATTATAAATTATAAAAACACATTATAAAGCATTTTATAATGACTTATAAGGTCAAGTATTAGAAGACTTCCTAATTGCTGGTTACTCACTGACATATTTTTTGCAAGGACCATAGAGTATTATAATTCCCATAGTTGCAATACATTATAATCTTTTTTTATAATGCATTTTAATCACATTACATTAGTGGAATATAAATGCCCGTCATTCAGTTGTTCATCATCAAAAAACTGTCAAATTGGAGTACACATTGGAGGCAAGTCCTACTCACGGACTGACTTATAACCCGCTTGTAATGTATTATATCTGCCTATACCGCAGGAATTTCATCACTTCACTTCAAACACCAAATGACCCCTCAGAGTAATTTATAATTACATTATAACAAGATTATAATGTAAATGTACACAATTATAATGTATTACAACTATGGTAATTATATATATGATCCTTGCAAAAATATAGAATTATGATACTTGATCTTCTAAGTCATTATAAAATGCTTTATAATGAGTTATGATTATTGTTATAAAGCATTATGAATATTTATGAGTGCTTATAACTATGATTATAAACAGTGCTATAAGCAGATTATAACATAATATAAGAATATTTATAAGTATGGCTGTCAAAGTTAACACAAAAACATGCGAACGCAATGTATTTTAACTCCACTAATTTCTTTAAAGTATTAACGCATCTTATGATTTTTATGTTGTGGCGGGTTTTAAAGCTAGAGAAAAGATACTGACATAATATAAAAAAAAACAAACATAAGGAATCCATTGGTACCAAACATGTCATACTAGCTTGTCGCAGAGGAGACTAAATAATGCTACAAAGTTCTGCTTCATTTTGGCAAGGAAAAACTGGCATGACCATTTTCAAAGGGGTCCCTTGACCTCTGACCTCAAGATATGTGAATGAAAATGGGTTCAATGGATACCCATGAGTCTCCCGTTAAGGTTAAATTTGAACAGATAAAAATGAATCGGGATTAAATGTCTGAATCAATTGACAGCCCTAATATCTATAATGCCTTCTAAACACGGGCGTCATAGAGAGAGTAACCTCCCTTTTCAAAAGGAGCTCAGGGAATGAGCATGCGTATTAGCAGGTGTTAATCCAGCTCATGTTTTCCTGTCGTCTCTCCGCTCTCATGGCTGATTACACTCTGTGAGTGCAGAGCAGGGAGGAGGGCTGTCTGTTTGAGTCCGGTGCTGCACTCATTAGTAGCCAAGCATGGGCAGTGTGTAACATGCCAGCCTCTAAACACAGGGCAACAGCAACACAGTGAGGAGCGTCTCCACCACACAGCAGCATGTCACCACATTAGGGACTTCTCACTTCTACTTTTTCCCCCCTAAATATCACCTAGTGGCTTTACCATGGAGCTGGGGAAAGTTCATCTGAATCTAAAGACACTACTGCTGACGATGATGATGTTCAAATGGGGTGAGTACAGTTCAGTTTTGAAGTGTATGATCATTTCTGTGTAATTGTAATTGAATGTTAAAGTACTGAGGGGAGATTCTGTGTGGTTACATGTTGTTTGAAGTTAGTGTTTAATCCCTTTTCTCCTGTGAAAGCAACAGGTTACACAGAAAGAGTTATTACAAGGATGTAGATATCCACAGGAACTATTCTACCTCACATACTGAAAGCAACAGAATACATATTAGTGCTCGTGTTTTATCATTCACTGGTTGACTGGCCTCAGGATTGTCCCTCTCAGAGGTGCTGCTCTATCAACGGTGCACAAGATGGTTTTGGGAGGTGCTTATTGGACTGTTTTATGCTCCCACTATATTATAGGAGACTCAAATAGATGGAGACAAGTTGGGGGTGGTTCGTCCTTTGTTACTTACAACAATGATGAGAGGATTGGCGTGTATCCAGTGGATTTTCACAATACTGAGGATCCTCGAGCATGCGGAGGATAATTACTGTAATTACTGACGCTGCGTGATGTTTTGTGGACAAATATCTTCCCTGGAGTCTCAAACATTGGCAGCTGGTTCATGATTCGATCGTTGATTGAAGAAGATGTTTGTAGGCTACATTTATTTCAGTTTTGTTTTTTCTACTAGCTCTAGCTTTCTATCAGATTTGACACATGACTGGTTCAGAATCGGAGGCAGTGCTCTCAGTCATGCACACTCAAAACAGAGCAAACAGGGATGAGAATCTCATTCATATCTGTCTGCGCATGAATGGAGGAGCAGAATGAGGTCACAAAAGGGCCAGAGAGTTTACATTTTGTTGTTTTTTTTGTTTAAGTAATGTTCCATCGAGTTTGATTTTTGAATGCCAAAGAAACATCAGACAGAAAACTCATCTCTATAATATGACTCAGGGCTCACTGTTCAGAAATATTTACTCAGATTTAATGCCTATGGTGGTGTGTTCGTTATACTATGACACTTTTCCTAAAATTAGATTTAAAAAATCTCAATATATCACAATTTATTATACGATGATACGTATTAAATTGATTTGTGACAGAGAAAGATAGAAAAGCAGGTGATGCTCATCATCCAAACCAAATATAGTAAAGCAGATCCTGCTCTTGGTTCACTAGTACGACTCATGTAAAGGTGAAAGTAAACGTGCAGGTTTCTTGATAATGTTACTTTAATAAATGAAATTAAACTGGTTTAAAGGAGGTGGAGGAGAAGGATAAGAGCAATAAGGGAAAGGGTTGTGCAGTATGAAAGCTAAAACACTTGATTTTGGATTGTTTCATCGTTGAAAAAGCGAGATGTAGGCTGATGGGGATCTTTGGGTGATGAGAACAATAAACTGCACTAATTTGCAATTACACATCAGATGAATCTTTTATTTGATATGGTCTGTTTGGGCAAAATCTTTGAAACATTCATTCTTTTATCGCGACCCTTGAGGCACATCATACATCCAACACAGTCTCACGGCAGTTTAATCTATTTGATTCGTGTACATAGACACGAATTTCCCTTTTTTTGTGACGCTCAGCACGACTTTGAATGTCCAGCAACAGGTGACGCACGTGTCAATTTCCACTCCAGTCTTTTCAAAATAAACCTTGGTTAGGTTTAGGCAACAAACTACTTAGTTTCTACTTGGCTGCAGTTTGGGTTTTTAATAACACCGGAAGTGCCATAACTTATACAGAAGTTACTTGACTTATAAACCAACTTTGACTTGTGGTTTCACACGGGACACAAACAGTGCTCTTCCTCCCTACAAGGCGTTCACCGCTCCCAATTATGTGGATTACATACAAATTGATTTTGTGCTGACCATCATGAAAAAAATTTGAAATTTGTGTCTATTTACACAAATAAATGCATTAATTCTGTGATAATTTCATAAACTGCTGTGCGACTGGGCTGCATGATCCAGTGATGAGATATGATGATATGAGCTCGCATGCACAGTCATATTTAACAGTGTAATTTAATGAACTCCAGAGCCTGAACCCAGTTGTTGATGTTTGTATTTATAGAACCCAGTGCCTCTTTTATTACAGCAAAGTGTAGACAAGCTCTGCTTTCTGTCTGCTTCATGCTCGTCATTTCATTTACAGAAATTAAAACTAGATTAGCTGCTAATCTGACTCAGAGGGAGGTCAGAGACAAAAGACAGATTATTGCAGTTTAAAGGATGATATCATTGAGAGTGACAGACAGAACGCTCTGTTTGTGGAACGCAGTAGCTGAGCTGTGGACCTCAAAAGAAGATGATAACAATGCTGCTTTTTAAAACAGTTTAGGAGCTTTCTCACCAGTTGATGGTAGAGAGGCAGACAGGAAACCAGAGGAGAGAGAGGGGTATATGGCATGCGTCTTAAACACTCCGGGTGTGACAGTATTAACCAGAGCTGTGTCAGGTGAATGAGACATCTGTCCCCACTGTCTGATCTGTGTCCTCTGTGTCACGTCTGATACTGTAGGTGTCTGAACAGTCAGGATCAACCTTGTGTGGGTATTTCGTGGATTACCTTGAATGATGGACAGGTCGTAATGTTGTATGTGACACTGCGTGTGTGTGTCTGGGTTTGTGCTCCAGTTTAAATCTGTATTCAAGGTTTTTTCAAGCACTGGTCAATTTTGCGATTTTTGGCTATTTTGCTTCCATAACATGGAACATATTAGGTGATTTACTACTTTGTCTATCTGCATCTGTAGATTTCTCCTACATAGAGTGCTACAGGAATGAGCAGGTCTAGATCGTACTCTATAATTTAGAGACCCAACAAGAGATCCCCCATGAGCATGCACTAGGTGGAACAGTGGCGAGAAAAAACGTCCCTTTAACGGGTAGAAACCTTGTGCAGAGCCATGCAAGACGAGAAAGCACAAAGACTTCAGGGAAGAAATCAAGTAACATGCATGAATGGGACATGAATGCATACAGATGGAGAGAGAAAGAAGGAGAGAGGAGCTCAGGGTACGTGTCCTTAGGCTCCGTCCTTTCCACGCTTCCCATTCATTGTCTATGTAAGCAGCTGTACAATGCATTCTGGTAGCGTGGCGGCGTGATTCGAGATAAGGACCGTCACGTCGGCCGCTCGTCATTTGCATAAAGTTAAGGTCTAGGCTACTTTATGCAAAACACGGGCGTCCGACACGACTCTCCGTTTTTGGAAACTCCTGAGAAACTTTTAAACTAAATGTTGTTGATCTAAAATAAAGACACATTCAGCAACTGCATGGCTTATTTCTCGCATAAAATGTTTTCACAACTATTATCATGAAATAAGAGAAGAAAGTTTGCAAACGAGCCGCCATATTTTTTCGGGTTTGAAAGCTGGGAGCAGCAGCCCTCGAGGGAAAGCGTTCGTCCAATCAGGTGCCTTGTGTCTAGTGGCAGCCCATCAAGCGTCCAATGCTGGGACGTACACATACGTACCATTAGTGTGTCATAGGAAGTCCCCCCGGCAGTCTAGGCCTATAGCTGCATAACTAGGGGCTGGTCCAAGGCAGCCTGAGCCAGCCTTGGGCCAGCCCTAACTCTAAGTGTTATCAAAGAGGAAAGTCTTAAACCTACTCTTAAATGTTGGGCAGTGTTAGGTAATAGGGTACTCTGAGCTCTTTAAGATATATTGTTGCCTGAACGTTTAGGGCTTTGTAGGTGAGGAGGATGATTTTAAATTATATTCTGGATTTTACTGAGAGCCAGTGCAGAGAAGCTAATAGAAAAAGAGAAATATCATCCCTTTTCCTCGTCAGTACACGTGCTGCAACTTTCTGGATTAACTGGAGAGTCTTAAGAGACTTATTGGAGAAGCCTGATAATAAGGAGTATGTGAGAAGAGTATGTGAGAGTCAATATGGTGACAGATAGTGGACACATGCTAGAGGGTGGATTGAAGCTGTAATCTGTGCAGGTATCCTGCCTACCGGAGATTAGAGGAGCAAGGGGATTGGCCCAAAGAGGCCAGAGGGATTACAACATGGAAAGGCTCTGGAGGTCAGGCAGGCCATCAAACCTGTTCGGGTGAAAGAGGGGGAGAAAAAGTAGGATGAAGATTAGAAGTGGGGGAGTGTGGAGGAGGAGAAGGTGAAGACGTGGATAAAAACGGGGGGAAACAGTGAAAACCGAAGCAGTGACGAAGAAGAGACAAAAATGAGAGAATGAGCAACAGACATGATTACACATCTAAATACATATAAAACCAGAAAATATTTGGTTATTATCACAAAAAATAATCAGTATTTTAAATGTCAAATGTAGGCTTTTTAAGATTACATTTTTTATTTGCATTGATTTTTATCTAGTTTTATAGCGTCATTATACTTTAATGAGAAATACAGTATCATAGCAATTTGCATTCAGTAGTGTGTCCTTATGTACCCTCCTATCAGAGACCTGCAATTAATGTTTGCTTTTTTATTCACTGTAAATGTGATCTTTACCTAACCTTAACCAAGTAATTAAGTTGCCTAACCCTTAATCTCGGTCTGACGACGTTAAGCCTCTGCAGGGGGCAAGGCGCTATATTTCTGGGGCTCTGGTGTAGCCAGAGGATATCCGGGCCAAGACTTTCTTTTCCGTTCACTGCTCATTGTTTATAGTCTGATTAAGTCTGATTAGCAACGTAAGATGCGAGACTGGAGTTGAGAGATGAAGTGTACGACCGGATTGTTTCACAAGTAGCTAGTTTACAAGCTAACATTAAACCATCTCCATCATCAGATGCCCCTTTTGCTCTAATAAGAATGGCTAAAACATATTGTTTAAACTAGGGCTGTCAAAGTTGACGTGATAATAAAGTGTTAACACAAATTTCTTTAACGCATCTTGCGATTTTAAATGAACCTCTTAAAAATCCGATGGGTTTTTGAAAACCAGAAGAAATTAAACTGGTTGAAGCTGCAGATACTGGCATGAGTATGAGGAGTCAATTGGTACCAACCATGTCATACTAGCATGTCAGGAAGGAGGCTAAATAACGCTCCAAACCTACGCTAAATTTTGGCGAGAAAAACTGTCATGGCAATTTTCAAAGGGCTCCTTTGACCTCTGACCTCAAGATATGTGAATGAAAATGGTTTCGATGGGTACCCACGAGTCTCCCCTTTACAGACATGCCCACTTTATGATAATTACATGCAGTATTGGGCAAGTCATAGTCAAGTCAGCACACTGACACACTGACAGCTGTTGTTACCTGTTGGACTGCAGTTTTTATGATTTGAGCATATTGTTTATGCTAAATGCAGTACCTGTGAGGGTTTCTGGACAATATTTGTCATTGTTTTGTGTTGAACAGGAACGTAATTTTGTAGGAGACAGGGTTGGACACGGAAACATCACGATCAGAATTTTCGAATGGACATCAATGAAATCAAGGATTTGAACTTGTAAATATGCACACTCACATTGTGAACCTTCCTAATAACACATAATTGGACGGTGTTTCTCGACCAATGTTTGACCAAACAGCACTTATGTTAAGTTTCTTATCAAGCAAGCAAAGGATCACCTCCTCAATCAATTAGCATGTTTATCCTGGTCTCCTTCTCACATCAGGGAGACTTGAGCCTAATCTTGAAACCCTCGACAGCCACCTGGGACTCTTCTAGTCCGCAGGCGGGCAGCTAACACTCCCCTATACAGCCCACTGTAATCTGTTAAATTCAAACACGGTTAGTGTCTACAGTTAACACTGAGGGGAAGATGTACATCGACAACGATTGGTAATGACAACAACCTTCTGCTTCAGAAGGGTGACACTGGGCCACGGTTGTAAAGCTGCATTTACCGGGCAGACCTGAGACCAGCTGCCAAAGAGCATGTGGAATGTATAGAAAAGTTCAATCATGGGGTTATGGGTTATGGTATAGGACAAATGAGGTGTTGGAACGACTGCTGATGCTCACTGCCTGGGGCATTTAGGGGCTATTTTGGTCAAAGTCAACGCAATAACGTGTTTACGCAAATTCGTTTTAACGCCACTAATTTCTTTAACGCAACTTGCGATTTTTAGGTTGTAGGTCAGTTTTAAAGCTAGAGAGAAGATACTGGCATCATGTGAAGCAAGAAAACCTGAGGAATCCATTGGTACCAACCTTGTTATATTGCTGTTGCTTGTCGCGAAGGAGGCTAAATGAAATAAAAAAATATTGGTCATTGTTTTGTTTTGTTAATTGATTTCCAGTATTAAATATATACTGTACATGCATTTGCATAAAGCAAGCATATTTGCCAACTTAAATACTTAACAAATCTCTATTTAAGGTACATTTTGAACATATAAAAAATGTGTGATTAATTTTGGAAATGATTACATCTATCTTTTCCCAATAAATATTGACTTTTGGACTTTGCAACACTCTTATTATAAATGTTTGGATCACATGTGTTGGAAACAATCCTCCGCAGCCACCACTGGAATCTAATTCCAATTATCCAGTAAGTGTGTTATTATGATTTTAATTATACATGTGCAAATGTAACTTTGACAACCTCAGAGCAGACAAATCCTGGCACAAACCCTGTGATCTTGCAGCAAGAGTGCGGCTCATTGATGTGAACCCGTTGTCACTAAAGCGTAGACCCCACCTTCCGGTTCCCCCCAGGTTAACACTGTTATCTCGGTCAGCACTTTCCCCATTGTTTGCAGAGTTAGCACCGTTAGCATCGTTAGCTGCAAGCCACCATGTTGAGAGCCGTTGAGAGGCAATAGAAATGCTACCAATCCCGTATTTAGCACCTTTAAGAAAATGTAGTTTTCATGGCCTTTAAACCAAATGGATTGTCCTGAATGAGCTAGTGTATAACATAGCTGAGTTCAAATAACAAACACTGGACACCTGCTCATTGAGCTTGATCCTCAGGGAGAGAATACAACTTATGTTAGTCTTGGTTTTGACTCAGCTTTGTCTTTATGAAGTTGTAATCATGTGTTTGTATTAATATATCCTCACTCACGATCTGATCTCTTCTGCCTGTAATGATACAGTAAGAGGTGCCAAACATATTTATGGGTTTCTGAAAGGTTAAATAATCTGATTTTATCTCTCTCTTGTTCTTGCAAAAAGCCCAATGATGGCCAAACTTTTGCAACAACTAATAAAAGTGACTTTCTCACCACTAGTTTATCTCATTAAATATTCTCTGTCTCTCTCTGCCCCCTCCTTCTTCCCCTCCATAACTCCCTTCACTGTTAATATCTTCCACTTCAGTGAGGATTTGCAAACAGGACACTGATCAAAGTGTTGGGGGCTGGGAGGCTGGGCGTATAGTGGATGGGGGGCGGGGGGATTTTGGACGGCGTGTTGAGATTGCCCTAATAAAAGGAATGTGGACTGATTCCCCAGAGACCTTGTGGCATTGGCTGGCGAGGGGAGACAGCATATGTATTGTAACTCCACAGTGACATAAAGAACGTCCCCCCGGGCTGAGAGAGTGGCTATTCATGGAGGATAATGCACAGTACAGTCATTATTTGCACTGGCTACAAGCTAATTGAGACAAGAAACACATTGATGGCTAATAAAAGGACCAGCCTTTTGTGCTCATTAACAGTGAAACTTGTGCCTGAATGTTGTGAAACAACAATAAAAATCCCACAAGTGGCCCCTCTAGGCCAGATTATAAAACAATGGGCTCCTGGGTAGGTCCCCTAGTCCTACCTACCAGCATCCCCCTGCAGGAGCTTTTGACCTGAGATCAGCTGCCACTCACTCACTCACTCATCCGCTTATCCGGGGTCGGGTCGCGGGGGCAACAGCTCCAGCAGGGGACCCCAAACTCCCCTTTCCCGTGCCACATTAACAAGCTCTGACTGGTGTATCCCGAGGCGTTCCCAGCTGACAAAGAGCATGTCAAAAATAAAGAAAAACTTCAATCATGGGGTGATGGGTTATGGTATAAGACAAATGAGGTGTTGGAACGCCTGCTGATGCTCACTGCCTGGGGCTTTTTTTTTGGCTATTTTGGATTTATTAAGACACACTTACATGTGCATGTTATATTTTAAACTGTAATCATTTTTATTAGGGCTGTCAAAGTTAACGCAATAGTAACACGTTAACCCAAATTCGTTTTAATGCCACTAATTCCTTTAACGCATTAACGCAACTTGCGATTATTAGGTTGTAGCTCAGTTTTAAAGCTAGAGAGAAGATACAAGTATCATGAAACTAGAAAAACCTGAGGAATCCATTCGTACCAACCATGTCATACTAGCTTGTCGTGAAGGAGGTTAAATAACGCTCCAAACTTGCGAAAAACTTTTGGCGAGGAAAAACTGGCATGGCCATTTTCAAAGGGGTCCCTTGACCTCTGACCTCAAGATATGTGAATGAAAATGGGTTCTATGGGTACCCACGAGTCTCCCCTTTACAGACATGCCCACTTTATGATAATCACATGCAGTCTTGGGGCAAGTCAGCACACTGACACACACAGCTTTTGTCTTTTAGTTCAGACAATGTCTTGGACATTAGAACGTTTTTTTCGCAATCATTATCAACTGATCTGGAGTTGCAGGAAAGGCTGGAGTGGCTTGAGTCAAGAATTAATACCTAAAACTAGAAGGGCACTTGGAGATTGCAGACCTCCGCCAAGGCCATGCCATATCTCCCAATGTTAACAAAAGTCAAAAATAATGCATGTCTCCGCCACGTGATTCAGATCCACAATTTAATGGGTTCTTCCTTGGCGCATGCTACACCCTTCCACCAAGTTCCATGAAAATCTGGCTTGTAGTTTCTCCGTAATCCTGCTGACAAACAGACGAATGAACCAAACCGTAAGCGTAACCCCCTTGGCGGATCGGAAGTTTAGCTGTACAGTATGTGTCAGGATTTAACACGTCTACATCCGAACATCAGTGCCAGGACTCTCGTACCAAGATAGTGAGAGCAGATTAGAGGGAATGTCAGAATGAATAAGTGTAACAGGTTTAAAAGCAAAGCAGGTGATTTATTTCAGTCACACTTGGTCATCAGGTCCTAAAATGAGCAGGATCATCATGGATGACTGGGTCATTTCCGGTCATCCACTTCCACTTTGTTGCTGCTAATGGAGACATTATTAAATAATGTTTATAATAAAGTAATTTTTTATCAATTTTGAGGTAAATATTGGGGTAATTTGGCAGTAATTCCAAAGAAATTTCAAATAGGTTACTTGCTAATTATCACCTAATTACCATGAAATTTGCGGACCTGTAAAATGAAGTGTTTCTGAGACACCTTGAGGAAACACTGCTCTGTAGTAGATATGTTCTTAACATGCATGAATTCATCCTTAGCATAACATTTCCTTTGTTTTTCAGGAATCCTCTGCAATGCCACTTCAGACAAATGTTTGTCTGCCCCATGCCAGAATGAAGCTACCTGTGTGGACACCATGGACGATTACGCCTGTATCTGCACCAGAAACGGGGTCCGATACATGGGCAAAAACTGTGATGAACTCTATGACGCCTGCTCCTTTGCTCCATGTGAGGACTGCACCAGCACCCCTGGCACCGCACAATACCACTGCATCTGCCCGGATGGACTAACAGGTGATAACTGCACAGAAGAGGTGGACGAATGTCAGAGCAACCCGTGCTCCGAACCCCGCTCTCTGTGCGTAGACCAGCTCAACGGATACTTCTGCAGATGTCCTCCCGGGTTCGGAGGATGGGACTGCATGACGCACGTGACCGACTGCATCGACGAACCCTGCAGGAACAACGGGATTTGTGAACTACGACGAGAGGGCTTCGAATGCCGCTGCGCGCCGGGATTCGAGGGGAAGACGTGCGAGGAAGACGTGAACGAGTGTTCGTCGGAGCCCTGTCAGAACGGAGCGATCTGTATAGACGGAGTGGCAAAGTTCCACTGCTTCTGTGTGCCGGGTTTTCAGGGTTACAACTGTGAAATCGACATCAACGAGTGTGCTTCACGACCCTGTGAGAACAACGCCACCTGCATCAATGAGAAGGACCACTATGAGTGTGAGTGCCTGGTGGGCTTCGAAGGTACATCCAAAAGTCACACACACACACAAACACACATGGATGTACAGTACAATACTTAAATTACAAACATACAGTACCAGTCAACTGGGAAAACGGTCACTATATCGTGACAGTAGTGCATGAGACAGGTAATCCGGTGCTCCTAACGGCATCTGTAAGATTTCACAGACTGGAGGAAAACATCCAATCAGAGCCGATCTGGAGTCTGCCATCTCTGAGCAGCTGTCAATCACTCGCTAACTCCGATCAAACGGTCAAACTAGGCAGCGCTGATCAAATATGAATCAATATTCTGTTAAGTTAATGCCTATTTCTCGCCTCAAATGTCTTTAGAAACATCTTGTAGTGCACAGTTTAGCTGTAAAATGAGAAAGTTTGTGACCCGGAAGCCATGTTGAGATCAGTTGAGGAAATACCGAACAACACCCACCAGCAGAAGCACAGCCAATAGGAACGCTCTCTCTCTGAAATGACCTGTGCATACTTGCCAACCCTCCCGATTTTCCCGGGAGACTCCCGTTTTTCATTGCCCTCTCCCAGTTTCCTCCCGGGGGTCACAATTCTCCCGTATTTCTCCCGATCTATGACAAAAGTCACCAGAATGCAGGAAAAAAAATCTCTGGAATTCATTTTCTGGAGGAGGACCCCCAGACCACCATGGTTTTGAAATCCTCCCTTTTTTTAAGGTGTCAAGGTTGGCAAGTATGGACCTGTGATTGGCCAAAGTCTCCTGTCATGGGCCTAAAAACAGAGCCTTGAGGAAGTGCAGAAGTCTAGTTTTCTCTCAGAACACTTGGATTACAATATGCTGAAAGGTTATTATGGCATTTTTGATGCCCAATGATGCCAAAAATATACTGTCTACTACCGCTTTCATACTGCTCAGCCTAGCTGCGGGGGCGTCTCGGGGAGTGATGATATATCCTCACAATTTTTTTTATGCACTGAAATGTACATGAATCTTTCAAAACTTGCACCTATATGGTCCAACCTGACCTGAAAAAACAATCTGAACAGTTGCAGGTAGTAAAAATTCAATAATAGAACTTCATATTGGTCAGAGGTAGAAGCTCAGCCTCCTGCATGTGTATTTGGAGCTGTGAGTGAAGATGTTTAATTTTACGTCATCATTACTCATCTCCTCAAAGAACACATCAGTAGCTGAGACACGGACTTTCTGTTCGCTGACAGCATTTATTTGTTTTTCTACTACTTGTTCCTCACCATCAGCTGTTAATGTTTGGTCTGTTCCCGATAAACTGGGCACGAGGAGCATTTTAAGTGCACGGTAAGATGTTGTTAGTCAGGCGTCTTATCTGCAGCTCAGATAAAGTCTCCGTGCAGAGTGAGAGGAAACACTCCCATCTTGCTTTTCTTGCACTCCTTTCTTTCTCCACGAGCCTGCTCTGTGTCAGAGGAGCTTTGTGTTATCTGTGAGGGGTCGGGTGAGATCAACACTGCTGCATTCCCCTGTCACTCTATCAGTTTGTTTGGAGAATCATCGCGGGTATCTGGAGACAAGAATAGACGGACTGATAAAGACATTAGGGCAGATCAGTGTGGTTGCTGTGTTGATTTATAAAAATGTGACAAATCATTTGACTCTAAACAATAGATTTACCAGATAT